>NW_003314296.1:715389-995125 GCF_000143415.4 Selaginella moellendorffii | reverse complement strand
TTGAAGCAATAATTGATGCAATTGTTCAATGCTATATAGTTGTAATTGAACAATCAGACTCAATTGATAGTGGCATTCACAACATATAGTACAACTCCTCTTTCTCTTGTTGTTAATCTTTGCGTCAGCTTAGAATTCTTCCGTAGGAATTCTGAGGATGATGTGTACCATTAGCTCAATCACTTTAAAGTGAATGCCATATATCATTTTTGGGATGATGCTTAGCATTTGTATGAGTTTCCCACGTGTCTTCAAGAGATGGCATTGCAATGGTATAATAGTTTGAATGTAGTCACTTGTGCGGATTGGAACATTCTCCCAAATGTTTTTAAATGTATATTTGGATATACCAACAATTTTGATGATGCCTTCCAACAATTACATCATCTTCATCAAGGGTCATTTGCATTAATGATGTAATTTAGCATTCACTTCCAAAATCTTTAGAGCAAATTAAGTTATGAATGTTATAGCTAACACTTCATCAAGATCTTATAAGTCTTATGCATACAAATGCTCCAACCACCCTTGATAATGCTCTTAGATTAACACAATATTATAAAATATCATCTCTTTTATTTCTCATTACAAATCTTTTAGCTCCACTTCTTATAGAAGATGGTTATATTTTGATGGAGGTTAATGCTATTATTGCTCATGTTCAAGGATAAGGGTGAGGATATTGTTGTGGTTGTGATTGTAGCACATGTGGTTTTCACCCCTTATCCTGTGGTGATTTACATAAACCCTCTATATGCTATGTGTTATATATGATGTGCCACATGCCACATATCCAAGGACAATGGAGCAAAACCCAAGTTTCAAGGACTTGGGCCACTGAATGAAGGAATGAAGCTAAACTCCTAAGTTTATAGCCAAAGAGTGAAAGAATTAAAGCACAAAGTGACTTTTAAGTATTTAGCTCAAAGAGTAAAAGGACAAGAGCATGGAGTAACATTAAAATAGTTTTAAAGCTTTCAACATCCCAATACCAAGACCAAACAAAGTTTAGTGTTATTTCAGCATACTAATGGCCTAACATAAGGATATAGGTACTTTATCAATTAGCATAAAAGCTTAAGTTTAGACCCAAAATGGGATGTAAATAAGGATAAACACATAAACGGGAGTTAAACAATGCCTTAAGTTAGTCGGCCATGCTCAATTTACCCACTATCCCTACTATATATTTGGTTGAAACCTCTTATAGCCACCCACCCTACAGCCACCACCCCCCCTCCCCCCCCCCCCCCCGCCACCTTTCAATACATACTTTGGGATTTCACCCTTAATACTAGAAGTTAGTCTATAAGGCAATCACAAAACCTATTTAATATGGAATGATGTTAGATTGCGAATTTGGATATGGGATCAACACTATTGTATTCAAGACAATCTTTACATTCCATAGATATGCCAAATTAACAAATCTAGACACTCTATAAATAGCTAATAAAACCGAACAAAACCAACACATAAAACATGATAGTGAGAGTGCCTTGGGGGGCATGGTAACCTATCATTTAGCAAATATTGAGGGACTAAACTCAATATTGTAAAGATTCCCAACACTAGCAAGTGCAAGCCAATATATGAGTTTCTCATACCGGGCTGAGTATACTCAAGAAGAAACATTTAGAATTTCCTATCTTATGTTTATCCAGCATAAATGTATACATAATGACTAGTTTTTCAACTAGCTTGGGTGAAGACTAATAAAGGGTCTAACAATATTAACCTCCTGCTAATCATCCACTCATCACAATAAGTAGCATTTTGCTATAAAATGAATGAGTGATTATGAATCCATCAAGCTACAAAAAATAGAGAGGAGCAAGTCTTACAATGGTCTTGTGCACTTCCAATTCATCACCACAAGCAATATTTTGCTATAAAGTCACTACATAATTAGAAATCCAATGCACTATAGAAAATAGAAAAAAACAAGCTTTACCATGGATTTGTGAACTCTAATTTGTCACCACAAGCACCATTTTGCTGTAAAGTTAGTTAATTTGCTGTAACCAACAAGATAGTACCAAAATATACAAAACCCTATATTATATTGGGCTATTCAAGTAGCCCAATACTACTTGAATAGTACTGGGCTGGGTGACCACCCAGGAAGTCCAAGTGACCCCCTCTTTTTTTTTTTTCCTTACAAGTCATTTATTTTTGTAAGATTACTGTTTTAATATATAAACTTTGAGTATTTTTCCATAGCATATAAGTGTATGGTCCTTAAATACTACTTACAATTGTCAATGTAAGGTGTATTTGCCAAATTGTGTCATTAGTTAGTTATTAACTAGGATATAAGTCACAAAAAATGTGTTATGACTGTCACCACATGGCATGGCAAGCAAGTCCAAACATATATGTCACATGGCATACAAGGACACTAAACTCTAACAATGAGAACAAGCCAAAGGGCATGCCATGTGTCAATATGACACACATTGAAAACTATAAAACTCAAAACAAACCAAAGCACATGCCACGTGTCAATGTGGCACACATTGAAAACCATAAAACTCTATGAGATCAAACCAAAAGCCATGCCACGTGTCAAAATAAAACTCGGATATATCCAGGGCTAGACACATCCGAGGCCCGGCATATCAGTATAGTTGTAACCATCAAATATGGATAAGGACACGAGTCCTTGAAATGGTAGTTGAATTACTTTTAATAAATGCTGGAACATACCCAAGGAGTTGGGGGTGTACTTAGAGGATGATCCAAAACCTAACCACCATTGCCACCAATAAACTCTGACAAAAGATGCTATTTTACTGCATTGTCAAGTTGGCATTACTTAGACTCATCTCTTTTGTTACTCTTTAACTGTGAAGTCCACTTCTCATAAACTGCAAAACTTTACTAAAAGTCCCCACACAATTAAATCCAAGTCTAAATTTAAAGAGTTACAAAAAATAGAGAGTTGTAAGCTTTACTATGGCATCATGCAATTCTAGCTCATCACCACAAGTAATATTTTTCTATAAAGTCATTGAGTGATTAGTCCAGAGTCTGAATCTAACAAGCTACAGAAAATAGAAACGATCAAGTTTTACCATGGCCTCATGCACTTTTAGTTTGTCACCACAAACAACATTTTGTTATAATGTCACTACATGATTAGTCTCAAATTTGAATCCAATAAGATATAGAAAATAGGGAGAAGCAAACCTTACCTAGTGTTATGCTATTTCAGCTTATCACCATAAGTAACATTTTTCTCTAAAGTCATTACATGATTAATCTGAAGTTTGAATTCAATAAGCTACAGAAAGTAAAGAAGAGCAAGCCTTAATATGGTCTTGTGCAATCTAACTCGTCACTTGTAGTGCACTTTATCTCTCTCCCCTTAACCCATCTATAATGCACCTTATCTCTCTCCCCTTAAATCAACTGAAAAAAGGGTAATTGCTTGATGAAAAAGCCCTTAGTGGTTATTTTATCCCCATTTATCCCCTAAAGCACCAGCACCCCCATTTTCGCACTGAATCTATTAATCCTTCCATTGTGTAGACTAGCTATTTCATGCTTAAGCCAACTGAAAAATGGGTAATTGCTTAATAAGAGAGCCTTTAGTAACTATTTTATCCCCATTTATCCCCTAGAGCACCAACACCCCCATTTTCGCACTAAATCTACCAATTTTTTTATTGTGTAGATCAATTATTCCATATGAAGCAACTAGTCATCCACCCGTACCGCAGTCCCATGGTGTCCAGTTATTCCATGTGAGGCAATTAATCATCCACCCGTACCGTAGTCCTATGGCGTATGCATGGATGCTTAATATGTATAATTTCAAATTTAGGAGTAAGAATATACCTTGCTTAATATGTATAATTTCAAATTTAGGAGTCAAAATATACCTTGCTCAAGGGTATATTATATTTATAAGTAGCCACTAATCAATGAGAATTGAACCCGTGCTATTTGCTCTAATACCAACTATAACGCACTTTATCTCTCTCCCCTTAAACCAATTGAAAAAGGGGCAATTGTTTGATGAAAGAGCCTTTAGTGGCTATTTTATCCCTATTTATCCCCTAAGTTTTAAAGATCCACAGTGATAGTATATCTAAATCTCATCCCATGATCACATGTGCTACATCACCATAAATAGCATTTCATTGTAATATCACCCCCAAATTAATCCATTCATCACGACAAACAATATTTTGTTATAAAATCACCATATAATTAGTCTGAAGTCTAAATCCAATGAGCTGCAAAAAATAGGGAAAAGCAAACTTTACTATGGTGTTATGTTATTTTAGTTTATCATTAAAAATAACATTTTGCTCTAACATTGCTATGTGATTAGTCCCAAGTTTGAATTCAGAGAGCTGCAGCAAATAAAGAAGAGCAAGCCTTAATATGGTATTGTGCAATCTAACAAGCAGCATTTTATTGTAATGTCACCACCAGATTAGTCTGCTCTTTTTTTGTAAAGTTACTACATGATTAGTCCCAAGTTTAAATTTAATAAACTGTAGAAAGTAGGGAAAAGCAAGCTTTACCATGGCTTTGTCACTTCCAACTCATTACCATAGCAACATTTTAAGAGTTGGTGTTTGTAAGATTAAGAGTGTATCAAACCTTTCTTTCATAGTGCATTACAAACTTAACTCTAAATTCAAGTGCATTACAAAAGTCATCATATGATTAGTCTGTATGTCATAACAAATGGCATTTTGCTATAAAGTCACCACATGGTTAATCTGGAGTTTGAATCTAACAATTGGATTTTACAAGTTTCTTGTATAAATATTATATACTGTTGCTTAAATAGTAAACATATTTATTGTTTATGCCAACTAAGAGTAAAAACCTTCATTTGTGAATATATTTGACTTCTTAACTTCCAAATAATATTTGTATTTGATAACTAAGTACCCTAAAAAGCAAAACAATATACAAAAAAATGAAATTACATTCCATCAGAATTTTTTGAAAATAATTCCATAGATATTATAAAGTCTATGTGGGTCTTGAAGAACTTGAAGAACTATTGAAATAAGTTATATCTTCAGTAATTTTAACACCAAAATATGTTTAAAGTGTATGGCCATGGTGCTTTATAAGCCATCTTTTTTTTCTTTTCAACAGCAATATTAGTAACTCTTTCACTAAAATACTATTTTATTAATAGTATAATAGACAAAAATGTGTCACTTTGTTTGGCCTAAGCATTCAAAATATTCAGGCATATTTTATTATATATAAAAAAAGACATATACCTGTACTATATAAAATAATATACGAATTTTACTTTTGAATTTTATAAACTACACTTCATTTGCAATGTAAATTAAAATTTTACTTTTTTAAAAAACAAAAACACATTGGCAGGCTACCTGTTCTTCACTCAATTCTAGTTCCATGGCTGCCATCTTTATCTTCACATCCTCATCTCGTCTAATCTTATCACCATTGCCCTCCTTGACCAAGAACATTCCATTCTTCCACTGCAGTTCTTTTCGCCCTCGCAACACCATTGCACAGATAGTTCCATCTCAATCTCCATCTCCCACTCGAGCAAGCACAAGCTCAGGCCTCCAAATCGACTCTCACGAATGGGTGGCGCAGGCGAGTTCCCCGACCTCTTGCTCCAAATCGAGAGCCTCCTCCACATCCTCCAGGCCGAAGCGCTAGATGCATGGAGCGGGGATCTCACGCCGGCAAAGTCATCCGAGGAAGAAGTTCCTCGAGGTCTGGTGCTCGTGGGAAGAAGCTCGATGCTGCCGTGGCCGTGTAGGCTCTTGCTCGGCTGATTTCGTCACCTACACCAGCCTGATCCAGGGACTCTGCAAGGTGAAGCTGCTGGAGCAGGCCTTGGTCTTCCTGGGGAAAATGGTCTCCAAAGGCTTCCACCGGGACGTTTACACCTACACTGCCGTCATCCACGCCCTGTGCATCGAGAACCGGCTCCAGAAGCTCGAAAGTTTCTGGAAGAGATGGCCAACCAGAACCTCACTCCAAGCGTTGTCACGTACACGGTTCTCATCGACGGGTTCTACAAAGGTGGTCGACGAGGCTGTGGCGCTGCTGTCCAAGATGCGGAAGAAGTGCGTCCCCACGGCTGTGACTTACAACAGCCTGGTAAGCGGTCTCTGCAAGGCTGAGCGGGCGAGCGAGGCCTACGACCACCTGGAGGAGATGGTGTACAGCGGCTGCATTCCGGATATCTTCACGTAAACCAGGCTCATCACCGGCTTCTGCAAGTCAAAGAAGTCGGATGATGCTCTCCGAGTTTTCGAGCAGCTGGTTGCCAGAGGCTTCCATCCCGAGGAAGGCAGGCTCAAGGAGGCGATCGATCTCTTTGGCCGGATGGTCGAGAACGGCAGCTGTATGCCGCACACGGACTCCCTCATCAGCGGCTTCTGTAGGATGGGAGAGGCGATGAACCTGCTGGAGAGGATGGCGGCTCACCCCGGCTTTGACGAGCTTGATGGACGGGCTCTGTCAAGAGAACCGGCTTAGTGACGCTGTGCATGTCCTCGGTAAAATGAGGAGGTAGAGCTGCTCGCCCAAAGTCTATCCATCCTCGATGGCTACTGCACAGCAAACCAGTTGGAGGAGGCCCGAAAGTTCATGCTGGAGGAGATGGACTGTCCTAACGTTATATCATGATACGGGGACTGTGTAAAGTTAACCGGTCCACCGATGCCATGGAGCTCGTCGAAACACCCGAAGAAGACGTTGTAATCTAGACGTGGTGATGTATGATTACACTGTGATCGATGGCCTTCACAGAGAGAAGAAAGTCGACGAGGCCTGTCAAGTGTATAGAAAGATGCTGGAGGAGCCTGGGTGCTTGCCAAACTCTATAACGTATTCCACACTGATTACTGGCCTTTATAATGTTGGTATGCTTGATCTAGCTCGTAGTGAAGGGCTGTGTTCCAAACATCGGGACTTATAACCTTCTCATTGATGCGTTTCGCGTTTGCGTTTGGTAAGACCAATCGCGATGAGGACGCTCTCGAGCTGCTAGATGATATGGTCCAGAGAGGCTTCGGTGTTGTCCAAGGCCACCAACGCTGAAAACTTAGGCTTGTCTCGGACTTATACTAAACCTCACCCGAGGCTATAGGCATGCAGACAAGGGCGACGAATGTACTCCTGAATTTTCTTTCGGCTGTTCGTTTTAGTGGCGCTTAGAGCGGGAAATAGTGTTGAATTCGCTTTTCCCACTGTTCCTCCATAAACATCATCCCCAAGCAGTGGGAAACATGTACCGTGCATGAACTCTTATCTGGAAGGTTTAGGAATTTAAATCTCATAAAGTCCGAAGAACCTTCGTGCGGTACACCTTCAACGACGAGCGGCCGCATTGAGGCTGAAATCCTTCGTGATCCGCGAGATCGGAAACGCATGACGACGTCAGATACTGTTCCATCCGCCCAAAATGTGCGTTTTGCTGCAAGCAGGTATGTAGCAACGAGTTTCTTCTGTATTTTCATTTCATTATCATTTCAGGTACAAGGTTCCAGACGTTCTCGCAAATGGTGGTGTGGCTCTTGTTCAGTGGAAGCTGGAGACAGGGAGAACTCATCAAGTTCGTATTCTTTTTCAGGAGCTCTGATACTAAACTCGCTCAAACTCAGCTGGAACTGTTCATCCTGAAAATATCAAGGCATACTCATCACCTGATAACACAAGACGTGTCTTACCTTACTTTTGCAATGACGATGAGTCCACTGGTACCTTTGTCCAGTCTATGCCCAATACCAGGCCTTATCACCGGTCTCGGACCCCAAAATCTTGAAGGAGTCTCGCCTCTAACTTTGTGCACCTCGACTTCATCTTTCTCATAGTCTTGATCTCCATTTTCACTCAGCTCCTCTCCTTCATCGTCATCGGATTCCTCGTCCATCATTACTGGAAGATAAACCTCGACAGCAGGAAGGCCGCAGTGATGGAGGATAGCATTCACCAAAGTCCCACCGTAATGTCCAGGAGCCGGATGCACAACCTGCGAAAACTTGTTTTTAGCCAGGCCCAAAGCGAAAGCCTCTCGACTACATACCATATCGGCAGCCTTGTTGACAAAAATCACATGATCATCTTCATGGATGTAAGACTTTTTCTTTCTCCATTTCCTAATACTTGAAGCGCTTACGATTTGAGGAACCGGGTGAACTGGCGGAAGTTTGATCAAGTGAATAACAAGATGGCTTTCACGGGTCCCCTCCCAATCTCACACAGTGGTCTCAGGCTGTTCCCGAGCGGCTGCGAAAAGGGACACTACAGTACAGTGGAAGGCTTTCATCCAGTGAAGAAAATGCCTCTTTTCACTTTTTCATTGTTGTTGCTGTCATAGTTTGCTAATCGATCAATCCATCTTTGGCTGGATAAGTGCAGTTTTTTATCTTTTCTTCATCTGTTTCTCCAGTGGATTGAAAGCGGTGGCGAGTTCGCATCTAGTACGAAAACGTTTTCGTACGACCAAAGCCACGGAACCTTTTGAGCCAAGGATCCTATACATTTGGAAATTGAGGCCCCAAAACTTAGGGTAATCTTCCGACAAGATGATGTCTCTCAAGCGCAAAGCTGGCGAGGATGAAGCGTGCATCGCGAACAAGAAGGTGTGTGGTGGTGTAGGAGTCAGATTAGGAAAGCCATGGCAGAAATGGGCCATTACCATTTGTACTCGTGAGCGAGGACTTGATGAAATAAAAGCATCTTCTCCTTGGAATGTATTCACTGATGGATCCTTCGATAAAGAGTCGCTCTCGGCAGGGTACGGCGTCTACTTCCCGTCGGCAGAGGAGTCCCACAAAGGGACGGGCATGGCGGTGCAAGTCCCGCAGGAGAACGGCTGGTGCAAAAACGGGAACCCTATCGTCGACAGCCTCATCGTGTCTTCGCTCAACATGGAGCTTCTTGCGATACACGACTCCATCGCGGCGGTGCAGCTGTACAGGTCTCGAGGTTACTGGCAGTCCAACAAGCTGAACATCTACACGGACAGTTTGCAGTCGCTGAAGCTGTTGCAGTTTGCGCAGTGCCGGCCTGAGCACCCCGACTGTATCCAGCTCAAGCCGCTCCTGCAGTGCATCGTTAGTGCGGCAGCAAAGAGCGGGATGGAGATCCGGCTGTGCAAAGTCAAGGCACACGACAAGGTATATGAGAATAATGTAGCGGACGGGCTCGCCAGGAGAGGGCGCCAACTCGAGGGGCGGAAGATCCAGTGGTTCCATGCAGAAAGGTCTGCTAAGTCGACTAGCGATTGTGAAATTGTGAAATATAATGAGATTAAAGTGTGATACATTTTTCTCCCTTTTTCTTCAAAAGGTTAACTACCAATGTCTACCAAATAACAGTTAATTTTAAATTACGAGAAAAATATTTGACCCATGCAGGTTTCGGCTTTCATTTTATCCTAGCTCAATTTAGTAAATAACAAAGTTTTGCTTGTAAATTATTTATAAATTAATAACTATGTTTTGTAACCTTTTCACAAAAAAGGGAAAGAAAACAGGTAACTTTAAATTGCGAGAAAAATAATTGGCCCATGCAGGTCAACCTGCGACCTTGGCATTATTAGCACCAACCAGCTGAGCTAATAGGCCTTAAACAGTGAATGATGATTGGAATGGAATCAGATTTAGAATTTAAGAGCGCAAGGTAATGAGTGCGCTGGACAGCGTTCGAACCTGTGACTTTCTGCTCCGGAAACAGAAGCTCTATCCACTGAGCTACAAGCGCTTTACACGTCATTTATTTGTTAGATTTTCATTTAGTTAACACGAAGAGCGAAAGATATCGTTACAAAAATACTCGGGCTCGGGATCCAGAAATTACGGTACAAGCTCTCAAAAATACCTATTGGAGGAAGCAAAGTCCACCTTGGCTCTGCTTAAGTCGATGCCCATTAAGCGACCTTCATCCTTGGTTATAATCTCGATGTCTCTCCTTGAGCACACCAGCGAGACATGATATAGCTTCAGTTTGCTTGTGTAGAACCTGGAATACAAACACATCCCGATAAGAATGGAGAGCTACCATTGGAAACAAAAGGCTGCACCTCTTGAATGTCAGTCAAGCTTTGCTCGTCGAGTTGGCCTGGTAGAAATGACGCATTTCCTATGCCTGTGCGCAGGTGTGAAATCGACAAGACTGAGTTCACTTTCCTTGGAAGCTCTGTCGTTGGCTGGAGCTGAGAAGGTAAAAGGCACTCTTAAGCTCCTACGTCGTATCAAAGAAAGACTTGTCCTGCCAGAGTTCGTAACTTTTCTCCCATCCATAAGTGTTTCAGACCTTGTCAAAGGCATCAGACCTTGTCAAAGGCCCTTCGCTTCAAGCATTTTGATTATCCTCGTAAGCTGGGAAAAGGAAAACAAGTTAGAAAACCCCCACACTTGTGGAAAAACTAAACAGACCTTTAACATCTTCCGTTGCAGCAGCTGCTCCTTGGGTCTTAACCTTTGGAGCCAAGGTGCTGTGATGACCTGGAAATGTCTTTGCAACTGTGAAAAAATGGGAGAGCTAAGATGCAAGGCACTGTGGCATCCAAAGCTCACCAGCTTCATGTTACTTTCAGTAGCCTGTAGCCTGTTCGTATCTGAAGAGATTGCCTCGTCTTGCAGCTGCCTTCTGACACATGTCAGCCTAAAAACGATTGTAACAGAAATTCAACTCAAGGGAAACGTCACCTGAAGTTGCTTTGAAAGGTCTTTGAATCCCAACAGTAGCTCTGGGTATAGCTGCTCCTGATCTTCAGTTCCCATTGTCTCAAGCTTGCTCATCACTTTGGCCCTCTAGGAAAAAAGAGAAGCAAAAAGTTACAGATATACTCTAAATTATGATTCATCTTTAATGCCTAGAGGTTTGAATCATTGAGAAGGCTCCGTGACACTAAGAAAAAGATGCTGCATACAAAATGTCGGTAAGTCTCACAGCATAATACACTTCTCTTATGTTGAATGTGTAACAAGAATTAGCAGGGTCCTCCCTATAGGCATCACAAATGCCTGTATAGAACCAGTAAGTACTAGTCAGAGTAAGAAGGTAGCTAAACCGAGTCTAATCCTTGCCTGGATTTCCCTCTCTGGAGGTGCCTGGCCCATGTCAGGCTAGTTTGCTAGTATAATAGGTGCAGCTGAGTGCCCAGCCCGTGTCGGGCCGGGACAGTGTACCGTGCAGGGCATGATGTTGTGGCCCTTGTGCCCTATGGTCCTAGCCTAGCCAGCATGGAAATAGTGAATGTGAAGCAAGTAACAAAGTTTTTTTTCCATGAAGTAGTGTGGGTTTATGGTCTTCCCAAAGAGATGATCTCAGATAGAGATTCAAGATTTATAGGGAAGTTTTGGGGCACATTATTCTAGTTGCTCGGTACCAAGTTGAAGTTTAATACGGCTTATTATCCTCAAATTGATGGGCAAATGGAACGTGTGAATGCTCAAGCTGAGGATTATCTACATAACTATATCCCGGCGGACTAATGCAAGTAGGTTGAGCATTTAGATACAACAGAAAGTTTTTATAACAACACATTTCATAGTGCTATTAGTTGTTCTTCATAGGAGATGCTGCAAGGGAATGCTCATGGGGTGCCTTAATAGATTGTTGTACCGAAACCAATGTCCGAAGTGTTAGTCTTGGCCATTGAGACTTATGCGGAGCAGCTATGCCAAGGTTGGTTTAGAGCTATTGAGGCAATAAGCAAAGCTCAAGATAGGTATCAACATGATAAGGATCAACATCATTGGGATGTATCCTATCAAATAGGAGATCAGGTGTGGCTATCTTCCTAGAACTTAAATGTCAAAGGCTCATTGTCTCGGAAGCTATTACCAAGATATGTTGGACCCTATTGGGTGTTGAGGCGAGTTGGTGATGTATTCTATAAGTTTTATCTTCCCGATGAATTGTCCTATATACATAATGTGTTTTATGTTAGTTTACTAGCACCATATCACACTGCTAGGGAACACTCTATGGACATTCGTCCTCCACCAACGCTCATTGATGGTGAACTTGAGTATGAAGCTAAAGTTATTTTGGATAATTATTGGACTCAACGTTCTAAATGTCAAAAGTATCTAGTTAAATAGAAAGGTTACCTAACTTGTGAATCAACTTGGGAGCCTCTTAAGAATTTTACACATGCTCATGAGCTTGTCATGGAGTATGAGAATCGTCATAAAGAATAACTTTATAAATCTTGTAATAAATCTTGCAAATCAATAAAGTAATGTTATTCTATAAATCAAAGTTTGTTTGTAGTACTTGGGTCAGTTTTGGTAAGTTAACTTTGGCACTTCAGTGCATGAGTTCAATCTATAACCATGGGGATAATTATTATAGACTGATCACAAGTCCTTGCCTCTCTCTTGTTGACTCATTATTGAAAAGGGGCATGGTCATATAAACAATTTAATCTACCAATTTATAATAGCTGTCTAAATCTTTCTGATGGGGTTGATTTCTTGCTCAAAGGAAGTTGGGCCTCTAGCCCTTTCCCTATGTCCTTGCAGGCAGGGATGTATCATTCTTTTGTAAGCTAAGTGGTAGTTAAAGCAAAAAGGGTGGCTAACTCTGTTAGTCATTTTCTTTTCGATGACAACCGAACGGTGTCTAAGTTTTAACGTCTTTGGACGTAAAGGAGAAGTAATTCCATAACTTATTTAAGTTGGTGTGTTTCCCATATAATGTGTTTTCTGTTAACTTTCAAAGTTGTTTCCTTAACAGTTTACTAAACTCAAGTATGCATCACCGAAAACATCAATCTTCCCTAAGGGGGGGAGAGTGTTGTGAATGTGAATTCAAGTATTGAAAGATACTTATCAGCCAGTTCTTATAGACACTCTTTCTTTACTACCATGACGGCAAGATATCGGTACTGCTAGTTCCCATCATTAGCCCCTCTTGTCCAAGTATTAGTAAACTAGGTTTAGCATCTTTACTTAGCCAAATAAACATAAGGTAGGGACTTTTATGTATTTCTACCTGAGCTTTTAGTTCTCTTTTGCTCTATTTTGCACTAGCTTGGCAAGAACCCTTGCATATTAAGACTAGTCCCTCAATATCGCCTAATGATAGCTTACTATGTTTGCCAAACACCCTCGTTATCATGCTTTTTGTGTTAGTCTCATTTTAGTCTCAATTGCTATTTATGAAAATTGTTTAGATTTGCTCATTTGGCATATTTATAAAATGAAGAGATTGTCTTGAACACAATGGTGTTCATCCCATGTCCAAATGCTCAATTTAAGAATATTCATATTTAATAAGTTTCAAGCTTGTCCAAAGACTAATTCCTGATACTAAGGGAGGCTTGGGGTGAAAGCCCAAAACATGTGTTCCTCAAGGGAGGGTGGGAGGAGGATAAATATATAGTAATTATAGTGGTTACAATGCATGTCTAACCATCTAAGACATTAGTTTGGCTTGTGTGGCTTCTTGTTCTACATCCATCTTAGATTTAAGCCTAAACTCCATATAACTTTAGTCGGTGGGGTACCCTTCTCTTTGTGTTAGGCTATTGGTATACTAAAATTATGCCAGACACTATTTAACACCATTTTGCATGCAAGTGTTAGATATGAGGAGTTAGTGCTCATGGGATTGTACTGGACCCTCGTTTCGTAGTGCAACAAGCTTAAAGTTCAACTCTAAATTCAAGTATGCTACACTCCCCTTAAACCAATTGGAAAAAGGGTAAAAAAAAGGGCAATTGATGAGAAAACCTTTAATAGCTATTTTATCCCATTTGGTTCTAAGGTTTTACAGTAATAATATATCTAAATTGATCACATAACCCCCCGATTAGTTAAAATATAATATACTTTTAAGTAAGGTATATTCCTACTCAAGTTGTATATATTGGGCATCTATGTGTACATCTTTCCTCTTGTGGACCACAGATGAAGGTATCCACCATAGGATTATAGTATAGATGGATTGGTAGATTTAGTATAGAAATAAAGATGTTAATTCCCCTTATTTTAATAAAAGTTGTTAATCAATAGTTAATGAGGCCATTAACATCTTTGAAAAGGGGGGAGAAATAAAGTGCATTACATATAGTATCGGAATAAATGGCATGAGTTTGATTCCTAAATTAATAGCTCTCCTTAAGGCAACCGAAAAATAAGCAATTACTTGATAAAAGAGCTTTTAGTGGTTATTTTATTCACATTTATCCTTCAAAGTTCCAAAGATTCACAATGAAAATATATCTAAATCTCATTCTATGATCATGTGCGGCACACCCTACACAACATTGTAGCCACCATGCCCTGCCCCACACAGTGCCACAACCCACAATATGCTAGTATACCATGCATGGGTGTTAACAAGCAAGGCACCTAGCCTGGAATGATGTGTGCAATCTTCGACAACCGATCCACAACCACTATCAAAATATCATAACCTTTAGACTTTGGCAAGCAAGTGATGAAATCAAGTGCCACACTCTGAAATGGCTATGCTAGTGCTGAAATGCATTACAACTTTCCAGCCTGCTTCTCAATTATGTGCTTACATTGTTGGCATATAGGGCAGGAATGGACATAGTTCGCTACATCACCTTCTATACTAGACCAGAAAAATCCCTTTTCCAATAAAACAAGAGTCTTGCGTTTTCCACCATGTCCTACTGCTAGAACATCATAATGTTCCCACAGAAACAACTACTACAAATCCTTAAAGGGAAGATATAATCTTTTTTTCTTATAGAATATAAGCCCATCCTGAACTGAGTAGTGAAGCTTCACATTAGTTTGATTAGCAACTTTCTTCGCTTCACTACCAAGGTTTTGCTTTGACAATTCCACATAGTGCAAGATTGCCTTCGCCAATGGATCACTATCATAAGAAGCCCAAACATCCTCCAACCAGTCTGTATTAATTGCCAATATTGCCTAAAGCTGAGGCAAAAAGCAAGATCCTATAACTTTTTTGCTAACCAAAGGAAGAAGCTCAAATCTAGCAAGCTTCTCTTGCCAATGAGCTTGCTTTAGCATAAATTTAGGTTATGTAGAAAAGTAGCTCAGTGTGTTATTATCTGTATAAACCTTGGTATGTCCACCAAAATAATGTCGTTAGTGTTCCAACGTTGACACTATAGTAAACATCTCTTTCTCATGTGTTGGCCATCTTCGTTGAGTTTCATCCAATTTCTTGGAATAGAATGCAATAGGATAACCATGTCGCCTTAGCATAATATCAACCATTTTGTCACAATTTTGCTGCAACACAACACCAATAGCATAGCCAAGTGCATCACAATTCACTTTGAAGGGTTTAACAAAATCTAAGATCCTAAAAATAGGAATCATAGTCAAAATTTCCTTCAACTGTACAAAAGCACACTGACAAGCTAGTGTCCAATGAAATGGTACACTACTCTTCATTAACTCAGTCAACGGAAGAGCAATTCTTGCAAAATTGTGGACAAATTTGCAATAGTATCCCGCCAAACCGAGAAAAGAATGAACATCTGATACAGTAGTCAGGACTTCCCAGGATTTCACCGCTTCCACCTTCTTTGAATCCCCTTAATTACACCACCACTAACTATATGTCCAAGAAAGTTTATATGTAATTGTCTAAAAGCATATTTACTTTCTTTAGCATATAGTTTATGTTCATACAATTTCTAAAACACTAGCTCCAAGTGTTTCGAATGATCCTCCAACATTTCACTAAAGACTAGAACATTGTTGATATATAAAACAACAAACGTGTCCAAATAATCTCCAAATATTCTATCCATCATTGTGTTGAATGTTGCTAGAACATTGCATAACCCAAATGGTATAACAAGGAACTCATAAGATTCATATCAAGTCTTAAAAGCCTTAAAAGTTGGTTAAACAAGTCATCAATGTGAAGTAAAGGATAATAGTTTTTAACTGTGATCTTGTTGAGTGCTTGATAATTAATATATATCCTTTTTCATAACAAAAAGGATCAGCGCTCTATAAGATGACTTGTTTGGTTAGATATGACCTTTGTTAAGAAGCTCCATGAGTTGCTTTCTGAGTTTAGCCATTTCTTTGATGTTCAAACAATACAAAGGTTTTGTAGGTGGTTTAGAACCTAAAGTGACCTTAATCCAATGATTAACCTCATGGCTAAGAGGTAGTTTTAGTGGCAAATCCTTTGGAAAGATATCATGATTCTTTGCCAACAACTCCAATGTCTTCTTTGGTACATAATCAACCCCATCACTGATTTGAATTAAGTCACCATCACCCTCAAATTCCATCACTTGAACCCAAAAAGTCTGACATCCCTTCTTAGCTACTTTCTGAGTGCCTCTTACAGTAAAAAACCTAACATCCCAATCCTTTGAGGAGCACTTTTGCAATTGGAAGAACACATAAGGATGTCCTTTTAACTTCAAAGTGATGCAACTTTGTCCAGCACCATAAATCCCTTTAATATATTTGTTGAAGAAGTCTATACCAAACACCATTTGAATATCTGGTATTTTCAACATTACCAAGTTCACTCTTTCTTTCCACTTGGATATTTTTATTGGAACATCATTCACAAATTGTTTAGCTACTTGCCCACCTTTTGCAAACTAGAAGTGTACCTACGACATTTGCTCAGCATTCAATTCTAACAACTTAACTATGTCTTCAGATATCATGTTGTGTGTAGCTCCCGTGTCAATCATCACTCGAATTTAGTGTCTGCGGACAAAGCCTACTAGATACATTAACGGATCAGTGTTTGCATTGACTGCGAGAAAAGTTTGAGGAAAGTAACAAAAGTAATTCACCTCCTCTTCCTCATAATCTGCATTGACCAACTCATCAACCCCTTCAGTTTCACCACCATCGTCTTCCCTCATGATATTAACACAAGACCTTGTCTTATGCTTGTTGGGACATTTCGAGGACCTATGTTCTAACTCTTCACAATGTAAGCAATGACTCATACTACCTATTCTGCTAGGAGTAGGTTTCATAGGTTGCTATTGCTTGTACCCACCAGAAGGAGGAATAGAGGGCCTAGGATTTTGTTAACCATTGCTTGTGAGCCTCTAGGGCAGAACCTTCTTTCCACCCTTTGTTTATGATCACTTTGTTTATTCCTAGAATTTTTATTCTTGTTTGAGGTACTAGCATACAGCTGCTAATATTGTTCCATGCTAATGTAGATATCATGCCCATATCTTCCACTCAAATGTGATCTCTCCATCAGCTTTAAGGCTCTTGTACACAGCAATTCCACGTCTAGTGCCCAGCAAGAAGAGAAGTCTCTTGGCAGCATCAGCAAATCTCCAGCCCAAGGAAGCCTTCCCTTGTAGCAATAGGGGCATCAGATTATCTCTAGTGGTAGCAAGCAATGCTGCAACCCTTCCAATTCAAATCCAAGTCTTGATCAAGAACCACCTCTATTTTAGGGTTGCTTGCATAAGACAAAATAAACAAGAAAACCTCCATCTTGATATTTGCAATTCACAGCCGCTCCAGATCAAGGGGCTTATTGTCTTCCTCCTCTTCCTCCTCCATTCAGCCCAGGATTTAATCCCTGACCTCCGATACCAAGGAAGAAGAGAAAAACTCTATTGCTCATATATCATTATCACTATATATATATATAGGTGAGAGTTGTGACTCTCCAGATCCACTATGTGTCACCATATGTCTTAGCAATATGGTGATCTCAGATGTACTACATCCTCACAATTTCATCACATTCATTGATGACTATAGCCATCAGACATACATCCACTTCTTGATGCACAAGAGTGATGTAGTTGCTACATTTCAACATATAAGGCCTATGTTGAAAACCTCCTTGGCCAAAAGATAAAAGCTCTTTGAGTTGATAGTGGTGGTAAATACCTCAACAATGAGCTTTGGGACATCTGTCATGATGTAAGCATACAACTACAAGCCACAGCCTATTACACCCCTTAGCAAAATGGTGTTGCAGAAAGGAAGGATTCACACTTTTATCAATGTTGCTTGTGCTTTGTTAGTTGATACACATCTTGACAAGTCATTTTGGCAAGAGGCCATAGCCACAATAATGCATGTCCAAAATCGTTTTGCACAGCTGTTTTGGATGGAAAAATCATTGAAGCATTTTGGACAAATTATACTCTTGATGTGTCCCACTTTCAGATCTTCAGTTGTGCAGCATACATGCATACCTCTAATCAAATTCAGAAAAAGCTAGATCCTAAAAGTAAAAAAAATTCAACTTTATGGGATATGCATAGAATGACACCATCAGGAAAAAAGCTTACAAGCTATGGGATCTTGCATCTCACAAGGAAGCATGGACATCATGTTCAACAAAAATGACTTTCCCATGCATATAAAGGCTTTTCAAAATCTTTCTTTCATTGCTAAGACTTGACTTTGTTCCTTTGATCCCACTTATGGGAAATGATCCACTTTTGCCTCTGCCTTTAGATCGTTGCCACTAGAGATTTCACTAGGGAATCCTCCATTCTAGACATGCTTGAATCAACTGACGCTCTCCTCCAATCAAGGATAGGCCTCTGACACCTCCACCACCTTGTCAACATTGTCGCATGCTTGATCCAATGCCAATTCTTGATCACCCCCAGGAACATTAGCCCTCGTTGAAAGTCCCAGAAAATGTTGAAGAAGATGCTGCAAAGCTTAATGAGTTTTGTAGCCTTGTTGATGTTGGCATCCCCATGACCTATGATGAGGTTGTCTCAGGACCTGAGGCTCCATCTTGGATGGAAGCCATTGAGGAAGAAGTTGCTTCCATTCAGATTAATGACACTTGTTTCTAGTGGATTCAGCACTATCGGGACGATGTGTTTTGGATCCAAAATGGATTTTTTCCAAAAAGTATGGGAAAGATAGTCAGGTGGTATTTTATAAGGTATGGTTTGTTGTTTGCAGATTTTGCCAAGAATATAGCTTTGACTATGATGAAACATTCTCATCAATTGTAAAAATGGCCAGCCTCCGTACCCTTTTTGCACTTGCAATTGCTCACAAATGGCAAGTCCACCATATGGATGTCAAAACAGCATTCCTAAATAGGGATTTGCAAGAGGACATCTACATGTATATACCTCCTGGTTTTGAGGATGATGTTGCCTCTAGTGGCACTATATAGCAATTATGGAAAGCTTTGTATAGCTTCTTGTGTTTAGTATGAAAATTTTTATGCCACCCTACGTGCTCAAGGCTTTCATTGCTACCATGCTAATCACAATGTGTATGTGAATGATCATGCTGAGAGCATGCTTATTGGCCCTCTACATTGATGATTTGCTCATCATGGGTGATAACACCAATGCCATTACTGCTCTAAAAGCTGCTCTCAACCAGCAATTCCAGATGAAGGACCTTGGCCAAGACTCTTACTTTCTTGGCTTTGAGGTCATATGCAATCCTGAGCTTGGTGGCTATATGCTTAACCAATGACGTAAGGTCAAAGTCTTGTTGGATTGGTTTGGTATGCATGATTGCCACCCCATCAAGACCCCAATGGTTGTTGGTGCTATCAATCTCACAGTTGAGCAGTCTAGTGAGCCTGAGGCAACTAATGAGATGCCAATAGGGAGTCCCATATATTTGGCCCTGATGACTTATCACATATGTGACTATTGCCTTGAGTCACTACAACACATTGCCAACCACCATACATTGGCAAGCTACCAAGTGTATTGTCAGATACCTCCGGGGCACTATGAAGTGCAGCATTGCTTATTCAGGGGATAATGCATTATTGACATGCTACACAGATGCTAGCTTTGCCAACAACAAAGGCCATCACTCGACTTCTGGCATTTGCTTTTCCTTCTCAGGAGGTGCCCATCACATGGGCCTCCAAACAACAATCTGTGGTGGCACTTTCTAGTGCAGAAGTAGAGTACGTCACACTCACTACTGGTAGCAGGGATGTGGTCTGGGCCTGGGGGTTACTTGTTGAGCTGGGATGTGCACAAGCTGGCCCCACTACTTCTTGGTGCAATAACTGAAGCAGCATTGCCATGTCCAAGAACCCCGTCCACCATGCTCACTCAAGCACGTTAAGTCCAACTTCACTATGTGCATGAGTTGGTTGAAGGTGGCACCCTGGTAGTCCAACATCTCAGGACACAGGACATGCCAGCTGACCAAGCCGTTAGGGCCACACTTACGCAACAGATTTTGTTTGGTGAGTAGCTTCCAAACTCATGCAACTGGGGCAAGCTTCTCCAGTGAGTGGCATCCTCAATGAGTGACTTCCAGCACTTGCATACAACCTTGCAGTAGACAAGGTCTGGAATGGGGAGCCACACCAAGATCCAGCAGACACACTCGTCAGGTAGCTCCACACATGAAACTGTCAGGAAACAAAAAGGTGAGGCAAACGCGCAGCCCAGCCAACATCTCGAAGCAAAACAAGACGAAGCCTTAAACTTTAAGTGACTATCCATTGGTTGGAATTATATCTTCTCGTTAGGTCTAATCCACTTGTATTGCGATAGCAGCCCATGTTGCGTCCTCGCGTCCTCGTCGAAAAGGGAGAGAGATTTCTCGGTGGAGCAATGGGATTTGGAGGCTGATGAGCTTCTACAATGCCATTGCGATTCTCGAGGTGCCCAGGGATTCACCCAGTTGATTCACGGGAGCTAGAGTGCAGCTGCTGGATCAAACAGGTGAGCAATCTCTCTCATCTATAGATCATTTCGTAACAAGATGGCTTTCACAGGTCCCCTCCCCAATCTCATACAGTGGTCTCAGGCTGTTCCCGAGAGGCTGCGGAAAGGGACACTACAGTGGAAGGCTTTCATCCAGTGAAGAAAATGCCTCTTTCACTTTTTCATTGCTGTTGCAGTCATAGTTGGCTAGTCGATCAATTCATCTTGCTGGACAATTGCATGCTTTTCTTTTATCTGTTTCTCCAGGGTGGCGAGTTCGCATCTACCTAGTACGAAAATGTTTTCGTACGACCAAAGCCATCTATACATTTGGAAATTGAGGCCTCGAAACTTAGGGTAATCTTCCGAGACGCACAAGATGATGGCTCTCAAGTGCAAAGCTGGCGAGGATGAAGTGTCCATCGCAAACAAGAAGGTGTTTGGTGGTGTAGGAGTCAGATTAGGAAAGCCATGGCAGAAATGGGCCATTACCATTTGTACTCGTGAGCGAGGACTTGATGAAATAAAAGCATCTTCTCCTTGGAATGTATTCACTGATGGATCCTTCGATAAAGAGTCGCTCTCGGCAGGGTACGGCGTCTACTTCCTGTCGGCAGAGGAGTCCCACAAAGGGACGGGCATGGCGGTGCAAGTCCCGCAGGAGAACGGCTGGTGCAACCCTATCGTCGACAGCCTCATCGTGTCTTCGCTCAACATGGAGCTTCTTGCAATACACGACTCCATCGCGGCGGTGCAGCTGTACAGGGCTCGAGGTTACTGGCAGTCCAACAAGCTGAATATCTACACGGACAGTTTGCAGTCGCTGAAGCTGTTGCAGTTTGCGCAGTGCCGGCCTGAGCACCCCGACTGTATCCAGCTCAAGCCACTCCTGCAGTGCATCGTTGGTGCGGCAGCAAAGAGCGGGATGGAGATCCGGCTGTGCAAAGTCAAGGCGCACGACAAGGTATATGAGAATAATGTAGCGGACGGGCTCGCCAGGAGAGGGCGCCAACTCGAGGGGCGGAAGATCCAGTGGTTCCATGCAGAAAGGTCTGGTAAGTCGACCAGCGATTGTGAAATTGTGAAATATAGTGAGATTAAAGTGTGATACATTAATAGCTATTTCTCTCCCTTTTTCTTGAAAAGGCTTGTTAACTACCAATGGTGATACATTAATAACTCTTTCTCTCCCTTTTTCTTGAAAAGGCTTGTTAACTACCAATGTTTACAAACAACAGTTAATTTTAAATTGCGAGCAAAATGCCCAGCTTTCATTTTATCTGATTTTTTTAGCTGATCAATTTTATTTTATTTTTCTTGTAATTAAAAAATAAAAATGTTTTCTTGAAAAAACTACCAATACAACTGAAATTTTAAATTGCAAGAAAAATATTTGGCCCATGACCTGGTATTAGCACTAGTTGAGCTAATATGAGCGAGCGCGATGGACAGGGTTCGAACCTGTGACTTTCTGCTCCGAAAACAGACGCTCTATCCACTGCGCTTTACACGTTAATTAGTTGTTAGATTTTCATTTAGCTAACACAAAGAGCGAAAGATATCGTGCAAGATTGATCTACAAAAATACCCGGGCTCGGGATCCAGAAATTACGGTACAAGCTCTCAAAAATACCTATTGGAGGAAGCAAAGCCCACGGCTGCTCAGGCCTTGGCTCTGCTTAAGTCGGTGCCCATTAGGCGACCTTCGTCCTCAGTTATAATCTCGATGTCTCTCATTGAGCACACCAGCAAGACGTGATATAGCTTCAGTTTGCTTGCGTAGAACCTGGAATACAAACACGTCCTGATAAGAATGGAGAGCTACCATTGGAAACAAAAGACTGCACCTCTTGAATGTCAGTCAAGCTTTGCTCATCGAGTTGGCCTGGTAGAAACGATGCATTTCCTACACCTGCACACAGGCGTGAAATCGACAAGACCGAGTTCACTTTGCTTGGAAGTTCTGTCGTTGAGATACAAACACGCTCTGATAAGAATGGAGAGCTACCATTGGAAACAAAAGACTGCACCTCTTGAATGTCAGTCAAGCTTTGCTCATCGAGTTGGCCTGGTAGAAACGATGCATTTCCTACACCTGCGCACAGGCGTGAAATCGACAAGACCGAGTCCACTTTCCTTGGAAGCTCTGTCGTTGAGAAAGTAAGGGTACGCTTAAGTTCCTATGTTGTATCAAAGAAAGACTTACTTGTCGTGCCAGCGTTCGTAACTTTTCTTCCAGAAGTGTTTCAGACCTTGTCAAAGGCATCCATAAGCCCTTCGCTTCAAGCCTTTCGATTATTCTCGTAAGCTGTGAAAAAGAAAACAAGCTAGAAAACCACCACGCTCTTGGAAAAAGAAACAGACCTTTAACAGCTTCCGTTGCAGCTGCTGCTCCTTGAGTCTGAACCGTTGGAGCCAAGGTAATATGATGACCTGGAAATGTCTTTGCAACTGCAAAAAAACGGGAGAGCTAAGATACAAGGCACAGTGGCATCCAAAGCTCACCAGCTTCATGTTGCTTTCAGTAGCCTGCAGCCTGTTCGTATCTGAAGAGATTGCCTCGTCTTGCAGCTGCCTCATGACACATGTCAGCCTAAAAACGATTGTAACAGAAAGTTCAACTCAAGGGAAACCTCACCTGAAGTCGCTTTGAAAGGTCTTTGAATCCCAACAGCAGCTCTGGGTATAGCCACTCCCTATCTTCGGTTCCCATCTTCTCAAGCTTGCTCATCACTTCGGCCCACATGGTCTAGGAAAAAAGAGAAGCAAAAAGTTACACATATACTCTAAATCATGATTCATGTTTACATCAGAAACGCCTGGAGGTTTGAATTGCTGAGAAGGCGCCATGACACTAAGCAAAAGATGTTGCATACAAAATGGTGGTGAGTCTCACAGCATAATACACTTCTCTTACCTTGAATGCATAACGAAAATTAGCATAGGCATCACAAATTGCCTGTAGAACCAGCAAGCACTAGTCAGAGTAAGAAAGTAGCTAAACAAAGTCTAATCCTTCCCTCTCCGGAAGGGGTACTGCCAAAGGTGCTGTCAACTGGCCCACTCCAGCGTTTGGTTTGAGCAGCACACCAGCATTTGGAAGCACGTCCTTGTTCGGCACACCAAGTATGTATGTTTTTCTTCCTCCTTCTCTTTGTTCACAGTTTGGACTCTTCAGGCTCCTCGTCACTGTTGGACAAACTCAAAGAAGTCCCTTGTTCGGCCAAGCACAGCTTTCTTTGTCCATGTTTGGAACTCCAGCTCTGCAGTTTGGCCAAACTCCTGTCTTTGGTCAGCCTCCACAGCAGCTGATGGAGTCGTGCTACCAAAAGCTGGAAATGCAAGACTTCCAAAAACTGGAGTGCTGCTACCAAATGCCTGCATCGAAACTCCAAAGGCTGGAGCCATTGGTGTCTGGGTCGGGGTTGATGCACTTCTGGCTTGTCACCACAAATAGTCACTTGAAGTGATTAATCTTGAGTCTGAATTTAGTGAGCTCAAAAAAATAGAGAGTAGGACTTACCATGGCCGTGCACTTTCACAATAAACAGCATTTTGTTGTAACATCACCAAGTAATTAATTTTGAGTTTGAATCCAGTGAGTTGAAGAAAATAGGGAGGAATAAGTCTTACCATGGCTTACAAATAGTATTTTGCTATAACATCACAGAGTGATTAGTCTTGAGTCTAAATCTAATGAGCTGAAAAAAATAGAGAGGAGTATGTTTTACCATGGCCTTGTGTACTTTCAGCTCATCACTTTAAGTAGCATTTTGGTGTAAAGTCAGCATATGATTAGTCTAAAATTTGAATTTTGCAAGTTGCAGAAAAATAGAGAGGAGCAAACCTTATTATGGCTTCAGCTATCATCACAAGTAAGTGATTAGTTCCGAGTCTCAATCCAAAAATAGAAAAACAAACTTTACTATGGCTTTGTGCATTTTTAGCTTGTCACCACAAGCATCATTTTACTGTCATGTCACTACCAAATTAGTCCACTCATTATGACAAGGAGTATTTTGTTATAAAGTCAAATGAGTAATTATTCCTAAGTCTGAATCCAGCAAGCTGAAAAAAAATAGAGAGGAAGCCTTACCATGGCTTCGTGCACTTTCAGCTTATCACCATAAGTAGCATTTTGCTATAATGTTAATGCCATATTAGTCTACTCATCATAACAAGTAACAATTTTTTGTAAATTCACCATGTGATTAGTTCTAAGTCTAAATCCAGCAAGCTATAGAAAATAGTAAGAAGCAAGTTTTACCATGGCGTCATGCACTTTCAGCTCATCACCATAAGTAGTATTTTTCTGTAGAGTCACTGTGTGATTAGTCCACTTATCACGACAATTAACATTTTGCTATAAAGTTAACAAGTAATTAGTTCCAAGTTTGAATCTAGCAAGTTGCAAAAAATAGTGAGGAGTAAGCCTTCTATGGCCTCGTGCAATACCAGCTCATTACCACAAGCAATTTTTTGCTATAATGTCATCAAGTGATTAATCCCAAATCTAAATCCAATGAGTTGCAGAAAATAGAAAAAAGCAAACATTACCATAGCTTTGTGCATTTGTAGTTTGTCACCACAAGTAACATTTTATTCTAAAGTGAATGAATGATTAATTTTGAGCATGAGTACAACAAGCTGTAAAATATAGAAAGGAGTAAACTTTACCATGGCTTTATGCACTTCTAACTCATCACCACAAACAATATTATATTATAAAGTCATTATGTGATTAGTCCCAAGTTTGAATTTAATGAGTTGCAGAAAATAGTGAAAAATAAACTTTATATTGGGTTTATGCACTTTTAGCTAGTCACAATAAATAGTATTTTGTTGAAAAATCATTGTATGTTTCGTCTGCTGATCACAAGAAGCAAGATTTTGCTATAAATTCAATACATAATTAGTTTTAAGTCTGAATTTAGAGAGCTGTAAAAAATAGAGAGCAACAAGCCTTACCATGAGATTATGCACTTTCAATTCATCACCACAACCATCATTTTGCTGTAATATCACTATTAAATTAGTTCACTCATTATAACAAGTAGCATTTTGTTGTAAAATCACCAGTAACAAGTGAGCTATAGAAAATAAAGAGAAGCAAACCTTATCATGACATCATGCACTTTCAGCTCGTCACCATAAATAGTAATTAAACTTTAAAGGCACAATATGATTAGTCTTGAGTCTGAATCTAATGAGTTGTAGAAAAAATAGAGGAGCAAGCTTTACCATAGCCATGTGCACTTATACATTTTGCTATAATATTACCAAGTGATTAGTTCCGAGTTTGAATCTAGAGAGTTGCAGCCTCATGCACTTTCAACTCATCACCACAAGTAGTATTTTGTTGTAAAGTCACCACTTGATTAATCCCAACTCTAAATTTAGAGAGCTACAGAAAAAGAGAGTAAAAAGCTTTACCATATATTATGCATTTCTAGTTCGTCAACATAAGCAATATTTTGCTGTAAAGTCATTAAATGATTAATTTAGAGTTTGAATCCAAAGAATAGAGAGGAGCAAGCCTTACCATGGTCTCATACAATTTTAGCTTATTGCAAGCAAATAAACATAAAATTCAGGATACAATTTATAAAGGTTCAAAAATAGAAAGTCTATGAAAAAAAATGCACTCTTTTTCCTAATCAGTTAAGGGTATTGGGATATTTAGGGTTAAATGTCATTGAATTTGAGTATAGTAGCTTGTTATAATAAGCAGCATTGTCTTATAGAGTAACCACTTGATTAGTTCTAAGTCTAAATACAGCAAGCTATAGAAAATAGTGAGAAGAAAGTTTTACCATGGCATCATGCACTTTCAGCTTGTCACCACAAGCAACATTTTGCTATAAAGTCACTACGTGATTAATCCCTACGTCATGATAAGTAATATTTTGCTATAAAGAGAATGAGTGATTGGTCATGAGTTTGAGTCCAACAAGCTGCAGAAAATAGAGAGGAGTAAGCTTTACCATGGCCTCGTGCACTTCCAGCTCAAGCTCATTGAATTCCAACTTGAGACTAATCACTTAGTGATGTTATAGCAAAATGCTGTTTGTAGTGAGCAAAAAAAAAGAGGAGCAAACCTTACCATAGCCTTGTGTACTTCCAACTCCTCTCCACAAGCAACATTTTGCGATAACATCACCTAGCCATTAGTCCTAAATCTATATCCAGCTAGCAACAGAAAGTATAGAGAAGCAAACCGTACCATGGCTTTTTGCACTTCTAGCTTTTCACCATAAGCAATATCTTGCTGTAATGCCACTAACTACTAACTTTAGAGTTTGAATCTAGGAAACTGCAAAAAATAGGGAGCAATAATCCATACCATGGCCTTATGCACTTCCAACTCATCACCATAAGTAGCATTTTATTGTAACATCACTGAGTGATTACTCATGAGTCTAAATCTAACAAGCTGCAAAAAATAGGAAGGATCAAGCCTTAACATGGCCTTGTGCACTTCCAATTTATCACCACAAGTAGCATTTTGCTATAAAGTGAATGAGTGATTAATCCTTAGTTTGAATGCAGTAAATATAGAGGAGCAAGCCATACCATGGTCTTATGCACTTGCAACTCATCACTATAATTAGCATATTATTGTAATATCACTAAATGATTAGTCTTGAGATTGAATCTAGCGAGTTGGAAAAAAATAGAGGAGCAAGCTTTACCATGATGTAAACTTTTGAATTTGGACTTCCCAAAAGGACATCTAGCCTAATATTATTCAAATATAAAGACACTTAACCCTAAATATCTTAAGACCCTTAACCGGTGTATTCTTATTTATGGGCCTTTTCCCTTTATATTTAAACCTTTAGGGATTGTGTCTCAAATTATTCTCATTGGTTATCTAGAATCCACTATGCTTCCCTAAACAAAAGTTAAGAGCCACAGCTCTCCCAAGAGCCCCACTCTCTTGACACTTTACCTCTCGGATTAGGTAAATTGGATTTGCTAGATATCAATATCAATATGTGGTGTGATTCCCCTAACTAACTAACAGTGATTCCTTTAGCTAACTAACAGAGTCAGACTTAAGACCCCTTTAATACCAAATGTAAACTCTTGAATTTGGAATTTTTAAAAGATTATCCAGCTCAATATTATTCAAGCTTAAAGATGTTTAACCCTGCCCAATACTATTCAAACCCAAAGACACTTAACCTTAAATATCCCAAAACCTTTAACTGATTGGAAAAGGGGGTGCACTCCTATTTATGAGCCCTTTCCTTTTATATTTAAACCTTTATGAATTGTTTCTTAAGTCATTTTCTTTAATTACTTACATATGGCTTTATGCACTTCCAATTTATCACCATAAGTAGCATTTTGCTGTAAATTCGTCATATGATTACTCTACTCATCATGACAAGTAACATTTTGCTATAAAGTGGATGAGTGACTAATCTCAAGTTTAAGTACAGTAAGTTGTAGAAAATAAAGAGGAGCAAGCCTTACCATGGCCTTGTGCACTTCCAGCTCATCACCATAAACAGTATATTGCTATAATGTAACTAAGTGATTAGTCCAGAGTCTGAATCCAACATGCTGTGGAAAAAAGAGATCAGCTCATCATCACACATCACAAGTAGCATTTTGCTATAATGTTATTGCGATATTAATCCACTTATCATAGCACTTTGCTATAAAGTCACCACGTGATTAGTCATGAGTCTGAATCTAGCAAGCTATAGAATATAGAGAGAAATAAGCCTTACCATGGCATTATGCACTTTCAACTTATCACCACAAGTAGCATTTTGGTATAAATTGTCGTGATAATAAGGAAAGGATATCCAAAAGGACTTGTTGACAAGTAACTTTTGATACCCACAATCACATTTATGACAGTGATGTCCACTACTGGGTGTGTGATGAGGTTGGTCACATATATATGCATTCTTAGCATTTTCCAAATTGGTATCCTTCATTTCCTGGGTGTAGGCATTAGCATCAACATCTTATTAGTGTTATTGCAGTGGAAGATCTTGATATAGAGATTCTTTTGGAAAATAAAAAAGTCATATGAGTAGTGAATGGTCTTTGTGCGAATAAGTCAATGACTTTTTCATTATTCTTTCAAGAGTATCATAAAAGGGTTCTCTCAGCACCAATTCCTATAGTGTTTACTTCTAAGTTTGTTTTTATAACAAGAGGTTTTTTATTACTCTCTCCATGTTAGTTGATATAGACTCAAGTTTATCTTCTATTATTCAACCAGTTGCCACATATTGCCATCTACATTTGTGTCATGTAGCAAAGTTAGTTTTCATTATTTATAGCAATGGCATACATATACATATGCATAGGATGAGGCAAACCTAGTTGTGTATGTAAGTGATATTGAGCTTGAGTTTCAATTATTGCGAGTAGTGCTGAATCAAGCATTTGACTTCATCCTTAATATAAATTGGTTGTGGTATAATCATGCCAAGTGTGATTTTAATGCTTCTCCTATTTGTTTTATACTTTTTTATATTTCTTCTATTCCTCTCATTTTTATTTCTCTTCATTCCTTTTCTTTTACATCTGCTTCCATCACTTTTGTCTCCCCATTATTTGCTCTTATGTTTTCATCTTGTTCCTCTATTCCCTCTTTAGTTCCCTTAACAATCTTTATGTTGTAGTGGTTGACTAGTTTATGAAGGAGTATGTTGATCTCTTCAAATTTGATTTGTTGTTTGGGGCTAAGATTGCAACACTGCATTCTATTCCAATTGGGGATGCTTGTTCAATCAAGGTTTCTATACATTGTTAGTCACCAAAGGAGATCAAGATTTTATGTGTAAACGTCAAGAAAATGTTAAAAAAGGTGTTATTCAAAAGTTACAGAGTCCTTGGGTGTGTGAACCTCATCTTATCACAAAGTTTAATGGGAGTATTCGTTTCTGCATCAACTATCGTTTGTAATAAAATGATTATCCTAGATGTGTACCCTCTTCCTTATACTGTTGATTTTCTGGATTGTCTAGAGAGAAGTCATTAATTCACTAAATAAACTAGAAGGTGATCATGCTGCATTTACTTTATTATTAAAGCAAAATAATTTGGTTGTTCATTTTTCTTGATGGGTTTTGAAACTTCAAATATATGATTTTAAGATTGTTTATTATTGTCGTGAATGTGACTTCAGGTATCAAAAGTTACCTGTCAGCCAGTCCTTATGGACACTCTTTCCTTACTGCCACGATAGCAGGAGGTCGATATTGCTGGACTCGTTATCAATCTCCGCCTAAGTTGGTCTTCGCGTGTGTACTTGACCAGATGAGCATAAGGAAGGAATTTCTAAATGTCTATTTAGTCAAACATACTTGACCTGGTTAGAGAAACTTATTCGTTGACTTGCACTTGCTAGTGTTGGGAACTCTTACAATATTAAGATTGGTCCTTCAATATTCGTTAGATGATAATTTACCGTGTTTGCCAAACACCCTCACTATCATGCCCTTTATGTTAGTCTCACTTTGGTCCCAAATGCTATATATGAAAAGTGTCCAGATTTGCTCATTTAGCATATCTACGGAAAGTAGAGATTGTCTTGAACACAATAGTGCTTGTCCTGTGTCCAAATTCGCAATCTAAGGACATTCCATATTTAGTAAGTTTCAAGCTTGTCCCAAAGATTAACTCCTGATACTAAGGGAGGTTTGGGGTGAAAGCCCAAAGTGTGTGTTCCTCAAGGGGGGACTATGGGGGGTTCCAAATGTATAGTAGAGATAGTGGGTAGGTCGAGCATAGCCAACTAACTTGAGGCATAGTCTAAGTGTGCCTGTCTTTGTTCTGCGTCTGACTTGGGTCTAAGCCCAAATTCTACACTATGCTAGCTAGTGAAGTACCCATGTCCTTGCATTAAGCCATCGATATGCCGAAATAGCGTCAGACTCCGTTTGGCTCCATTTTATATGCTGGTCCTGGCATTGGGATGTTGGTTGCTCCAGGACTGTTCCAAATCGTTCTGGGCTTTTGTCCCTTCGCTCTTTGGGCTGTATGCTCGGGAGTTGCTCCATGGTCCGGTTCCGTCACTCCTTGGCTCTATGCTTGGGAGTTTGGCACCATTCCTTTGTTTAGTGGCCCAAGGTCCTGAACCTCGGGTTCCACACCACTATCCTATGGACACATGGCATATGACACATGGCATATAACACGTGGCACATGGAGGGTTTAGATTCCGCTTCGTGGTGTTATATGATGGTAATTCATTATAGAATAAAGGGTAAAAACCACATGCGCTACATTTGGTATTAGAGGATACATCTCAGCGAGCGCTATCCAATGAGATTAGACAACTAGTCTTATTACATACGCAGAGATGAAAATGATGATCCGAGTGGGTACACGTTTGGGTGCAAAAACTTCGCAATTGTTCCTTGGGTATGGAGTTTGGTTACCTTTTTGTACCGTAATGTGCGAGCTTGCTCTTGGGCTTATAAGATGGATGTGAAACATTCCATTTGCATGAGTTTTCACTTGGGCTCATGAGTAAGGCACATTAGCAACTCGAGGTTACACTTTGAGTTAGCAAGATTAATGTTACCATATCAGTGGTTCCATGAGTTGTTCCATGTACCATGGGTGAAAGTAAACCTTCCCTAGGTTTGCTATGAGTGGCAAATAGGCTGATCCATAGTTGTTTAGCATGGCACTAGTGAATCCTTCCTAGGCATGATTATAAGTGGATCAATCAAGATTATAGGGATGAGTCTATTGATTCAAGGAATTATTGCCGTGCTCTTTCATAAACTTTTCTTGGATTGAACTGAAGGCAGTATGAAAGCAAGCTTGAGGTTTAGTCAAAGATGAGACTGAAAAAAGAGTCATCAGGAATGAAGGATCAAATACGTAAATTATTTTTTCTTCTTGGAGAGATGATTTTCAACGAGGTGTTAACTCATTGCTTGTATTCACATTATGCAATCAAAAGTCCCTACCTTGATACATGTTGAAAATGATGGTTTTGCAAGTGGTGAGTCGTGGGATGGATAGCGGTGAACGCTAAACCATTTTATTTAAGCTTGTTATTGGAAAACTTAAGTTGCAATGCTCAATTCTTTTCTAGGGAACCTTGCTATTGCTTTATTAGTAGCTTGGTGTTGGATTAGTTTTGAGTTTGGTTGCTTGATTTTCCATGTCATTTTTTTTCTTGTTAATGTTTTGGCTTTACATTGGATTTTGAACGTGATTGAAGAAGAGTGTTAGTGCAATGTGGATATTTGAAGATATGGTCTTTGTGATTAAACTTAGATATTCATTTTGCATTTTGCAAATATTGGTGTTGGATATTAAAAATATGGGCATGATGTTCAATACCTAAGCATACTATGTGTCTCGAGAATTTATGTTAAGGTGAACCTATGTGAAGTTGCGAGTTGGAGGAAGTTGGTTGAGTCTTGAAACTTTACATTCTGAGAGTCATTCTTTCTTTAGGATGGAAAATTTTCCACAAATTTTCTTAGACTTTTCCAATAGCTGATTTGTTAATCACTTTGCTCGAAAACCATTCCATTTTCAAAAGCCAATACAAACTAGTGAAGGGGTTGGATTTGACTTTGGTTAGATTAAACCTTGGTAGGTAGTTTGTATGATGTAGCTTGGAAAGGGATGCTGACTTTTGGGGCTAAGGAAATTGAGTTGAATAGAATCTAGAGTTGGTATAGAAAAGTGGCTGTTGTGCTTTTTTAGAAAGGTGACCTTTGTGCCTTTCTTTTGTAGCGTTGTGCTTGGTGGCAGGTTACACCTTGCATTTCGTTAAACTCTATGAGAGTAGTAAGCTCTCACTGATCTTGATTTGGTCTTGGTGGCTCTGCGCCTTGGCTAAAGATGGTGATGTCCAACTTAGTTATTTGAGGTTGAGATGTTGATACCCGTACTATAGTTTTGTCTATGAGGAAGTTGTGTACCGATGTGAGTCCATTTCATGGTCTTCACTTTAGTTTTGACTAAATGTTGGTCATGCATAGCTAACCTTTTCAAGGCATGCTCAAAACTAGTGGCTAAATGTATTAATGAGTTTATCGTGGTTGAGTTGTATTCGAGTGGTCATGTAATTTATGCTTATCCATGAACCTTTATCTCGTGCCTAGGGTATTACGTTCATGTTGGACAAATATATAACTCGATGACACAAGTTTAGTATTCAGATTTTGTGAAGGTAAGTTGAAAGGTGATTGTTAGTTGCTTTATGATTAGTGATTACTTGTAGACTTCATTGAGAACTGTTGACACTTGCTTCACTCAATGAGGATTTAGTAGTGATAAACTTACTTTACCGAATATTGTTGAGGAGGATCATGTCATTAGACTTACATGAGTTTTCCATGTTAGTATGTTGACTCTACGTCTGTCAATATCATTTAGATGCATTTAGTCTAGTGTTGGATTTCATTGAGTTTTGGATGTGGTGAATCACTTTTTGATGATGTGTAATTTATAATTGAGTTTTGTTGAAGGATTGGTCTTGGATATTGATTAAAATATCTTTGACTTTGGTTAGCTTGGTTGTTAATGAGTTTTGAGTGGTGATTCACTCTTGCTTTCTTCTACCTTTGTTTTAGCGTTGATGGCATTGAAGTAATGTCTTGTCGTTGACATTGTTGATATTGAGATTCAAGTGAAATAAGATGTCTCTCTATAGGATTGATATTAAGTTTCATTAGTCTTGATGGAGATAGTGTTGATGATTTGGTTATAACTTTATGTTCTTAGCATTTGTGCATTTATTAGTTAGCAACTATGATATTCAAATGAACTAAGTGGCAAGTTGAGTTAGTTGTGTTCTAGATGAGAGTGCTTAGTCATGGTTGAGCTTTGGCTTTTCCATGAAAAGTGATTCAATCATGAACTATACTAGCTTTATAGGAAGAAGAGTTAGTGATCAATATTTGAATGTTTAAATCTTTATTGGATTTGAGTTGAAATATATTAATCATTGATGGTTCTTCTTGTGCTTGTTATCAAGTGAGTTACGTCTTGCTATAGATGGATTTATGAAGGATTGGTTTGATGATCACTTTTTGAGTATAACTTCGTTGTGTTTGGCTTTTGAGTTGATGTATATATGTTTTTCATTAGCTTTGCATTATGAAGTTTAGCTTATAGATATGTTAAGAAGGATATTGTGGGTTATACCATGATTTTCTTCTTTAGCATTGAAGTTAGTTCATGTGAGACTTATGATTATTGCTAAGCACGACTTGGCTATAGACTTCTTCAAGTTTTTGGTTCTTTGAGTTTTATACTTATTATTTCATTTGCTAAGAGTTGTTGGGAAAGACATTTTGGCTTATTAGCTTCGATGTTGAAATTAGTTTTTGCATCTAGCAATCATTGATAATGATTGACTATCATCTAGAATGGTTGATTATCCTTGTCAAAGGTTTTGCTTAATTATTGTTGGTATAAAATGATTTGCCGTTTTTCAGGATGGTAAATTCTTTCTTCGATGATGATTATGTATCTCTTCATTGGTGGGATGATTGATGTTCTTTTATGATAATTAATTGTTTTTTTTTATGGCTTATGGCTTTTTGCATACCATATGTTCTTTGTGGTTTATTTTGGATTAGTCTTTTGGGTTTAAAACATCGGTAGGATGTTGCTAACGCTTGCTTGAGCAACTCTAGTTCCTTGGTATTATTGACCGGAATTTATTCAGATTGGTTAGTGTAATAATTGGCATAAACGAGTGTTTGTTGGTCTTACCACATTCATTCTGTTCTATTGATTGTTGCTCAAGTTGGTTCTAATAGATTTAAATGTTATTTCTTTTGGGTGATACATTCGCGAGCATTTTGCTTGCCAGTCAATGTTACCTTGTGTTCTTTAAGTTATCTTTTGTAAGTTGTTGACATTTTATCTGCAATCTTTGATAGTTAAGTTTTGTCATTGAGTGTCCTTAATAATACACTAGCTATTGAATTTTGTTAGATGGTGAATCCTATGTTTCCAAAAATGATGATCTTGATGGTTCCTATATTATCATACTGGTTTATCGGATGATAACTTACTTGGAATACTTTTGTGTTCTGATCTAAGATTTATTCACTGATAATTAAGACTCTAAGATATCGTTGTCTATGACTTTGATATTGTCCATCTATTGATCTTTAAGTTTGGGCTAGTATAGGCAGACTAGCTTCAACACTTCATGTGCATGGTGAAATTTTTAGTCATGGGGTAGCTACTGTCAACTGGTCACATCACCCGCCTCTTTGTCGATGTTCCTTATTCCGTTAAAAGGGTGTGACCTTGTAAACAACTCTAACTGCCTATTTACAGTAGTTTATCTAAACCTTACCGACGGGTTTGGTTTATTTGCTCAGGAGGGTTGGGGCTTCTGGCTTTTCTCTCTATGTCCTTGCGGGCAAAGGCGTATCACACTTTGGTAAGCTGGGTGACACCCAGAGCAGCAAGGGTGGCTACCTCTGTTGGTCATTTCCTTGTTGGCGATGGCTGGAAGGTGTCTGAGTTGATAGCGCATCTGCGTTAGACAAAGAGGTTGCCTCCTAACTTATTTAAGTTGGTGCATTTATCACATAGTGTGAATACCATGAACTTTTTCTGGAGTTGTTTCTTTGTGTAGCGCACCTTATCTCTCTCCCCTTAAGCCAACTGGAAAAGGGGCAATTGCTTGATGAGAGAGCCCTTAGTGGCTATTTTATCCCCATTTATCCCCCAAGGTTCCAAGGATCCACGGTGACAGTATATCCAAATCTCATCCCATGATCACATGCGCTACACTCACCCCCCCTTCAGAGATGTCAATGTCCTCATTGACTATTGACTAGCAACCCCTACTGAGCCAAGGGGAACCAGCACCTCCATTTCCGCACTCAATCTACCAATTCTTCCATTGTGTAGATTAGCTATTCCATGTGAGGCAACTAGTCATCCACCCGTACTGCAGTCCCACGGTGGATACCTTCGTCTGTGGATACTCCACACAAGAGGAAGGACATACGCATGGATGCCCAATACATACGATTTTTCAAATTTAGGGGTAGGAATATACCTTGCTCAAGGGTATATTATATTTTAGGTAGCCACTAATCAATGGGAATCGAACCCGTGCCATTTTCTCTGATACCAACTGTAGCGCACCTTATCTCTCTCCCCTTAAGCCAACTGGAAAAGGGGCAATTGCTTGATGAGAGAGCCCTTAGTGGCTATTTTATCCCCATTTATCCCCCAAGGTTCCAAGGATCCACGGTGACAGTATATCCAAATCTCATCCCATGATCACATGCGCTACACTTTGGCAGTATTCTAAACTCGAGTATGCATCAATGAGGACGTCGATCTTCCTTAGGGGGGGAGAGTGTCATGAATTTCAAGTATCAAAAGTTACTTGTTGACCAATCCTTACAAACACTCTTTCTTTTGTAGATATGCTAAATGAGCAAATTTGGACACTTTTCATAAATAGCATTTGGGACCAAAATGAAACTAACACAAAAGGCATGATAGCGAGGGTGTTTGGCAGACATGGTAAGTTATCATCTAGCATTGAGGGACCAATCTCAATATCGCAGGGGTTCCTAACACTAGTAAGTGCAAGTCAATAAATGAATTTTTCTAACCAGGTCAAGTATGCTTGACTAATAAACACTTAGGAATTCCTTCCTTATGCTCATTTGGTCAAGTGCACATGCAAAGACCAGTTTTTCAACTAGCTTAGGTAGAGACTGATAACAAGTCCAACAATACCGACCTCCTGTTGTCGTGGCAGTAAAAGTAGAGATTGTCCTAAACACAATGGTGTTCGTCCCATGTCCAAATTCGTAATCTAAAGACATTCCATATTTAGTATGTTTCAAACTTCTCCCAAAGACTAACTCCTAATACTAAGGGAGGCTTGGGGTGAAAGCCCAAAGTGTGTGTTCCTCAGGGGGGGGGGATATGGGGGGTTCCAATGTATAGTAGGGATAGTGGGTAGGTTGGGCATGGCCAACCAACTTGAGGCATAGTCTAGCTCCCGCTTGCGTGCATGTCATTGTTCTGCATCCGGCTTGGGTTTAAGCCTAAGTTCCACACCATGCTAGCTGGTGGAATACCCATGTCCTTGCGTTAAGCCACCGATATGCCGAAATAGCGTCAGACTCCATTTGGCTCCGTTTTGTATGCTGATCCTAGCATTGGGATGTTGGTTGCTCCAGGACTGTTCCAAATCGCTCCGGGCTCTTGTCCCTTTGCTCCTTGGGTTGTATGCTTGGGAGTTGTTCCATGGTCTGGTTTTGTCACCCCTTGGCTCTATGCTTGGGAGTTTGGCACCATTCCTTCGTTCAGTTGCCCAAGGCCCTAAACCTCGGGTTCCACACCACTATCCTATGGACACGTGGCATGTGACACATGGCATATAACATGTGGCACATGGAGTGTTTAGGTTCCACTTCATGGTGTTATCCTATGGTAATTCACCATAGGATAAAGGGTAAAAACCACGTATGCTACAATTATCTGAGAAATTCTATAATTGATGTTGACATCTTTTCTTGAACTCCTCTTCCTTCTTTGCTTTTTTATCATGTTTCTAAGAAGCCTATTATTCTAATATTTTTGAATTTTCTAGATGAGGATTGCATGCCATCAGTAGTTGCTATACTTGATGTTCGATATCCACAATGTCTAGAACAAAATTTACCTTCTTTTGACGAAGTTCATGAGGCTCAAAAAATTAAGCCATGGATCCAAAGGCTTGGTGATGGGTTTAAGAATTTTGCATCACTTGCTGATAACTTGCCATTTCGGCATTTATATTCTCAATATCATCTTAAGGATGACCTTTTTTTTTTTTGTGAGGATGGATCCTAATGATCATTTACAGTTGGTGGTGCCTTTGATCCTTATTCTACATTTTCTCCATACTTACTATGATTATCCTATTTTAGGCAGGTATATGAGATAATGTGACTAAAAAGTTGCATATGTCTTTCCATTGGTTGGAGATGGGACAAAATGCTCTTTAGCATGTGTGTAATACATTTAATGCTAAGTTCGTAATACTCCCTCTTGTGTTGCAAAAGGATGGTTGGAGTCAAATGTGTTTGTTTGAGTTGGTGGCATTTGATCTGATGGGGACTTTTTTATGGGTAGCTAGCTTTTGACTACTTGATTCGCTAGGTGGATATCAATGCTTTTGTTAGTGTGTCTGCAACTGTTGTTAGATACTTTCTCCTTAATCGAGTGGTGTTCCAGCATTTCTATTTGGAGTGGATTCTTTCGGATAACAGTCTCGCATTTATGGCTATACTTATCATCTATTGATAAATGGTTTCATGGAATAACTTATTTGAACTTTAAAAAAGATAATCATGAAGTATGTGAACTTTCAGTATTCGGATTAAGATGGTTATTTGCCATCTCTTTGATATATATATGTCATAGGGGTATAGAGTTTTGTTAGTGCTTCACCATATAAACTCTTATATAGTTATATGATCCAATATTACTAATGGAGTTAAGTTTACCTTCATGATTGTCACGAGCTAGCAATATTAAGTTTTGGGATCAGTATTTAATAAACATTCTTCCACTTATTCGAGTAGAGTACATTGAACACTTGAGCCACAAATAAATGGGACAATAACAATGTTATAAATTCTATCATCATCTACCTGTAAAATACAAAGTGGATGATATAGTGTTAGTCTATTTTCCTAATCTTATGGTATGTGATTTGTTTAAAGGGCTTCTTGCCTAGTGGAAGGGAAGTTAGAGTGAAAGTTTATGAAGTTCAATATGATGTTCAATAAGCTGATCTTTTAAAAATTATATATATGCAATATATATGCAATAAACTTTTCGTACAAAAGGATAAAAAACAATTAGTACCACTTATAAATCCACTGATACCTCCCCCTAATGCTTCTCAAGATCCTGGCCCGTCAATTAAAAAACCCTGATTACCTTCCATCCTTCCCAAAGGAGGGGAAGTGTATAATGATCGTACATTAATATTAATATAGTGGGATTTTAATAACCATTAGATTGGTATCAATTTGGACCATTTATCCTTATGTATAATATAAACTAAAGTTTTAAACTAATTGATATGCACATTTTTGTATTCCATTTTTATATTCCATGTACTCTTTCTATATTTGATGCAGAGAAGTGTTTAAATTCAGTTTTCTGAGAGTTTAAATAGTAAAGCAATTAACAATTTTTAATTTAATGAGCATAACATTGTACATGTGTAAAGAATAGAACATTCTCACATTCAGACAAAGCGTGCAGATATCTGATCAGAGCCAGTTGTCATGAGGCTACACTCACGCTCCAAGGAACACACTCCTCCATTTGGAGTGCTACTCACCTGATATTCATTGAAAAACCCATTCAAAGTAACCACAAAGATTCGTGCCCTGCAAAATTAAATATCATAAAAGCTTAAACATCCATAAGTTCTAAATTGATACCTGTCTGCTGATGAAGAAGATGGTAACTCTTCCTCTAGTGGTGCTGCTATTGCACAAATACTGTATCAAGTAAAAAACGAAAGAAAAGCACGAACTTAGTGATGTATTATGACAAAGTGTTGGTAACGTTTACCTTTTAACTCCTGGACTGAAGCCGTGCCTCACAGTGGCAAAATGAAGATCCGGTTCCACAATGTCGCTTACAGTTTCTGGGATCACTGCCGCCAGAAGATCCGAGACCCTCTTATTCGTTCTAGCAAAAGTAGAAAAACAAAAGGGTGAGTAACACAAAAGTGAAGGAAATGCTCGATTCTGTAAGCCTACCATAATTACCCTTGTCTTGCAGGAGGCGAGCAAAGCCTGAAAACATGTAGCGTTCCTGATGAGCTCGTGGCAGCCAGCAACTGGGGAGACAGAGACTGCGGCCCAAACGACAATGAATATATCGTAGCTGCGTAGCTCCCTCTTCGAAAGGTAAATGCCTGTTTTGAGAAAACTAAGGAAAGTAAGAAACGAGATAACTAAAACTAAACCTTGCTTGCTTGCGGAATAACATGGACACGAATTACTGTCCCATGATCTGATGCTGTTGCGAGGAGCAAACCGTCTGGGGTGAATGCCATGGCAGCCAGGGGCGATTTGTGAGCTTGAAACTGATCAGAAATGAGATGTTTCTCATGAGAATAACAAACAAAAACAATGCACAGAAAGCCACTAACTTCGCCCAATGCGTTCAAGTGTAGAGTGTCATACACAAACACCGTCCCTGTTGTAGAGCTCGCTGGTAATGCAAGGTAGCAATTCTCTGTGTTGGAAGAAAACGCACAGACGCCTGCAACAAGCTTTTCATGGCACTAGTCAAAACAAGTATGAGAAAAGAGAACAAGGAACTACCTTTCCTGTTTTCAGCAGTGTCAAGGATCTGGAGGCAATTCAAGTGAGGAAGCTCGTTAATGTGGACCTTCCTATCCAAAACAATAACTATCCTGCGCAAGGACTGTGAAGATCTTGACAGAACAAATGCTTTTGCTCACCGTTTCTTGTTCCAACGCACGGCCAGAACCGATGAAACGAAATCCACTGCACGCTTCACTTGCGTTGCTGTGTTTAAAATAAAGAGCCTTCGAGGCGATAGCTCAGGCTGCAAGAAAGAAGAAACAAATATCACCGCATGCTAATGCCAGAAATTAGAAGGAATTTTTTTTTTTCCAGTGCCTGTTTGCCAGCTCCAACCAAAGCCAAGAGACTCGTCGTGAAAAACATCTCGATGAGATTCACAGCTCCATCGACTGGAAGAACAAGCGAGAATCAAGCAGGAGATAAACGAAAGAGAAAACATTCCCTCACGTTTCTCGTAGACGCAACTACAAGTGTCGCAATTGAAAATCTTGTATCCTTCGCTGGTTCCAACAGAGAAGCAGCTGCCAAGCAAGACAAGAGCTAAATCCCGAGAAAATCCGCCCGCAAGAGTCCCCCTACCTGCGATCTTGGTTGAAGGAGCAGCACAAGAGCGCGCGATCGTCCGCCATAGCCAAGCCCTAAGCCCCTAAAAAAGGGTTACTTAACGTGTCTATTTCTATCGTTGGAAACGTTTATCTGTAGAGAAACACTGTTAGAGAAAAAATTCCTTGTCTAGGACGACGTTTGCGCTGGTGATGGAGAAGCTCGAACTTGGTTGATCTCCATCGGCGAGCTCGGGATCGTAGCACTAGCACCAGCCGCGGATCCAATCGTCTGTGAGCTCACTTGCGGGCTCGAAGGAGTCGGAGTTCCAACCATGCCTGGAGTTCCCACCATCCCTGGAGTTCCAGCCAGTGGAGTTCCAACCGAGAACGCGGCCCCTCCTCCACCACTGTTCGTCCCAACTTGCGAGGAGAGTAGGGCGTTGAGAACCTGTGCTTGAGAGCTAAGTTGTGCTTGAGAACTTAGTTGCTGCTGCTGCTGCTGCTGGGAATGTTGCTGTTGCTGCTGGGGAGTTAGCTGCTGCTGGAGCTGCTGCTGCTGCTGGTTGATGAGATGCTGTTGAGAAAGGCCTGTTACTTGTGGAACGCTCGTGAGCTGCGCTTGTGCCAGCTGCTGCTGTGGACTGGGATGGTTTAGCGGCTGTCCGACTGGTTGTAGAGAATTCACTGCCATCTGTTGCTGGGAAGTCATCTGTGTCAATTGCTGCTGCTGCTGCTGCTGTTGCTGCTGCTGCTGTTGTTGTTGCTGCTGCTGTGGCTGCTGCGTGTTTAGTTGCTGAGCATTCAAGTGCTGCTGCTGCTGCTGCTGTTGTGGCGTCTGCTGTTGGAGCTGCTGCTGCTGCTGATTAAACTGCTGCTGTTGTGCGGCGGCTTGTTGTTGCTGTTGCTGCTGCTGCTGGTGTTGTAGGAGCTGCTGGTTCATATAATACTGCGCAGCCATGTTGGAAGCTGGCGTTTTCGGAGGTCCCATGCCCGGACTCGGCACAGCGCCTCGCATAACACCCAAGTTCCCCCGCTGTGATGCCAGCATATTCAATCCCCCCGTCGTACCGAGGCCCGCGGTCATGCTGTTCCCCATGAGCCGAGGAGCTCTCCCCGCGGCCGCGAAGCGCTTTTGCTGCATATACTGTGCTTGAGCGTGAGTCATGTTGCCCGGACGGAGCTGCTGGTTCATTAAGTTTGGAACCTGTCCCATGCCCAGTCCCGATATTCCAGCCGCGCCAATGTTGCCAATCCCACCCATGCCAGGCACGTTGTTCATGGGATTCATCCCCACCATGTTGAGGTTGGCTTGTCCAGGCCCGATACTCCCCATGCTGTTCTGGAGCATAACTTTCCGTTGTAGAGCGGGATTGTTGCGAATGAGCTGGTACGGCATCATTGATCCTGGCAGCTGCGACGTGATCTGGTTCATAAGTTGCGGCCTCTGCTGGAACTGTTGCTGTTGCTGCAAATGCATTTGCTGCTGTTGCTGAGCTACAAGCTGCGAGTCGATTTGCTGCAGTGGTTTAGCGGCTGTTGACTGAGGCAAGTTGTATGCAAGTCGGTTGCCCGCCATGTTTGGAGGTGGCATTCTCGCAGCTGCTGCCATGGCTCCGCCTGCGGACATCTGCTGCTGCATCTGAGCCATCTGCTGGCTCATCATCATCCGTGGAGAAGCTAGCTGCTGCTGACCAAAGGTTGACGCTCCAGCGGGCATGGGCCGAGCCATAGCTGCGGTCATTGTTGCGGAACCACGGGGACCCGACGGAGCTTGTATATTGTCGTCCATCAGTACAAAACCTTCCTTTTCGAGCTAATATTTCAATCTAACAGTCAGAACTTGGCTCCAAAATGAAAACAAATAGTTACCGTATCTATGTATTGCTTGGCAAAAAGGTCTGCCATGTCCTGCATTGTAAACAAAAGTAGAGGTCAGTCTCATTTCAAGAAACCATAGCAACTTACCGCGTTAGGTATTGTTGGAAGAACAGTATATGGAAGTTGGGCATTATTTACGTCATCTTCTTGGCCGTCATCTATCTGTACAACAGCTTCGACCATGGGGTCCTTGGCACGCCCGCAAAGTAGAAGCCTCAGCTTTGTAGTGTGTACAATGACTGGATACGTTTGACCTCCCAGCACTGCTCCACAAACTATATCAGCAGGTGATCATAAACCTGGAAATGAACTTACTTTGGTACTTACTTTGGTAAAAACGTTCCGTCCGCTCAAACATTAGACAACGAGTTTTCTTTCCGTTGACATTACCAGCCACCAGAGAATTAGCCAGACTTTTCTTCCCTTTAGGCTCTTGGTAGTCATCCGATGTGTCCGCCAGTGCCACAGACAGCAACTGCCAAGAAGGCGTCTTCGTCGATGGCTGTGGAGGCTGATCAACCTTCTTTTCCCTCTTATGCAAACCGTGTCTGCAAAACAGGCTTAGTGCCACTAAGTAAACAAGGAAAAGCAAGGCACCTTTGAATGGACGAAACCAAAAGAGAAAGCCTATCCAAAGCCTCCCTTTCCGGAGTTGGAGCAGCGACAGGAGCCGAAAGTGGAACTGAAACTGGAACAGATGCCGGAACTGGAGGAACCTGAGGTGGCTGTGGCTGATAAACATGAGGCTGCTCAATTTTGACGGGTCCTGGACTTTTCACTGGAGTGCTCGGGCTGTTCACATTTGGCGAAGCCATGTTTCCAGTAGCTTTTGACGCAGCTGCTTTGTTCTGATAGGCTGCACTCTTCCACTTGAACATGTCATCTTTCCTGGCATTCTTGAAATCAAAGGCTGCAGGTTTCGGTTTCTTATTTGCTTCCAGCTTCACGACCGGCTCCCTTTCTCTCTTCCCAAGAACGTCGTATAATAGAGGTGGAGGCGCTGGTGGCTGAGAAGCGTTTGTAATTTTCGATTGCACGCCACCGGCGGCCAGATCCTGAATGATTTCCACAGAGTGGTCCGACTTTGTCTCCCCTGCAGGCGTGTCTACTTTGTCGGGGCTTTTAAAGCTTTCGTGTCTTAGCAAAGACCTTGTAGCGGCCAAACGAACACGCCTATCCATCAGTGCAGTTTTAGAAGTCCTATAACGGCGAGATCCAAGGCCGATGTTGAATTTCAGCTGCAAGAAAATGACAAAACTTGTAAAGAGGATGCTAGGACAATTTTGAAACAAAAACTCTACCCGATTGTATGTATGAACATGAGCTCTGGCAGCAACCGCTGGTGAAGGATCAAGACAAAGAGATGGCTTCACTGCTTTCAGTACTTTTGATTCCACTTCCTGCACCATCAAAGTGATCATCATGTTCCAAACAACCAAATGCGTACCAGAAGATCCCTGTAAGACCATGTTTCATCGCTCATGGCGACGACGTCCTTGACAATTGTCTCCGTAGATGGACGAAGTAAGACTTTATGCACTTTTGGCTTCCAGTTTATCAGTTCCTGCCTTGCAAAAGTCGAGGGTACACTGTCCCGATAATCCCTTAACTGGAAAATGTTTTGTTAGTAGAACACCAAAACCAATCCAAGATGGCTGACTGACCTCGCAAGCAACGCAGCCATCCATATATGTGCAGGGAATGTCTTCCAGCATTTCACTGGGAAGCCATCCACAATCAATTGCCTGGTACACAAAAAAATTCCATGAAAAGCTCTTGAGAGAAAAATAAATAAATCGGCAATACCCTTAGGAAGCTATCACTTGTGCGATCATATGGATAGACAAGCTCTGGAAGCTCGTATCCAAATGGAGGAGGCTTTCCGTCCTCAGTGGGCTTTCCAATCGAGAATCCATCAGGAAATAAATTCACAGAAAACGATGGATCAAAATTATCTAAGCAACAGCACAATGAGAAGTGAGTCAGAGAGAAAGAGAAATTTCCTTACCACAATGGGAATCCTCTCCCTCGGAAGTCGTCGTGCTTCCCTGGTTTTTCCCACGCAACATCTACCATAATCAGACCCGGCTCTTGGCACCAAAGGGGGGAAATTCCAAGCAAAATCCTCACCTCGTCCCGCTTGAGCTTCGTTCCATTGTTGCTGCTGCCTCCATCGCCTCCGCCTCTCGAAATTGCCGACGCTGCCGCCGGATCCTTCCTCTCCAGCTTGGGCATGTAGCGCGATCCATTCTTGTTGAGCTTGAAGGCGATCACCATGTCGACGACGGTAGCAATGCAGCTCAGGCGATCGCCAATCCACCCCCAGCGCGCCGCGGCGGTCCTCTGGCGCTAGCATTCGCCAGCGCCATGGGCAAACAAGAACCCTAGAAACCCTAGTGGCGGGATCCGTACTACTTCGCACCTTGTCCGTACCAAAATTTTATTGTCGTAGTAAAAGTATATGTATGTACACCAAAGAATATAAGGTGATCTTATAGCCTTCGCAGATTATCCAGGCGAGCTTGGAGATCACTGTCGATTCCAGCATCGTCTCCGGACGCTCCAGTGGGCTGGGCTACTCTTCCTGGAGCCGAAGTTTCCACTGGAGCAGCGGTGGAATTCGCAGGAGCACGAACAAGCTGCGAGAAAATTTCATCCAGAGATGAGAGACTTGCTCTGAGCTGCGAGAGGTGAGTAAGGTACCTGTTGATCCAGATCGATGCCAATCTCGTCCAGGACCTGGCTCACCAGCTCTTCGGTTTCTTCCTCCTCCTCGTCCCCTTCAAACGCCTCCTCGAACGCGTCGTCAATGAGCTCCGAAGTGAACTCCATCTTCTCGTTCTGGAGCTCGAATTCACGCATGATCTTCTGGAGAGCCGGTAGATTCAGCTGCTTGTTCATCTGTGACATCGCCTTTGTCACGCCTTTCATTGCATCCGCCATAGCTTGCGTCGATTTCAGTGTCTGTAAAAAATCCTCCTTTATAGAAGAAAAACATACGGTGCGACTTAGCGAGTACCTGGATTCGGAGAGACACGCCTTGAAGCTGCGATTTAAGTCCGTAAAACTTTGTTATTTGGTGCCGGGTTCTGATCAAATCCTTCGCCATGACCTTCACAGCACTCTAGAAACAAACGCGGCAAACAAAAAAAGGAACTTTGAATGAAAACGCGTCCGCCAAGGAAAAAACTCTCGCAAATTCACATACCATCTGCCCTTGCTTTGCAGTCTTCTTGATCTCGGCAATCAGCTTCTTCTCTTGAGTCTGGAGATTCTGCCGCTCCCTCTCGATCTCCCGGATCGATTTATCCAGCATGCGCTTGTTTTCGCGCAGCAGCTCTGCCCCGCCACATCGTGAGCTCAAATTCCACTCAAACAACCATCACCCACCTGCTGGCGTCTTCTTCTTCCCAAAGAGAAAACTCATCGTTGCGCCTAAAGAGGAAGGAAAAGGAAAGAGCAAAACCTAAGAGATCGTGGCATTAGGGCTGACGTACCTGGTATCTTCGTAGCACCTCTTGGGCATCTTTGGCATCACCGGCATATCGTAGCGAGTCCGCAAGACAAGCGTAGTGTTCCAGCCTTGGCTCGATGTTAAAGCTCTCGACCATCAAGGCAAGGATTTTTCCACACTCTTCGGGACTTTTCCGCGGAAGAACGCTGAGAAACGTTGAATCGTCGGGTAAAAATCCCTCCCTGTTCATGAGATGGAAGATCATCGAAGTTTGCAACCTTTCGCGAGCGTATCTGGCGATGATAATGTTCCAGGCAGCAGTGCTTCGAGCACTCATCTCCGAAAACACCGAGCACGTCTCCGCAAGACTTCCCTGCGCCGAGAACATCCCGAGAGCTTCTGCCTGGATTGGAGCACTGGAGAGTAAATCTCTGCAAAGTTCTCGATAGACGAGTTTACCTCGAGAGAATCCTTCCGCGCTGGTGGAGCACGCTCGGAAAATCGCAGTGAGAGCTTCGTCGCTAGGCTGGAATCCTTCGAGCACCATCGCGGCGAGGAAAGTGATGCTATCTCCAGCATGCCCGCACCGAGCATACGCAAAAACCATAGAGTTCCAGGAGCGCTCGTCGCGATGCTGCAAAGAATCAAACAAGGCCTCAGCACCAACGAGATCACCAGCAGCACCATAGGCTCTGATCAACTCACCGCTCACTTGGTGTTCTTTCTCTGGCAAATCCTCAAAGAGAATCCGGGCTTGATCCAGATACCCGTGCTGGGCATACGCCACGACCATGGAGCTCACTGCAATCTCGTCTCTAGACGCCATCTCCTGGAACACTCTCACAGCTCTGCCAATATCTCCATCGCGGGAGTAAGCAGTGATCATCAAGCTCCAAGTTACCGTGTCCCTGGCTTCCATAGATTCCAGCGTTCTCTCGCAATCTTCCAAGCTCTGGCACGCCGTGTACATTCTAAGCACCGCGTTCATGACATGGAGGTTGGCGCCGAGGCCCCTCTCAAGAACAAGACCATGGATCTCGCTGCCAAGCTTCACATCCATCAGCAATCCAAGAACACCGAAAATCGTGACGAACGTACCGATCACTGGAGGAACTCCATCGAGCAGCATCATCCTGAAAATCTCAATCGGCATGTCGAGATTCCCATCGCCGCTGTGGCCGAAAGCCGCGATCATCACATTCCAAGACACGGCATTCCTATCCGGCATCGCATCCAGGAACTCCATGGCTTCGTCAAGCCGCTGGTTCCGCGCGTACGCCGTGAGCATGATCGTCCATGACACGGCATTGCGGTCCGGCATCTCGAGGAAGAGATCCCGCGCTTCTTGGAAGAACCCTAGCCTCACGAACGCCTGGAGCATGGTGTTCCAAGAGACAATATCCCGATCTGGAATGCGCTCGAACAGCTCGATCGCCGGGTGGAGATGCCCGTTGCTCGTCAGCGCCGCGAGCAAGCAATTGTAGGACCACGTGTCGGGATCCTTGATGCTCTCGAAAGCGATCTTGGCAAGGTCCAGGCGCTCGCATCTCCCATACATGATCACGAGCTCGCTGGCCAGGAATCGGTGACCAGAGTAGCCGCGAGAAGCTAGATGCGCGTGAATCCGCTGGCCCTCCTCCAGCGCCTTTGATCTGGCGCACAGCCTCATGAACGCGCGATACAGCAGAGGATCCAGCGCTTGAAGCTCCCATCGCTCGAGCAGAGCCACTGTTCTCTTGATCCGAAGCGTGTCCTTGAGAAGCTGGAGGCGCTGCTCGAGTGGCCGGGCCTCCGCCCGATCTTGCAGCTCCTCCTGGACGACAAATCCATCTCCAAACCTCTCAAGAATGCCCAAAATCGAGGCCCGGGGGACATTGCGCTTTACTGGGAGGAGCTTCCCCATTTTTAGGGCAAACTGGTATCTTATTCATATATTTAAGGATATTCTTTGATATTCTGAAATTTTTAACATTTCTGTTTATAGAAATATTTATTTCTGGTTTAATTTTAGTTTAATACAATAATATATATTTTAGCAAACCTACTTTTATTTCCTCCAAAACTATATCAAATTTTAGAATGTTTGAGTTTTCCAACATATAATGTATCAGCTGGTTTCATGTACCATTATGTCCTAGGTGCCTTTGTAGGACAATTTCATGTTTAGGGTTGGGATTAGTTAAAACAGGTAATATGCATGATGTGTAAGCATTGAGAAATTGCCAATTCGGCAAGGTGATAAGGGCAACGCAAGCAGGCAGGGTTGAGAGCCTACTAGGGGATTTAAACTGAAGAGAAGATGAGATGGATGAAGAAATGTTATCAGAATGGAAAAAGAAATGGTGGTAGTTTTTGACGAGGAAAAAGGTAACTTTATTCTAATTCTATTTATAAATCTTTATACATCCAGCAAGCAATTCAGAAGTCTTTGCTTTATCTAATTCAACTAACATAAAGACTTCTAGCTTCCATGCTCATGCTGAGACCAAAGAGTATATACATGTCATACACTCCATTTGTAAAGCTGAGGTCAGAGATGGAGTTCAAGCTTCCATTGCTACTATAACTCAACAACATTTAAAGGTTCTAGAGAAGTGCTGATTAACTTACTCAAGACTAATTTCTATTGCACAAAAGTTTCTTCCATAGTGAAAGTATTCAACACTTATGGAGCTACAAAGGTTGAATGAAGTGTAGCTTCCTAGAATATATGTGGATAAAATGCCTTTATCAATAACGTGATCAAGTATAATAAGTTTGCCAAAATCGAGAGTGGGAAGATTGGAGAAGCTTCTCCATTAGAGCAAACATTGATTAAAGAATATTTTTAAATACTTCTTTTATAATGATATAATTGTTCTAAAAGATTTTAAAATTTATTTTGGGGGGGGTGGGGATCGCAATTTCAGTGCCGGTGTATTAAAGATTGACTCAGGACTGCAACAAGCTTTGCGTTATGTTAACACTCACATTTGGTGGAAGTCCGTTTTTGTGGCTCCCATAAACTCAAAGTTGGATCCATATAAAACAGGTTAATCTAATCGTTTTATTAGCATAAATTATATTAGGGCATAAAAGGAAGGAGAGATGTCTGGAGCAGACGATGGGAGCGTCCCGCTCGATGTCGCGCAGGCCGAGGGTCAGGTATGGCTGCTCAAGCTCCCAGCGATCGTTGCCACGGCGTGGAACGCGCAAGATTCCAGCGGCAAGAGCGTTGCCGCTGGCGCGGGGCCAGCGGATCCGACGCTCGCCAAAGTCACTTGCACATTCGATCCTCTCAATCCAGACCCGGAGGCCGCACTAGAGGTGAGCGCTGCGCTCCTTTGCTCGGCGTAGAGAATTTGCTCTCCCTGCTGAAATTTTTTCTCTTCTTCTTTGCTGTTTTAAGTTCACAATGGAACTTTCGGGGCCAGATGACATCAAAGCTTATAGCCTCAATCTCCAGAAAGATGTCGTGCCAACGCACATCTTTTCCGACACACAGGGTGCGCGGATTTTCTCTCTTAGTTTTGTTTGATCGTTCCTTCGTGTGCATTAGAATGCATTGCGTTTTATTATCTGCAGAGAACGAGCTGATTGACGCCGTGTTTTTTTTCTTTCTGCCATGGCAGGGAGGCTTGCCGTGGAGGGTAAAGTCGAGCGAAAGTTTGATATCAAACCAAACAGCAAAGCTCGCGAGGAGTACAGGCAGCTCTGCCGAGAGAGGGATCGAAAGTTTAACATGAAAACGAGAACGATACAGGTAAGTGAAGCTCGCAATGGGGACTGATACAATACAGTGTTTCTTTGATCCATCCAGGTCTTGAAAGACGATCGTGGAAACCTGATGAGACCAGCTCTTCCACCGACGATTATGTTGCAGTCATCCAAGGTAATCCACCCACAAACTATGAGAAGTTATACGAAAATCAATCTCTTTACTTTTTATTTTGAAGGATGCTGCCAAGAGAAAAGCGCCTGTCAATGCCAAGAACAATGACGGCAAGAGAACGAGGAGAGAGAGGGGCGAATTGGAAGACCATGTCTTCAAGCTCTTCGAGCAACAGGCCAACTGGGCTTTGAAGCAGCTCGTCCAGAGAACCGACCAGCCTGTGGTACGTAAAAGCAAACTCTTCTCTTCGTTACTGTGATATCGTTTTCACGAGCTCTTCTTTCTCAGGCCTTCCTGAAGGAGATTCTCAACGATCTCTGCACTTACAACAAGAGGGGAACCAACCAAGGGACTTACGAGCTTAAACCCGAGTATAGGAAGAATCCAGTAGAGGAAAAGCCTGCCGACGCAGCAGCACCTTGAATCGATCGATCGATCGATCGTAACAAGTACGATGACTGTAATTTCTCTCTGCGACTTATTTTGATTAGCAAAAATCCAAAGCTCAAGGCAAAAAGAAAATAAAAGCGAACCCAAGTTTTTCTCACAGGTACTTATTTCCTGTGCCTTGGAGCTCCCACGGGAAGTTCCTGGCCTTTTCTTCTATTGTTTTGTTGCTCGCTGCTTGGCGCAGCTCCTTTAGTCATCATGGCTACAAACTCGTCGTAGTTAATCTTTCCATCCTGTTAAGCAGGCCAGGCATTAGATTTAGATCTCTGTAAGAGTAAATGCTTACGTTGTCTGTGTCCACTTCTTTAAGAATTTCCTTCATTGTTTCATGGTCGCCCATACCGTATTTAACTAGAGCTTCTTCGAGCTCCTCCATCGTGATGTAGCTGTCACGAAGAAGCCAGTCATCCATGAAAAGCTTAAGGAAAGAAAGCGCGTACCCGCTATTGTCGTTGTCAAAGAATTGAAACGCGGAATATAAGTGATCTTCCTTTTGCATCTTGTTCATCTGCATTGTGGCTGTGATGAATTCGAGATAGTCAATCGTCCCGTTTCCATCGACATCGGCCTTGAAACAGGAAAGACAAATGTAAGAATGGTCTGAAGAGAAACGAGAGTCTTATAGCCTACAGCGTTCATGATCTGGCGGATTTCCGCATCCCTGAGGTTGGATCCTAGCCTTTCAAGACCAGCTTTGAGCTCATCGAATGTAATGGTGCCACTGCCGTCTGTGTCCATGCTGCTAAACATTTCCTTGAGTCCTGTGATCTCTTCTTCCGAGAGGCTTGCTGCAATGACCTGGTTTGAGTTGTGTGAGTATCGAAAGTGAGCAATAAAAATATGCCAAGTTACCTTGAGCGCCAGTTTCTTTAGCTTGTTCATTGCGGTGAACTGCTTCATCCTCGACAATACCGCATTGTCAAGTGGTGCATCTGGAGCATCACCATCTTCTCTCACCCAAGGATGGCCTGGAAATATCCAAAGTCAGTTAAGAAACATCCAAGGGTCGATATAATCAAACTTACTGAGAACTTCTGCCGCAGTGACCCTTTTCTTCACATCTTGCGTCAACATTTTCTTCACCAAATCCTTGGCCGATGACGAAATCGACGGCCATGGATCACTTACAAAGTCCACTTGGCCGCGAAGGACAGCATCGAAAATTCCCTGCTCACTTTCTGCCATTGGATAGGCAAATACAGCCGAGTCTCAGACATTAATTACTGCATCGAACACTCACCTGCCCAGAACGGTGGTACTCCGGACAAAAGAATGTACAAGATCACTCCAGCGCTCCACACGTCGGCCTCGGGTCCGTAGTTGCGGCGAAGAACTTCCGGAGCTACGTAGTAAGCGCTTCCAACCAGATCCGTGAACTTGTCACCTAAAAAACCAAAACTTTAAGCCAAAGACTCCAAAAGCAACACGAAAACAAACAGCAAAACAAGCAAAACCGAAGCGAATGACAGTGCCAGAAAGAAAAACAAACAAATCAAGACAAAGCAAACAAAGACGCAAAGACGCATTGCCAGCAATTGAAAGAGAAAAATGCAGCACTTACCATGCTTGAAGAACACCGAGAGTCCAAAATCCGTAGCCTTGAGAGGAGCACTCTCGCTCTTGTCCGCCAGGAGAAAGTTCTCGGGCTTGAGATCCCGGTGCATCACCCCGAGCGAGTGGCATATATACACCACCCTCACGATCGTCCGGCACAGCGCAGCGGCAGCTCTCTCGCTGTAGTGTCCCCTGGCGATGATCCGGTCGAAAAGCTCTCCACCCTCGCAAAGCTCCATCACCAAGTGGACCGAGTGCTTGTCCTCGTACGATCCTCGAAGCTCCACGATGTTCTCGTTGCCTCTAAGGTGGTGCATGATCTGGACCTCCCTCTTCACGTCCTCCACATCGGCCTTGGAGATAAGCTTCCTCTTGGCGATGGTCTTGCAAGCGTAAGTCTTCCCGGAGGCCCTGTCCGTGCAGAGGTGTGTGACCCCAAACTGGCCACGCCCGAGCTCCCGGCCCAGGACGTACATGGCTCTCACGTCCTCGAGCGGCTTTCCCAGCACATTGGCGGTGATGGAGTGGATCGTCGGCGCGTGACGGCTGCTCGGCTTGGGCTGTGGCAGCGGAGAGCTCGTCGGCTGCTCGCGATTGTTTTTGTTGGAGGGCGGCGGTGGCTGCGCCGGGGCGGCCGTGACAGTGGCGGCATTGTTGGCCTTGGGAGGGAAATCGTAGGCGCTGTTCTTGTCATCGCGCCTGTGATGGTGGATATTTTCCCTGGATCCGTGTCCCAGGCAATTCCCCATTCTCCCCTGACCTGATAACGATCGATCGATTTCTCGAGCGCGCGGCGCTAGAGCTGGATTGGATCGATTCGCTCACCTGGCGCGCTCGAGAGAAGGATTACGCGGTGTTGAGCGTGGATCTTGACCGGCGGCAGCTCGATCTCCTCCTCCTCTCGGACTTATCGTGAATGACCATTTCTATTCCTTCGCGACGAGCGTATTCTCGCCCCAATCGTGGAGAACGCGTTTTTCCTAGCACGCTATGACATGCGTGACGTGGTAAAACCTAGTAGATGACGTGGCCCTAAAAACATTTTTAAAGGAATAATCCGTGATTATGACCAAATCATGTTTAACGCTAACGAACGACCTTTTCTTCTTCCACGCTTTTGGCTGCCTCTTCTTCCTCCTTTCGCGAGGAGCTGGGAAGAACACAGTGTGAGAGAGGAGATCGCGAGCGAGAGAATCGAGAGAGAGAGAGAGCTTAACTGGTACTTGTAGATTCTCGAGAGATGATAGAGCTGGACGGTCTCATTGGCGGCGTGGCAGCCAAAGAGCAAGTAGTTCTTGGGCTTGATCGCCATGGAGAATCGCATGAACAATGCCGAGTAGATGCACATCGCTGCAAGAAATTCCCTCTGGAGATCGATCGAAAGCAAAGATAATCCATCGAAATTCACTCACCGCAGGTCATATTTCCAGACATGAGCTCCGGCGGCTTGCTTAGATCGGCCAGACCCTGCGATTGCGCAATCCCTGAGAAGCAATTCCCCAAAAACCTCGAGAATCTAGGAGAAGAAATCCACTCACAGCCGCGACGAAGCCCCAATTCGCGATGGGACCCCAGAAATGCGTCGTCTTGGGGCCGACCTCGCTGTTCCAGATCTTCTTGAGCTGCGCGGAGAATCTCCCGGTGGTCTTCGCGGCCGCCATGATCGATCTATGGCTAGAAAGGAGAGAATAGCGCTATCTAGGCTATAAACCCTAATGTGGTGCCATTCATGCCCGCGGGATTGAGCGCTTCGCTGTGGAGGATTCCAAGCAGGACAGCAGAGATTCTCAAGCTTTCCGACAAGGTAGGCGATCCAGGCTTGCTCAAGGCGCCGATTGTCAATCTTTGCAAGAACAGCGGCGACGATCCCAGCAGCAAGCCAGATCTCGAGACCTACGCATCGCTCCTCCGGCAATGCGCGAGCGCCAGGGCTCTGGATCTCGGGCAGCTCCTCCACGAGGAGATTGCGAGGAGGAGGTTCGATGGCTACACATTCCTGGGAAATACCCTGATCACCATGTATGGCAGCTGCGGCGACGTCGATCGGGCCAAGAAGGCGTTCGATCGCATCGACAGCCGCAATGTCTTCTCCGGGAACGTGATGATCGCGGCATACGCCCAAAACGGGCATTTGCTCGAGGCGGCATCGGTGTTCCAGCGAGTGCCAGAGACGAATGTGGTGTCTTGGAACTCTATGATCGCGGCCTACGCTCAGCACGGCGACCTCTATGAATCCAGGAAGCTCTTCGACACGATTCCAGAGAAGAACATCGTCTCCTGGAACTCGATGATTGCCGGGTATGCGCAGAACGCCTTCTCCAAAGAGGCACTCAAGCTCTTCAAGGCCATGGATCTCCAGGGGTTCCAGCCGAACAAGGTGACCTTTGTGAGCGCTCTGGACGCGGCTGGGAATCTGGGAGCTCTGCCAGAGGGCTCGGCGATCCACGAAGAGGTGCTGGAGCACGACTGCGAGACCGACACGGCCGTGGCGACGGCGCTCATCAACTTCTTTGGCAAGTGCCGGATGGTGGCGAAGTCCCGAGAGATTTTCAACAGCAGCGCCATCCAAAGGAACACTGTGACTTGGACGACGATGATCTCGGTCTATGCGCACAATGGCTTTCTCGATGAGGCACAGAAGCTCTTTGACGTTGCTCCCCGGCCGAGCACCGTGACTTGGAACGTCTTGATGGCGGCCTACTGCCAAAGCGGCGATCCACACCAGGTCCAGGCCATCTTCGACAGGATGAGAGACCGAGACGATGTCTCGTGGAGCACTCTTGTGGGAGCTTACGCGCAGAGCAACCAGCACAGGACTTCCATGGAGCTCTTCAAGAAGATGGACGTGGAGGGCTACAAGCCGACGAGATTTACTTTCATGAGCGCTGTCGACGCGTGCGGTAAGCTCTCTGCGCTGCGAGAAGGCCGAGTTCTCCACTCGAGCATCATGAATAGCGCTCTAAAGTGGGACATTGTCTTGCAGAACGGGATCGTCAACATGTTTGGGCGATGCGGCAGCGTTGAGGAGTCGAGCTCGGCTTTCCAGGAGATGCTCCAGAGGGACGCGGTCTCGTGGTCGATCATGATCTCGGCGTTTGCTCACAATGGTCACGGAACCGAGGCGCTGGAGACGTTCCTGGCGATGAACCTCGACGGCCAAACTCCCGACGAGCTAACTTTCGTAAGCATTCTCTCAGTGTGTGCTCACGCTGGACTTCTTCGCGATGCCAGGGGCCATCTGGTAGACATGGTTGGAGACTACGCCCTGGTTCCAGGACTGGATCACTACGTCTGCCTGGTGGATCTTCTCTGCCGCTCCGGTCGACTGGGTGCCGCTGAAGAACTCGTCGAGACGATGCCTTACGAGCCTCACGGATCTGCCTGGCTGACGCTGCTGGCCGCTTGCAAGATGCAAGGTGATCTCAAGCGAGGAGCTCGGGTAGGAAAGTCTTTCCTTGCCACTGATCCGGATACTTCAGCTCCTTACGCACTGCTCTCCAGCATCTACGCAGAGGCCAAGCGGGTGAACGAGATGAGAATCGTGAGGAAGGCAATGGAGGAGCGTGGGATCAAGAAGCAAGCCGGGTGCAGCTATATCGAAGTCCACGATCGAGTTCACGAATTCAAAGCTGGCGAAGTCTCGCATCCCAGACACCGGGACATCCTCTACGAGCTGATGCAAATCCAGAGGAAGATGGTGGAAGCTGGCTACGTTCGTGACACGAGGCTTGTGAGCTACGATCTGGAGGAGGAGGAGAAGGAGAATTTGCTCACGTACCACAGCGAGAAGCTGGCGATTGGGCTGGGGCTCGTCACCACTCGGCCGGGGACGGAGCTGCGAGTGGTGAAGAACTTGAGAGTGTGCTCGGACTGCCACACCGCCATCAAGTTTATCTCGAGGATTTGCGGCAGAAGGATTGTGGTGAGGGATTGCAACCGGTTCCATCACTTTGAGGATGGTGTTTGCTCCTGCAACGATTACTGGTAAGAGTATAATTAATTTGTATTAATTTATTTAAATGATTCTCTATAATTATTAAAACTTAATATAAAAAACAAGTGTTAATTAAACTCCTATTAAGCAAAAAGAAGAGAATATTTTGAAAAACTGCATTTCACCTGTGTGCAAGATGAGACTGAACCTGGCCAAGAATAAGCATTAATTAATTTTACAGTTTTGACATATTGGGCAAATGACTCAACATCTATGCTTGGGTGCATGGCTTGGAAGTTATTACAAACTTGGGAACTCCGAAGCCGTGAATGACACGAATTACCTCGCAGTTCGAAAGCTAACCGAGAGTTTGATCTCGCTCATGCGCCCATCGCCCGCATCTTCAACGTGAGATCAAGCCGGTTGGATGTTGTCGAGCTTGAATCCTCCAAAGATCTTTCTCTAACTCCTGCACTGCAAAAACCAGCAGCCAATCGATGAGAACACTGAAGTCTGGAGCGATCCCGCGCTGCCAAACAGCACCATCCCGGACTCGAGGCAGCAAAGTCAGAAAGTTGGCGACGCATCCAGGATCATCGCCGCCAAACTCTCACCCATAAGATCTCAAACATCTTCGAGCTGTCGATGGAAGCCATCGACGAAATCGTCACGGAGTACCTCGGGTCGCCGAGGAGCTCGCTACTACTGCTTCTCTAAGATAGCTTTCAACGCCTACAAGCGAGTTCCAAGGACATGACCAGGAACAACGGGCAACCGGCCGACGTCGGAGCGCAGACACGGCCATTCTGTTGGCGTTGCGGCTGGCGATAGAGTCGAGCTCGGGGCGATTCTTCTCCATGAGAACGACGATGCGTTTGACCTTCTACATACACTTCCACTTCATGGAGTGTATCAGAAAGGTGGCGGCGGATCAAGCACCTGAGACCAAAAAAAAGAAAGGAGAGTTCTCTAAGAACCGAAAGAGAAATATTTGCTTACATGCTTGGAAGACTTTCTCTGCCTGTAAGTAAACGTTAGACATCTCTCGACAAAAGCACACAAACACAAAAATGAAAAGAAAGTAAAAAAGGACTCACTAAGACAATGACAAAACGCGAGCTAACAGACGCACACACACGAACATATCAAGCAAAACATATCAAGAAAAAGAAGAAACGGGAAACTCAAGCCCACCCCCAAGCTCCTAGAATCTCCAGATCTCTCTCGACAAAAGCCTCGACGATGCGATGATCCTCCTGTCTCCCAAGCTTGCTATCCCACATCACGCTCCTTGCCGCGTCCTTGTCCCGTGCAAACTCCGCCAGAGAAATCAAGTATGCCAGATTTGCGTCGCTGGCCGTCGTGAACCTTTCCATGGCCTCCATCACCACCTCCGCCGCCGGGACGCCAGGCACCACCATCGCCTCCCCACTCTGCAGCCTCTGGTAATAGGAGTAGAGCGACCAGTGAATCGCTCGCAAGCACTGTCGCTCCTCCTCGTCCTTGAGCCTGCTCGCGAGAACTGTCTCCAGCGTCTTCACCATCTCGATCTGGTTGGCCTCCCCCTTGAGCCAGAACTCGAAGTTTGCCTCGGCGAAGTCCCTGTAGTAGCACCTCCGCGAGATCCTTGTCCAGCAGCGTCGCCAGGTAGCACTTCTTGCAGTCGCACGCGAAACCCAGCCTCTTGCGCCTGTAAGGATGGCCAGCAGAGAACGAGCTCTTCTCCAGCTTCGATATCTCGGGCCGCGACGTACCAGGTCACCTTTCCAAGATCCGTTTTGCAGACGTTTGGAACGCAGGAATGGTTGATGAAGCTCCGCAGGATCCAGGTAGACGAAGCCGCGCGAGGAGCTCGAATGGTAGGATGCCTTGGTGACGATCTCAAAGGTTCGCTTCACTTCAATGCCTTCTAGTGCTTCTCTGCCGCTGCTGTCAATCGGCCAATCCTCGGGAGTTTTCCAGGTCAGCCGGAAGGTTTCCATGCCGGGGACTTCTCGCTCGTCGCCCGCCACCTCGCAAACGAGGCTGAGAAGCTGCTTGTATACCCGTGAAGATTTCATGGCCATCTCAAGCAGCCGAGCAGCAGCGTCTCGGTCGCAAGCCGACTTGTTTTCACCCTGCTCGAAGATGATCGCGTTGCTCACGAGCACGACCTCGCCTCGGTTGATCTTTCTCGTCGCAAACAGCCCGCGGCCACGCCTCGTGCTCTTGTCTTCACACATCTTCACCTCCACCGGGCCAACGTAATCGGCAAGCTCTGGCGCTTTGATCTCGCTGTTGGAATCGCTCCAAGGGCGAAAAGAGTTGGAAATCTCCTGAGCAACGCTGCTGCTGTCCCGGCTTTGCCTGGCAAGTTTCTGGGACTTCTCGAATAGCTGGTCGATGAATTGATCTGCCCGAAATCTCTCAAGAGCTGGCACGACCAGTCGTAGAGATGGAGCTTGAGCAAAGCCAACGCCTCGCGATACACACTCTTGAGAAGGCTGGGATCCATTTCAAGAGCGGCACTGGCAGCGTTGACGCAAACAGAGCTAGAACCCGATTCTGGCGATCGTCCTGGCCGGCGCCACTAGCCATAGGCTTGAGCAGCAGCCTCAAAGCTCTCGTCTTTGAAGAGCTTGTTCCCTTCCATCCTGATCCTCGCGGGGCTCATACCTTGAAGTCCATGGAGGAAATCCTCGCCAAGGAAAGAGAGCACCTCGACGTTCGCGGGATTGTCAAGCGCGATGGACCAGTAGGACCTGGGATCCAGCCCTGAATCGCCGGAAACCCCGAGACCATCGCCGTGATCGCGCCCATATCGTCCGTGACGCTGCCGTCGATCATGAGCGCGTCCGCGGCCAGAAATCCATGAAGAACACGCCCCGTCGCACGCGATTCCGGCTCTAGATCTCCAATCCGGACAGGAGCTAGGGTGGAGATCGCCGCGGAGGGAATGCCGTGATCTCCTTGTGCCCGCTGGAGGAGCATCGAAGCAAGCATTGTCAGCGGATCCGAGCGCAACACGTCCTAGGGAAGGAATGGCGTGAAAGAATCGGTGTCGCCGCGGCCCAGAGGAATCGCCCTAGGCACGTGGACGAGGAAGAGCATCACCGCGGTGTGGAGCACCATTGCGGTCGCGCGCCAAATGTAAGGAAAGCGCCTTTATGGTTTTTCCTTTAAAATAATGAATCCTTATGTTAAAAGAAATAAAGTGCCTTTAGGGCTCTTCCTTTAAAATGAATAAAGTGCCATTAGGGTTCTTCTTTTAAAAAGCAAGGTATGTGAACTTTGGTAATGAAACTTAATTAAAGTTAAAATAAATATGGTCGAATAAACAAAGTAAATTAGAAAAAGGGTAATTATTTAATAAGAAAGCTATTAGTGGTTATTTTATCCTCATTTATCCCCTAAAATTTTAAACATCAACAATGATAGTATATCCAAACCTCATTCTATAATTATATACATTACAATTTATAACCTCATCATGCCCTAGACTCACTCTATCATGTTTATTTTAACTCTATTTCTTATCATTTTTTAATGTAGATAAACTCTTCTAGTTCATCATTGTTAATTAGCTCAGAAAGGAGTATATTAACCTTTTTAATTTCAATTTTTTATATTACATAAAAAATGTAATATATCATCCTATTCCAACTAAGGATGTTTAATTGACCTCAATACTAGTTTTGAAGTTGCTTATTTTAGGTGAGGCATGAATACAAGTTATAGTATAATCAATTAAGGTTCTCATATAAGGAATGGGTAATAAGATATGGCAATAGGGATACTAAGATTATTTTTCCCTTTTTCCCTATTAGTCTCTTCCCTATAAGCTTAAAATTAAATATTAATAAATCCTATCATAATCATTATTATTATTATAAATTTAAAATAAATCTATTAATTATTTATACAATATGGATGTTTATAAATTTTTGAATCCCACCAAGGATAATTTGGTACCCTTTCATTGTATGTAACAATATCACAATCATCTTGTATAGTTAAATATGTAATTTGTAAACAATATAAATGCTTACAATATTTATTAATGGACCACACTACCTTTTTCTTTTCATTATATAAAACTAAATTTCCATCAATTTGAAGGTGTGAGGGCCAAGTGTACAGCTACAATGCCGTATACTAATATTACTGTAATGGGATTTTGGTAGCCGTCGGATTGGTTTCAATCTGGACCACTCGATCCTGTATATAAACTAGGATGTTTGGGTTAATTGATATGCACATTTCTGTATTCCCTTTCCATATTCTAAACACTCACATTAGTGGAGGTGAGGGGCACCTTTGATTGTCCCTGAGGAGTGCTTAGATTTGGGATTTTGGTTTAGATTTAACTTTTTGCATTGTCTAGATCTACCATTTTCTTCTAACTTTTTGTCATTTCTCTTTTTTTGCTCTTTCTTCATCCGTCTTTATGGCAGATCAGCAATCTCCTCCTTTGACTTTGGAGCAGTAGTTGGTACAATTGCTTGATGCTATGTGCTTGCAATTGAACAACCAAACTCAGTTGATGGCAGCGTTCACAGCACGTGGTACAACTCCTCCTGCTCTTGGTGCTAATCCTCGCGTTCGGCCGGAGTTTTTTTGCGGGAATCTTGGGGATGATATGTACCATTGGTTCGATCACTTCACAGTGATTGCCACATATCATTCTTGGGATGATGCTCGATGTTTGTGTGAGTTTCCCACGTGTCTCCAAGGGATGGCATTGCAATGGTACAATGGTCTGAGCACGGCCACTCGTGGGGATTGGAGTGTTCTTTTGGACATCTTCAAACACGCCTTCGGATATGCTGACGGCTGTGATGATGCCTTCCAACAATTGCATCGTCTTCGCCAAGGGCCGTCTGAGTCGGTGATGCAATTTGGCGTTTGTTTCCGAAGTCTTTTGCTTCGTGCGGAGCCAAATATGTCAGAACGGATCAAGCTAGGAATGTTGTGGCCAGCACTTTGTCAAGATCTTGTCGAACTTGTGCATGCACTTGCTCCCGCCACCCTTGATGACGCTCTTCGCTTGGCACAACGTTATGAGACGTCGCATCTTCCACTTCTTGCTGCCTGTCCTTCAGCTCCCCTTCCTATGGGTGATGGTCCTGTTCCAATGGAGGTTGATGCTGCTGCTGCTCGCGTCCAAGGATAAGGTCGAGGATGAGGTCATGGCTATGATGTTCACTGTTGGGCGTGTGATGAAGTTGGTCATACTTATCGGAGTTGTCGGCGGTTTCCGGATTAGCGACCTCCATTTCCTAGGTGGCGACCTTGGTGTCAGCAACATCCCGTTGGCGCTGCTGCAGTGGATGGTTTGGACACCGAGATACATTTGAAAAATGAGGAGTCGTGCGAGTAACGGAGGGACCTTGCGCGAATAAGTCAGTGACCCCTCCATCTTTCTTTCGGGAGTATCATCAAGGGGTTCACTCGGCACCAGTTCATCCAATGTTTACTTTCCAAGCTTGTTTTTATAACAAGAGGTCTCCTATTATTTTCTCCATTTTGGTTGATACAGGTTTGAGTTTATCTTCTATTGCTCAACCTGTTGCCACACATTGCCGTTTACACTTGCGTCCTGCGGCAAAACTAGTTTTCAAACCAGTTTTTATGGCAACGGCCGTACACATGCATGTGCACGGGATGAGGTGGACCTGGTTGTGCATGTGGGCGATCTCGAGCTTGAGTTGCAATCATTGCACGTGGTGCCGAGTCAAACTTTTGACCTCATTCTTGGTATGGATTGGTTGTAGCGTAATCATGCCAAGTGTGATTTTGAAGCTTCTCCCCTTTGTCTCATACTTCCTTATGTTTCATTCATTCCTCTCACTTCTGTACCTCTTTGTCCCTCTATTTCTACATCCGCTTCCATTACTTTTATTCCCCCATTATTTCCTCCTATGTTTCCATCTTGTTCTGCTCTTCTCTTTTCCGATCCCTTCGACAATCGTTGTGTTGCAATGGTGGATCAGCTCATGAAGGAGTATTCTGATCTCTTTGAATTTGACCTCTCGTCTGGAGCCAAGATTGCCACATGTCATCCAATTCCAACCGGGGATGCTCGTCCAATCAAGGTTCTTGTTCGTCGTCGGTCACCCAAGGAAATCTAGATTTTACGTGCAAATGCCAAGGAGATGTTGGAGAAGGGTGTTATTCAGAAGTCACAGAGTCATTGGGCATGTGAACCTCATCTTGTGACGAAGCTTGATGGGAGTATTCGTTTCTGCATTGAGTATCGTCCATTAAACGAAGTGACGATCCCAGATGTGTACCCTCTTCCTCACACTGCTGATGTCTTAGATCGTCTGGGCCGAAGTCGTTGGTTCACCAAGCTAGATCTTGTTTTTGGGTACTGGCAAGTACCGATGGCCAAAGAAGATATTCCTAAGACTGCTTTTCGTACACCATTTGGTTTATACAAGTTCTTAGTATGCCGTTTGGTTTGAACAATGCTCTAGCAACTTTCCAGTGGATGATGGACAAGGTTTTTTGCAATATGCCGGAGGTGACTGCTGACTTCATTGATGATGTTTTGATTCACTCGGAGGGGATGTGGGAGGAGCACGTTTGTGATGTTTGTAAAGTGTTGGATTGACTACGCGACGTTGGTTTAAAATTGAAGTAGTCGAAATGCGTGTTTGGGTCTAAGGATACAACTTATCTTGGATACCATATTTCTTGTGAGGGTTTGCAAGTTGATCCTAACAAACTTGTGGCTATTCTAAAGTTCCCTACTCCAAAGTGTGTGAATGATGTGCAGCGCTTCTTGGGCAAGGTGAAGTATCTCGGTCATTTTGTGGATCATCTTTCTAATTGCACTGCACCGTTGCGAGCATTGCTGAAGTCATCAACATCATCTTTCATCTAGTCTCTGGATTGTGAGCGGGTGTTTGGGGATCTCAAAAACCTGTTGACGACTCCTCTGGTTTTGGCATATCCTGACTACACTCGACCTTTTATTTTGCGCGTCGATGCTTCTAACATTGGCCTTGGAGGTGTGTTGATGCAAGGGAGCTCGAGTGTGCCTGGTCAATGCCATCCCATTGCGTATATAAACCGTACATTACAACCAACGGAAATGAACTACTCCACGATAGAGAATGAGTGTTTAGCAGCAGTTTGCGGTTTTGAGAAACTTCATGCATATCTACATGGTTCTCGAACGTTACTTGAAGGTGATCATGTTGTTGTTACTTCATTATTGAAGTGGAAGAACTTGGTTAGTCGTACTGCTCAATGGGTTTTGAAGCTTCAGATATATAATTTTGATGTTGTTTATCGCCCAGGGAGTTCTATGACTGATGCTGATGCTCTTTCTCAATCTCCTCTTCCTTCTCCATTCTCTTCTCATGTTTCTGATGAGCTTGTTGTTCCAGCCTCTGTGGATTTTCTAGACCAGGATTCTGTGCTGTCGGCGGTTGCTGTACTTGACATTCAGTGTCCACAAGGTGCAGAGCAAGATCTACCTTCTCTTGATGAGGCTCGCGAGGTTCAAAAGATTGAGCCATGGATTCGAAGGCTTCGAAATGGGTTTGAGAATCCTGCATCACTTGCTAATGACTTGCCTTTCTGGCATTTACATTCTCAATATCGCCTTGAAGATGGCTTTCTTTATTTTATGTGGACAGATCCTGATAATCATTTATGGCTGGTGGTGCCTTCTATCTTTATTCCACGGTTTCTCCATGCCTACCATGATTCTCCTATTCTAGATGGGCATATGGGACATTGTCGTATAACCGAGAAGTTGTGCAGGTCTTTCTATTGGCCGGAGATGCGACATGATATTATCCGGTATGTGCGTAGCTGCGTTTGGAGCCAAACTCGTAATACTCCCCCTCAGGCTGCAGAAGGACGGTTGGAGTCAATTGCAGTTTCCCGTCCATTTGAGTTGGTGACGTTTGATCTTATGGGACATTTTCCACAATCAACTGCTGGCAATGAGTATGTTATTATTGCTTCTGACTACTTGACTCGTTGGGTGGAAGTTGGTGCTCTTGCTAGTGCCTCTGCAACTGCTGTTAGATACTTCCTCCTCAATCGAGTGGTGTTTCAGCATTCTTGTCCAGAGCGAATTCTTTCGGATAATAATCCCGCATTTATGGCTAAGGCATTTCATGTCTTGATGTCTCGGTTGGGGATACGCCACACTTTCACGAGTGATTATCATCCATAATCAGACGGTCTGGTGAAACGGCTCGTTCAAACATTCAAGGGGATGATTATGAAGTATGTGAACTTTCAGCATTCGGATTGGGATGGTTATTTGTCGTCTCTTCGGTATGTATATATCACAGGGGTGCAGAGTTCTGTTGGTCCTTCACCATATAAACTCTTATATGGTCATGATCCAATATTACCAACGGAGCTGGGTTTACCTTCGCAATTGCCACGAGTTGTGGATGCTAGATCATGGGGATTAGTATTTGATGAGCATTCTTCCACTTGTCCGAGCAGAATTTGCCAAACACTTAGGCCGCATACAAGTGGGACAACAATGGCGGTATAACTCTTATCATCGTCCACCAACAGAGTATAAAGTGGATAGTCTATTTTTCCCATCTTACGGTACATGGTTTATTTAAGGGGCTTATTGCACAGTGGAAAGGACTGTATCGGGTGTTGCAGCAAGTTGGACCACAAGTTTATGAGGTTCGGCATGACATCGAGCAGGCCAATCCTATAGAGCTTATGAATAGTTTAGAAATATCCATTAATATTTTATATTTAATTTTCTATAATATATTTATTTATTTATTTATTTATTTATTTATTTTTAAAAGAAATCTGCTAATGAGAATCTGAAACTGTTATTGGACATGTGGGGAAATAGAAAAATGTGACAGGACACGAATCTAGGGCTTTATGTCTGATCATCTTATTTGAAAACTGAGACAAGTTGAAAGGTCTTGATCAATTTGGTTTGCAAGCTCTTTGCACTATAGATAGATCACTAGATTTAATTGTGCTAGAACATTTGAATGGCAACCACTTTAGCTGGGACTAGAGGGAAATTGCATAGATTTTTTAGGTGTAATTTGCCTTTTTGTGTCTCTTAGCTAAATGGGTTACTTTGTGTGAAGCAAAATACCATTAGACTTTATTTTTCTTTTTCGCATTTGTTTATGGGCAGCCAGCTTTATTTTGTAATGTGGGATCCTTGATGCAGTGGAGCTCCATGCTAAATAGGGTGTGAGCAGTAAAAAGTAAGGGCTCAAAGTGCAAATCTTGCCCCAGACATCAACTAGGACAGGAAACACATATAAACCTCGCAATCAAGGAGACAACCTCATCCCTCGCCAATTACCTGAAATGCATGGAGTTCTGATGGCAAATACATGTATAAGGCAACCATAATCAGAGACCTTGAATGGCCGCAAAAAAGAAGAAGGCAAGGCCAGTGAGCAGAATCACCACAACAACAAGGACACCACTGATGCAAAAATGATAATTCAACTTGCATTTTTCGATCCATTAGTCTCATGCTTCCAGTTGGGCACCACAAGACTATCAAAACAGCATATAGATAGATAAAATCTTAGCTTGAACAGCATATAGATCTTAGCTTGAGATTTCTTATATTTCCTTTTAGGTTTGGGTCATTAAATTCTTATCATAGAACACCTTTAAATTATTCTAGTTATATTTTACACACTACTTAGAACTTACACACTTTCATACCTTTGGCAGTGGCCGGGCGTTCCATGCAACGCTCCTTCCAAGCCATGACGTTTGGGAAGTTCTCGAGGCCTATGACCTCCGCCCCCTTGTAATAAACCTCGATACAGTAGATCCATGGGAAAGTGGCCATGTCCGCGATGGAGTAGCCGCCATCTATCAAAAACTCTCGCCCATCAAGCCGCTTCTCCAGCACTCCCATCAGGCGCTTCACCTCGGTGGAGTAACGCTCCAGGGGGTATGGATGATCGCACTTATCCTTGGCATAGACGTAGAAGTGCCCAAACTAACGAAAGAAAGAAACAAATGAGAGCTCAAGAACATGAAGAACAAAATCCCAAACAAGATAAACAAGGCCAAGAACACCAAGAACACCAAGATCCAAGAACAAAACCCATGCATCAACGAAGAACACAACGATGATCCATGAAATCTAGGAATTCACAAGTTTCTCTAACCTGGCCGGCCATTGGGCCAACGCCTGCCATTTGGAAGAAGACCCACTGGATTGTCTCCCACTTGAGCCTGGGATCTTGCGAGATGAACTTGCCCGTCTTCTCCGCCAGATAGAGAAGAATCGCTCCACTCTCGAAGACATTCATGGGTTTTCCATCTGGATAGCGAATCCAAATTAGAAAGATCGAAAAGACAAGCGATCAAAAGAGCAGCAAACCTGGGCCATTTGGATCGACGATTGCGGGGATTTTGGAGTTGGGATTGATGGCAACGAAGTCCGGATGGAACTGCTCGTTGTTTCGGATGTTAATTGTGTGCGGCTCGTAGTCAAGCCCCATTTCTTCGAGCGCAATGCTCACCTGATCGTTTAGATCAAACTCCGATCAAACAAGAGAAAATCCTTGGCTGTGATCAATACCTTAATGCCATTTGGAGTGGCAAGGCTGTAGAGCTGGATCGCCATAGTCGCGGTGTTGTTCTTCCGCTAGGGTTCATCTTAAATCCTTGATTTTTAGTCCACATCTCACAGTCAAACTGCCACGTGTTAGAGTCAAAGTTTCAACGGAACCTTTGAATGATCCTTGTTCTTGGCTCGAAGAAGAGAAACCCGCAGCAACGATTTCCTTCTCTCGGGATCCATCTCTCTTCCAAGGATCAATCGGTGCCAGATCTCGCAAAGACCCAGCTCCAAAAATCCCTCGACCAGCTCGAGAGCCGCGAGGTCCGAGGAGATTTCACCCTCTACAGCTCGCTCCTAGCTCAATGCAGCGCCGCCAGATGCCTCGCCGCGGCACGGCGGATCCATGCCTTGATCCTACGCGATCGATACAACTCAGAGCTGGTCATCAACAATCTAGTCGTGAGGATGTTTGGCGCTTGCGGTGGATTGGACGAAGCAAGGAGTCTCTTCGCGAGAATTCGTCCCAGGAACGTTTTCTCGTACAACATCATGCTTGGCGCACTTGCCCAAAACCGGCATCTTTACGACGCAAGGAATCTCTTTGATCTGATGCCTGGAAGAACAGATGTGTCGTGGACTGCAATGATTTCCTCTTATGCATCCACCGGGGAAGTCTCGCTAGCGAAAGAAATCTTCGATGAAATTCCCGAAAAGGATAGGATTTCATGGAACGCGATGATCACAGCATATGCCCAAGCTGGGTATTGTTACGAGGCCCTTGAGATGCTCAGAAACATGGATTTGGAGGGCCTCCAGCCCGACAACATAACATTCATCAGCAGCATAAATTGCTGTTCCACTGTCGGCTGCCAGGTGACGGGGCGACAGCTCCATGATGATGTCGTTGATTTGGGCCTCATGGCGCATGTCTCCGTGGCCACTGCCTGCGTTAGCATGTACGGGAAGTTTGGTCGGCTCGAGAAAGCCACTGAGATCTTTGACAAAATGCCGCAAAGGAATGTCGTGTCGTGGACGACAATGGTTGCAGCATATGCCCAGAATGGGCATCTTGAAGAAGCGAGAGAAATATTCGACCGGGCGTCTCAACGAAACGATGTTACGTGGAATGCGATGCTGGCGGCTTTTGTGCAGGGTGGACAGCTCTATAACGCAAGAGTAATGTTTGATTATATGCCCATGCAGAACGCTTCTACGTGGAACACGCTGATTGCGGCGTTTGGCCAGAGAGGGGATTTGGAGGAAGCCACGGACTTGTTCCATCGAATGCCGCTGCCGAATCTGATATCTTGGAACACCATCATCTTTGCAAATGCCCAAAACGGGCGTGGAGAGAATTCCATCAAGCTGCTGATGAGAATGGATGTCGAGGGACTTCGTCCAAACCGAGTGACACTTCTTGCGGTCATTGATGCCTGTTCTAACATCGGAAACACCGATCTGGGAAGAATGGTCCTCTCAATTGTCGAGGAAATGGAGTTTACACACCAAGTTGCGATTGCTACCGCATTAGTGGCAATGTTTGCGAGGTGCCAGAATCTGGACAGCGCCAAACTTGTGTTTGACAATGCGGATCAACACGATGTCATGCTATGCAACTCTATGCTCTATGCGTATACTCAAAACGGGCATCTTGAGGCAGCCAAGAGGATGTTCTCACAAATGAAGGAAAAAAATACAGTCTCTTTCAACCTGATGATAACCATGAACGTCCAAAACGGGCTCATAGATGACGCCGAGAAGATGCTTTCGACAATGCCAGACCGGGATGTTGTCTCAAACAACACAATGATGCTGGGCTATGCCCAGGTTCTCAAGCTGGAGCAAGCAAAGTGTATCTTTGACAAGATGCAAGAGAAGAACATCGTGTCATGGAACACGATGATTCTCGCATTTGCCCAAAATGGCCACTACAGCGACGCATGGCTGCTTTACAGAACTCTCAACTTGGATGGCTTTCATGCGAATAACTTCACCTTTGTTGGTGCACTGGAAGCCCTCTTAGGGATTTCATCGCTGCGAGAGACGAGAGCTCTCCACGCGATGATCCTCGAGAGTGGATTCCTCTCCGACGTGAGCGTCGCCACTGGGCTTGTGAACGTCTACGGAAAATGTGGCAACATATCCGAGGCTACCAGGATCTTTCATGGCATGCCCACAAAGAGCATGGTATCCTGGAGCGCCATGATAACGGCATATGCCCAGAATGGGCATAACATGTCAGCCTTGACGTGCTTTGGGCTCATGCAGCAGCAGGGTTTCGTACCGGATGCCGTGACGTTTGTGGCCGCCATATCAGCTTGCAGCCACGCGGGGCTTGTGGAGGCCGCTCGAGGCTACTTTCTCTCGATGCAAGTGGACTTCATGATTGATCCAATCTGCGAGCATTTTGGGTGCTTGATCGATCTGCTGGGCCGATCTGGGAAGCTGGAATCTGCGCAGGAGTTGATCAAGTGCATGCCGTTTTTGCCGGATTCTAGCAGCTGGACGGCACTCTTGAATGCCTGTTGCATACATGGCGATCTCACTAGAGCCTCGAGCATTGGTGATTTGATAATTGAGATGCCGGGATGTGACGAAGCTGGGCCTTATGTGCTGCTTTCTAATGTTTACAGCGTCCTAGGAGAGCGAGGGAAAGCTGCAAGAGTCCAAGAGATTCTCTCCAGAAAAATAAATAAAGGTCTAATGATAGTGTAGAATTTCGTAGTATATTTTTATTAGTCAAAAATAGTTACACAAGTTTTCTTTTTGGCAAAACTTAAATTCAAACTGAAGAATCGCAATGCGATGCAGCTCCTGCGATGAGCACCTGCTCACCTGGAGATGATTTCCAGACCTCTCTGGACGATGATCTTCCTGTCTGCCAAGCTTGATCTCCCATTCTTGCTCGATCACGCTCCATGCTGCGTCCTTGTCCCGTGCAAACTCCACTAGAAGTTTCATGTAAGCCAGTGGCAGTGGGAGCTTAAGGTGGTCAAGAGCAACCAAGACGTTGGCGGTAGTCTATGTATCCATAAAAATTCCCCATAACCACCATGCCCAACAGCGAGAGACAGGACAAATGCGAAATTCCGAGGATCCCGTCATCGCGTATCTCCAGGCTGGGAATCAGTATGCCGGAGCTGCAGGGTCATATCCGCTTGAAAGTTGCAGAGGTGTTTCAATGGAGCTTGATCCGGGTGCTAGAGGAGCTTCTCCAGCAACCAGACAGCTTAAACATTTCCGCATCAGAAGTTAAAAAGACAATGAAACACTGAATAGAGTGAGTTGACATTTATGATGGATCCTCGACCACATCTGGACATGGCGAGCCAACATATAACTTACTCCCTTGAATATGCAGAATTGCTCTAGGACTTTTTATTATAGGATTTAAATCATTATCACATCAGGATCTTGTATAAGAGTTTCATCAAGGAAAACGATGCAATCAGGGCCTCTTTCCCAAAATATTGCAAGAGAAACACCAACACGATCATCAAGAACAGTTTCATGAAGAAATTCCATGCAGTCCGGGCTCCTTTCCCCAACATTTGCAAGAGAAACACTGACACGATCGCCAACAACTTCATCAGCTCCAACAGGAACACAAAGAACATCTTCCGGATTTCCAAGACGGCACCCATTTCCCTGAAAATCCTTGAGAGTCAGAGGGTTTATATACAAGAGAACAACCTTTTCGCCACCATTTTCCATACAAAAACCTTAATGAATCTTCCTGGACAATCTGCATCCAGGTGGCAGTGAAGCTTGAAACCTCAGATCTCACCTAAACGCAAAATCGATCAGTAACCTGGATGAATTTGCAATCCCTGGCAAGTTGCTCCGCTCTCGCCTTGGCAAGAGCCTTTTCAAACGCCTTCTTGATAACTAATGTGTTTAGCATGTGGAGCTTCTAATGCGTTTCTATAAAGTTGATTTGCTTCATATAAAAGATGGATAGAATTACTAATTCTATATGTATCTTGCAATAGTTTCCCTGATTGTGAGGCCTAATTACTCCAAATCAAATATTCTGTAACTGACAAGCAACAAAGGAGGATGCTGTTCATCTGGATGATGTAAATTAGACCTTATTATTATTTTTGTGAGGGAGAGCTTTTGTTAATGTGTGTTTCTATTTAGGCTAATTATGGATGCAAGACCTTTGTCGATTCACTGAGAAGAAGTATTTATAACATGGCGCCGCACTTCACAATACAGCATCCAGGGAGTGCAATGCTGACAACGTTCTTACGCTTTGAAAACCATAGGTTTAATTGTGCCGTGAAAAATCACTTTGTATAATGGTGACTGACATGAAACAGAGTACTTCATGCTTGATTGAGCGCATAAATCTATCCCAAAGCAGTTACATGTTTATAGGCCTATCTTATCTTCAGCGACCATTCGCCACCTTGTTACTTTCTTGACGATGAGGACGTTGGGCAAGCACAGTGCGCTCCAACGTGATAAAAACGCGAGAGATTACGAGTGAGACTTACAGCCGAGTTGTAGTACTTTCAAGAGCTGCCGCTTCAAGCATCCAGTGCCACTCCACTGGAGAAACGACCTTTAGCTTGTGGATTTAGACCTGTGTGGTATGTTGCGAATCTCACGCTCCCCTTGAACACTTGACGGCACACGTCTAATAGGTGGTCCTTCACAGTCTGGATGTTTAGCCAGGGGTGCAATGGCGCATTTTGAAAGAAAACGAAACAAAATATCAATCCCTCGATTTGTATCGTTACCGCCTTGTTCGGATGGCATATTTTTTATACAACTCTTGCTTAATCCTATTTAGGTTTAGCTATTTATAACAAATTCACTCTTCACAAATTCTTAAATTCTCTTTTAATCCCCATATGCCCAAACAATTAAACACACAAAGCCTTTAAATTTGTGGTACAACATCATAAAACCCCTTAAATCCCAAACTTTCACCTCCTCCCTAAACATATTAAGAAAAAGAAGAAACGGGAAACTCAAGCCCACCCCCAAGCTCCAAGAATCTCGAGACCTCTCTCGACAAAAGCCTCGACAATGCGATGATCCTCCTGTCTCCCAAGCCTGCTCTCCCACGCTCTTTCCATCACGCTCCTTGCCGCGTCCTTGTCCCGTGCAAACTTCGCCAGAGAAATCATGTATGCCAGATTTGCGTCGCTGGCCGTCGTGAACCTTTCCATGGCCTCCATCACCACCTCCGCCGCCGGGACGTCAGGCACCACCACCGCCTCCCCACTCTGCAGCCTCTGGTAATAGAAGGAGAGCGACCAGTGAATCGCTCGCAAGCACTGTCGCTCCTCCTCGTCCTTGAGCCTGCTCGCGAGAACTGTCTCCAGCGTCTTCGCCATCTCGATCGGGTCGGCCTCCCCCTTGAGCCTGAACTCGAAGTTTGCCTCGGCGAAGTCCCTGTAGTAGCCGTTCACCTCCGCGAGATCCTTGTCCAGCAGCGTCTCCAGGTAGCACTTCTTGCAGTCGCACGCGAAACCCAGCCTCTTGCGCCTGTAAGGATGGCCACCATTGATGTAGCAGAGAACGAGCTCTTCTCCAGCATCGATATCTCGGGCCGCGACCTAGCAGGTCACCTTTCCAAGGTCCGTTTTGCAGACGTTTGGAACGCAGGAATGGTCGGCAGGATCCATGTTGCGAGGTAGACGAAGCCGCGCGAGGAGCTCGGATGGTAGGATGCCTTGGTGACGATCTCAAAGGTTCGCTTCACTTCAATGCCTTCTAGTGCTTCTCTGCCGCTGCTGTCAGTGCTGCAAATCGGCCAATCCTCGGCAGTTGTCCAGTTCGGCCGGAAGGTTTCCATGCCGGGGACTTCTCGCTCGTCGCCCGCCACCTCGCAAACGAGGCTGAGAAGCTGCTTGTATACCCGTGGAGATTTCATGGCCATCTCAAGCAGCCGAGCAGCAGCGTCTCGGTCGCAAGCCGGGTCTTCACACATCTTCACACCGGGCCAACGTAATCGGCAAGCTCTGGCGCTTTGGTCTCGCTGTTGGAATCGCTCCACGGGCAACAAGAGTTGGAAATCTCCTGAGCGACGCTGCTGCTGTCCCGGCTTTGCCTGGCAAGTTTCTGGGACTTTTCGAATAGCTGGTCGATGGTTTGGTCTGTCCCAGCGAAATCTCTCAAGAGCTGGCACGACCAGTCGTAGAGATGAAGCTTGAGCAAAACCAACGCCTTGCGATACACACTCTTGAGATGGCTGGGATCCATCTCAAGAGCGGCACTGGCAGCACTGACGCAAGCCTCAAATCACCCCAGCTTGAGGTAGCACTCGGCTTGGTTGGAGAGAGCTAGAACCCGATTCTGGCGATCGTCCTGGCCGGCGCCACTAGCCATAGGCTTGAGCAGCAGCCTCAAAGCTCTCGTCTTTGAAGAGCTTGTTCCCTTCCATCCTGATCCTCGCGGGGCCCATACCTTGAAGTCCATGGAGGAAATCCTCGCCAAGGAAAGAGAGCACCTCGACGTTCGCGGGATTGTCAAGCGCGATGGACCAGTAGGACCTCGGATCCAGCCCTGAATCGCCGAGAAACCCCGAGACCATCGCCGTGATCGCGCCCATATCGTCCAGCGGCCGCACCAGCGTCGGCTCCTTGACCCCCGAGGAAATTTCGCCCGGACCTCCACCTCCGAGGCATTGCTCACCACCGGATGCTTGATCGCGAGCAGCACCGATTCACCGCTGGAATCCTCGAGCATTGTGAGTACCTGGACGCTGCCGTCGATCATGAGCGCGTCCGCGGCCAGAAATCCATGAAGAACACGCCCCACCGCGCGCGATTCCGGCTCTAGATCTCCAATCCGGACAGGAGCTATGGTGGAGATCGCCGCGGAGGGAATGCCGTGTGCCCGCTGGAGGAGCATCGAAGCAAGCATTGTCAGCGGATCCGAGCGCAACACATCCTAGGGAAGGAATGGTGTGAAAGAATCGGTGCCGCCCTTGGCACGTGGGCGAGGCGGAGCATCACCGCGGTGTGGAGCACCATAGCCAAAACCCTGAGACAAATGTAAGGAAAGCGCCTTTAGGGTTCTTCCTTTAAAATAATGAATCCTTATGTTAAAGGAAATAAAGTGCCTTTAGGGCTCTTCCTCTAAAATGAATAAAGTGCCTTTAGGGCTCTTCCTTTAAAAAGCAAGGGTGGTTAAAAAATATGCCATAGAATATCCGAACAAGGCGGTAACGATACAAATCGAGGGATTGATATTTTGTTTCGTTTTCTTTCAAAATGCGCCATTGCACCCCTGGCTAAACATCCAGACTGTAAGTCTCACTCGTAATCTCTGGCGTTGGTCGATCACGTGAGCGCACTGTGCTTGCCCAAAGTCCTCATCGTTGGTCACTGAAGATAAGATAGGCCTATAAACATGTGGATAGATTCATGCGCTCAGTCAAGCATGAAGTACTTCGTTTCATGTCAGTCACCATTAGACAAAGTGATTTTTCACGGCACAATTAAACCTATGGTTTTCAAAGCGCAGCATTGCACTCCCTGGATGCTGTATTGTGAAGTGCGGCGCCATGTTATAAATACATCTTCTCAGTGAAGGTCTTGCATTCATAATTAGCCTAAATAGAAACACACATTTGTAACAAAAGCTCTAGACCCTCACAAAAATAATAATAAGGTCTAATTTACATCATCCAAATGATCCTCCGTTGTTGCTTGTCAGTTGCAGAATATTTGATTTGGAGTAATTAGGCCTCACAATCAGGGAAACTATTGCAAGATACATACAGAATTAGTAATTCTATCTATCTTTTATATGAAGCAAATAAACTTTATGATGCTAAACACATTAGTTATCAAGAAGGCGTTTGAAAGGGCTCTTGCCAAGGAGGTTACTGATCGATTTTGCGTTTAGGTGAGATCTGAGGTTTCAAGCTTCACTGCCACCTGGATGCACATGGATTGTCCAGGAAGATTCATTAAGGTTTTTGTATGGAAAAAGGTGGCGAAAAGGTTGTTCTCTTGCATATAAACCCTCTGACTCTCAAGGGTTTTCATGGAAATTGCCGTCTTGGAAATCCGGAAGGTGTTCTTTGTGTTGCTGTTGGAGCTGATGAAGTTGTTGGCGATCGTGTCAGTGTTTCTCTTGCAAATGTTGGGAAAAGGAGCCCAGACTGCATGGAATTTCTTCATGAAACTGTTCTTGATGATCGTTTTGGTGTTTCTCTTGCAATATTTTGGGAAAGAGGCCCTGATTGCATCGTTTTCCTTGATGAAACTCTTATACAAGATCGTGATGTGATAATGATTTAAATCCTATAATAAAAAGTCCCAGATGGTCGAGGATCCATCATAAATTCCGGTAATGTCAACTCCCTCTATTCAGTGTTTCATTGTCTTTTTAACTTCTGATGTGGAGGACGCCCTTATTAATGTTTAAGCTGTCTGTTCGAGGCAGTTGCTGGAGAAGCTCCTCTAGCACCGATTCCCAGCCTGGAGATACGTGATGACGGGATCCTCGGAATTTCGCATTTGTCCTGTCTCTCGCCACGTCTAGTTGCCATGGTGGTTATGGGGAATTTTTATGGATACATAGACTACCGCCAACGTCTTGGTACCTTAAGCTCCCACTGCCACTGGCTTACATGAAACTTCTAGTGGAATTTGCACGGGACAAGGACGCAGCATGGAGCGTGATCGAGAAAGAATGGGAGATCAAGCTTGGCAGACAGGAAAATCATCGTCAAGGCCATCGTCCAGAGAGGTCTGGAAATCATCTCGAGGTGAGCAGGCGCTCATCGCAGGAGCTGCATCGCATTGCGATTCTTCAGTTTGAATTTAGTTTGAAGGAAGTTTTGCTAAAAAGAAAACTTGTCTAACTATTTTTGGTTTGCTTAAGCAAATTTATAGGGAACTGGGATGGTAGTGGATATATTTAGAATATTCTTGAATATTCTAGGATATTTTACCATCTAACGGTTGTTATTCATTTAGATTAATCTTGTATTTATAATTTATAAACATGTTTATAATTTATAAACTTTCTTAAACCTTTTCTAGTATATTCTTTTTTATTCTACCATCTAACAGTTGATATGCAATAAAATTAATCTTGTATATATAAATTACAAACATGCTTATAATTATAAACTTGATTTGATCAATTGGATTAATAAGTAATAATAACACTAGTATTAAAGCAAACTAAGCGTAGCTACATGCAACGCATAGCAATTTATTGAATATACTACGAGATTCTAGGTATATCCACTATCATTAGACCTTTATTTATTTTTCTGGACAGAATCTCTTGGACTCTTGAAGCTTTCCCTCGCTCTCCTAGGACGCTGTAAACATTAGAAAGCAGCACATAAGGCCCAGCTTCGTCACATCCCGGCATCTCAATTATCAAATCACCAATGCTCGAGGCTCTAGTGAGATCGCCATGTATGCAACAGGCATTCAAGAGTGCCGTCCAGCTGCGAGAATCCGGCAAAAACGGCATGCACTTGATCAACTCCTGCGTAGATTCCAGCTTCCCAGAACGGCCCAGCAGATCAATCAAGCACCCAAAATGCTCGCAGATTGGATCAATCATGAAGTCCACTTGCATCGAGAGAAAGTAGCCTCGAGCGGCCTCCACAAGCCCCGCGTGGCTGCAAGCTGATATGGCGGCCACAAACGTCACGGCATCCGGTACGAAACCCTGCTGCTGCATGAGCCCAAAGCACGTCAAGGCTGACATGTTATGCCCATTCTGGGCATATGCCGTTACCATGGCGCTCCAGGATACCAGGGCATGCCATGAAAGATCCTGGTAGCCTCGGATATGTTGCCACATTTTCCGTAGACGTTCACAAGCCCAGTGGCGACGCTCACGTCGGAGAGGAATCCACTCTCGAGGATCATCGCGTGGAGAGCTCTCGTCTCTTGCAGCGATGAAATCCCTAAGAGGGCTTCCAGTGCACCAACAAAGGTGAAGTTATTCGCATGAAAGCCATCCAAGTTGAGAGTTCTGTAAAGCAGCCATGCGTCGCTGTAGTGGCCATTTTGGGCAAATGCGAGAATCATCGTGTTCCATGACACGATGTTCTTCTCTTGCATCTTGTCAAAGATACACTTTGCTTGCTCCAGCTTGAGAACCTGGGCATAGCCCAGCATCATTGTGTTGTTTGAGACAACATCCCGGTCTGGCATTGTCGAAAGCATCTTCTCGGCGTCATCTATGAGCCCGTTTTGGACGTTCATGGTTATCATCAGGTTGAAAGAGACTGTATTTTTTTCCTTCATTTGTGAGAACATCCTCTTGGCTGCCTCAAGATGCCCGTTTTGAGTATACGCATAGAGCATAGAGTTGCATAGCATGACATCGTGTTGATCCGCATTGTCAAACACAAGTTTGGCGCTGTCCAGATTCTGGCACCTCGCAAACATTGTCTCATCAGCAGCTTGATGGAATTCTCTCCACGCCCGTTATGGGCATTTGCAAAGATGATGGTGTTCCAAGATATCAGATTCGGCAGCGGCATTCGATGGAACAAGTCCGTGGCTTCCTCCAAATCCCCTCTCTGGCCAAACGCCGCAATCAGCGTGTTCCACGTAGAAGCGTTCTGCATGGGCATACAATCAAACATTACTCTTGCGTTATAGAGCTGTCCACCCTGCACAAAAGCCGCCAGCATCGCATTCCACGTAACATCGTTTCGTTGAGACGCCCGCTCGAATATTTCTCTCGCTTCTTCAAGATGCCCATTCTGGGCATATGCTGCAACCATTGTCGTCCACGACACGACATTCCTTTGCGGGATTTTGTCAAAGATCTCAGTGGCTTTCTCGACCCGACCAAACTTCCCGTACATGCTAACGCAGGCAGTGGCCACGGAGACATGCGCCATGAGGCCCAAATCAACGACATCATCATGGAGCTGTCGCCCCGTCACCTGGCAGCCGACAGTGGAACAGCAATTTATGCTGCTGATGAATGTTATGTTGTCGGGCTGGAGGCCCTCCAAATCCATGTTTCTGAGCATCTCAAGGGCCTCGTAACAATACCCAGCTTGGGCATATGCTGTGATCATCGCGTTCCATGAAATCCTATCCTTTTCGGGAATTTCATCGAAGATTTCTTTCGCTTGAGAGACTTCCCCGGTGGATGTATAAGAGGAAATCATGGTAGTCCACGACACATCTGTTCTTCCAGGCATCAGATCAAAGAGATTCCTTGCGTCGTAAATATGCCCGTTTTGGGAAAGTGCGCCAAGCATGATGTTGTACGAGAAAACGTTCCTGGGACGAATTCTCGCGAAGAGACTCCTTGCTTCGTCCAATCCACCGCAAGCGCCAAACATCCTCACGGCTATATTGTTGATGACCAGCTCTGAGTTGTATCGATCGCGTAGGATCAAGGCATGGATCCGCCGTGCCGCGGCGAGGCATCTGGCGGCGCTGCATTGAGCTAAGAGCGAGCTGTAGAGGGTGAAATCTCCTCGGATCTCGCGGCTCTCGAGCTGGTCGAGGGATTTTTGGAGCTGGGTCTTTGCGAGATCTGGCACCGATTGATCCTTGGAAGAGAGATGGATCCCGAGAGAAGGAAATCGTTGCGGTGGGTTTCTCTTCTTCTTCGAGCCAAGAACAAAGATCATTCAAAAGATTCGTTGTGAAACTTTTACTCTAACACGTGGCAGTTTGACCGTGAGGTGCGCGCCACGTGGATAAAAGTCAAGGATGTAAGATAAACCCTAGGGGAAGAACCACATCGCGGCTATGGCGATCCAGCTCTACAGCCTTGCCACTCCAAATGGCATGAAGGTATTGATCACAGCCAAGGATTTTCTCTTGTTTGATCGGAGTTTGATCTAAACGATCAGGTGAGCATTGCGCTCGAAGAAATGGGGCTTGACTACGAGCCGCACACATTTAACATCCGAAACAACGAGCAGTTCCATCCGGACTTCGTTGCCATCAATCCCAACTCCAAAATCCCCGCAATCGTCGATCCAAATGGCCCAGGTTTGCTGCTCTTTTGATCGCTTGTCTTTTCGATCTTTCTAATTTGGATTCGCTATCCAGATGGAAAACCCATGAATGTCTTCGAGAGTGGAGCGATTCTTCTCTATCTGGCGGAGAAGACGGGCAAGTTCATCTCGCAAGATCCCAGGCTCAAGTGGGAGACAATCCAGTGGGTCTTCTTCCAAATGGCAGGCGTTGGCCCAATGGCCGGCCAGGTTAGAGAAACTTGTGAATTCCTAGATTTCATGGATCATCGTTGTGTTCTTCGTTGATGCATGGGTTTTGTTCTTGTATCTTGGTGTTCTTGGTGTTCTTGGCCTTGTTTATCTTGTTTGGGATTTTGTTCTTCATGTTCTTGAGCTCTCATTTGTTTCTTTCTTTCATTAGTTTGGGCACTTCTACGTCTATGCCAAGGATAAGTGCGATCATCCATACCCCCTGGAGCGTTACTCCACCGAGGTGAAGCGCCTGATGGGAGTGCTGGAGAAGCGGCTCGAAGGGCGAGAGTTTTTGATAGATGGCGGCTACTCCATCGCGGACATGGCCACCTTCCCATGGATCTACTGTATCGAGGTTTTCTACAAGGGGGCGGAGGTCATAGGCCTCGAGAACTTCCCAAGCGTCATGGCTTGGAAGGAGCGTTGCATGGAACGCCCGGCCACTGCCAAAGGTATGAAAGTGTGTAAGTTCTAAATAGTGTGTATAACTAGAATAATTTAAAGGTGTTCTATGATAAGAATTTAACTGTTTAGTGTGGCACCTCCAAACCTAGAAGGAAATATAAGAAATCTCAAGCTAAGAGAAGAAAAAGGAAAATCTGGAAAGTATTCTATTTTATCTATCTATATGCTGGTGCCCAACTACGTCGCCTGGCGAGCAGGCGCCACGTCACCTAATGAGTCAGCCACCACATCGCCTAACGAGGCGCCTACCAAGCCTACCGACGCAAGATCTGCATCAGCGGCCGCCGGCGCTACTCGTAGAGCGCCTCCGCGCTCTGCAATTCCTAGTCTAAAACACGGCCGACGATGACGAGGCAGCAGGACAAATTTAGGGTTAGGGCTTTTAAATGGTTAATCCCTAATCCCTAATAGCGCAGTATGGGAGTGTTTTCGTCACGGCCAAAAGCGGGTGTCATACTCCCGGAGAGGGTGAATATCCGCGGCTCTAAGTGGCGCGACGAGGAAGAGTTTCTCTCGCGGGTAAAGCGCATGGATCAGGTGAGAATTGTTAGTGGTGGCGACTTCATTTCAAGCAGCAGGGTCGACTGGAGCGACCTCGTCCAAACTTGCTTTTCGGCCGTCGAGATGAGCAATGTCTCTTGGCTGGACTCAATCTTGCTCTGTGCAGCCATTCAGGCCAAGATTGGTGAAAGATTGCTCGTATCCAAAATATCATCCTCAACCAGCTCAGAGTTAATAGTTTTGGATGAGGAAAGGGCAGCTTTGGAAGGTATGCCGGGATCCATAGTGAGGATCCACAAGGCCAGTGAAGCGTTGCTTTTGGAAATGGTTGCCAAGCATCCGGTGGTGACAAGCATTCGATGCACAGATCGTCGCAGCTTGGTGTGGATGGAAGATGCATCCCTGGTTCGAAAACTGGGATATAATCCACAGCCGCTTTACGGCGGGATGTATGACCTTGATCGCATCCCAAGCTGTGCATTACTGATTGGATATGATAGAACCTTTTGGACTCTGTTTGATCCCGCCTTTAGTTTCTACTTTAAGCTCCGAAGGGAGGAGTCCCGCAACCGAAGAAATGGAGTGGGGGAATTTATACTAGTTCCTCTAGTGCAAGAGACGTGATACAAGGTTTGTGCTGGTTTGTTTTTTGGCTTTAATCTATCTGTATGCTGTTTTGATAGTCTTGCGCTGCTCATATAAAAGCACACAAAACAAATCATTTTGTAAAACGTAAGCTTGAAATCTTGAAATTACAGCTCCCCCTATTCCCAAATGGATGCCTACTCTTAGGATTTGACTAGATAGTGCACTGCAGCAGTGAAGTTCTGCAGTTCGGCAAAATTCATCACTCGGCAAAGTTCTGCAGTTCGTTTATTCATTGGGCAAATTCACAAAGAAAAAACAATATGTATAAGGTTAAGGGGTAGCAAATACAAGGGCAAATAAAAAAAGACTTAAAAGAAGACCTGTTAGGTTTATCGATCAGAAATGGTCTATGCTGTGAGTATATGCTTTTAAGTTGGTGATTTAAGTTTGAAGTGTGAATCGATCCTGGCCTAACTCAAAAAAGTCTGCGAGTGGACGAATTGTCCACCACGAAAAAAAACATTCTTCGGAAAATTAGAAACGGAATCGTCCAGTTTCATACTTGAGTGCCGGTGTTTTTGTACTTCAAAATTATCTCCACTTGTCGCACCCAGGCAATAACACGTCGGGGCCCATAATCGTGCCAAGTTGGCACTGCCCTCTTGGCGATGCAAACTAGATGGTTTCATCAGTAGCAGCATGAGATCTGTGGGAACAAGTCTGCAACCCATGGTGATGACATGGTTGAGCATGCCAGTGATGAGCATCATGATCCTATCTCACCTCTTTCCAAAGATAAGCAAGGTTATTGTTTAAGCAAGGATCTATTAGATCCTAACTCTTACCTGCACTAGCCATCGCCACATAGTCTTTGATATCACTAGGGTCCAATAAAATTATATATATACCTAAAATGGAGTGAAAGCGATCCTCTTTTTTTATTTTTCTGATGAATGCATGAAAATCATCAATAATTATTTATGGATGAAATTGTTAGTAAGATCGTCATGATCTTCAGTTTCTTCTTCCTCGCCGCTCAATCTGTAGTGCTCAATATTAATCATAGGAATAAATCACACTCTTTGTGCAGTAGATTCCCATTCAGGCACAGCAAAGCCGCCAATGGGACTCTGGGAGGAAATCCAGCTCAGTTGTTGTTTTACTGTATAAATAAACTTGATCACATTATTAAGTTCAGACAAGCAGGATCTCTTACAATTTCCTGGGTTCTCAATTTCAAAGAAGATGCTAGCTGTGAGCAAATCACTAGATGAACCCTAGTGACGATTAGCATATTCTATTTTTTAAGAGGAACATGCTAATTTGCAGTATTATTTAAATGCTTAACCTGCTTTAGGACCTAAACTATCCACCATTAGTCTAATTTAACTAATTAATTTATAGTGTCTTCCCACTCGTTCATTAAATTACCTGATCACTCGTTAGCTTTAAACTAGGAAACAGTTATGATTTGACTAATGAGGAGTCTCACTTACTATTAAGTTAAATATTAGATTAATGGGACTAATTGCCTAACCAAGTTAAGTAGATTTCAGGAATCTTTACAATCCGGCTTGTAACACACTCCCCGCCTTGATCTTGAACCACAGCAACAATCTCCTGCTGCAATCGCTCACTACCAAGGCAAGCAGAGATGATCTTCCTAGTGACAGGGAAGCAATACACTGCCCCGCTTGCAGATCCCTTGCCAATCTGCCATGAGGAATCACCGTCAAAACTTTCGGAGCTGGAACTGAACTCGCCTTGCGAATCCGTTCTATCCGCTCATAACCGCAAACTGGCTGCAATTCATCACGATTCCCCTGCGTTCTTGACCTAAATCCGCCATAGCCTCCCACTCGTTGCGAGCTGGATCGAGTCTCTTGCAGCTCTTGAGCGCGTTCCTGTTCTCGTCGCAACATAGATCTTCCCGTCCGCCGCAGCCGATATTCAAATCTTTCGCGAGAATTCGAATCACTCTTCCAGATAAGAGCAGAAGATCCCTGAAGATCATACAAGGGTAAAAACATACCCTCCTTACACTTAATGAACTTAATTATAAGAATTTTTACAATTAAATTCTCTAGCTTAATTGTAATTGGCGGGAAGAAAATTTCGTTAAATTAGGCTGTTAGATTTAGCCACTCCCAGGACATGAAACACATATAATCTTTGCAATCAAGGAGACAATCTCATCCCTCGCCAATTACCTGAAATATATGGAGTTGTGACAGGAAATACACAAATGGCCGTGGAAAAGAAGAAGGCAAGGCCAATGAGTGGAATCGCAGCAACAACGAAGACACCACTAATACAAAATGATAATCCAACTTACATTTTTGCATCCATCAATCTCATGCTTCCAATTGGGCACCACAAGATTATCAAAACAGCATATGGACCCGATTTTCCTTTTTCTTCCTTAGCTTTGAGTTGAGATTTTTAATATTTCCTTTTTGATTTAGAGGTGGCACAGTAAACACTTTTATTGCTTGCTTGAGATCCTTTGCTCCAATTGCGATAGGCCAGATTTATTGTTCTTCCTTTTTGTGGAAGAAAAACATATCTCGACAGGAGCTTTTCCTCTGTTATCCAACTCCATTATTAAAGATGGTAGACATATGCAAACTAAAAATCACGTAGGGCAATGGCTGGCATGATGATTTGCATCAGTTTTAGCAATATGGGAGTTAGTACTTACTGAATATTATTTAACATACTTTAGTATTGGACAATTATTGATTAAATTCTTAGTATTAAACAGAACACCTTCAAATTATTCTAGTTACTATTTAGAACTTACACACTTTCATACCTTTGGCAGTGGCCGGGCGTTCCATGCAACGCTCCTTCCAAGCCATGACGTTTGGGAAGTTCTCGAGGCCTATGACCTCCGCCCCCTTGTAGGAAACCTCGATACAGTAGATCCATGGGAAAGTGGCCATGTCTGCGATGGAGTAGCCGCCATCTATCAAAAACTCTCGCCCTTCAAGCCGCTTCTCCAGCACTCCCATCAGGCGCTTCACCTCGGTGGAGTAACGCTCCAGGGGGTATGGATGATCGCACTTATCCCTGGCATGGAAGTAGAAGTGCCCAAACTAATGAAAGAAAGAAACAAATGAGAGCTCAAGAACATGAAGAACAAAATCCCAAACAAGATAAACAAGGCCAAGAACACCAAGAACACCAAGATACGAGAACAAAACCCATGCATCAACGAAGAACACAACGATGATCCATGAAATCTAGGAATTCACAAGTTTCTCTAACCTGGCCGGACATTGGGCCAACGCCTGCCATTTGGAAGAAGACCCACTGGATTGTCTCCCACTTTAGCCTGGGATCTTGCGAGATGAACTTGCCCGTCTTCTCCGCCAGATAGAGAAGAATCGCTCCACTCTCGAAGACATTCATGGGTTTTCCATCTGGATAGCGAATCCAAATTAGAAAGATCGAAAAGACAAGCGATCAAAAGAGCAGCAAACCTGGGCCATTTGGATCGACGATTGCGGGGATTTTGGAGTTGGGATTGATGGCAACGAAGTCCGGATGGAACTGCTCGTTGTTTCGGATGTTAATTGTGTGCGGCTCGTAGTCAAGCCCCATTTCTTCGAGCGCAATGCTCACCTGATCGTTTAGATCAAACTCCGATCAAACAAGAGAAAATCCTTGGCTGTGATCAATACCTTCCTGCCATTTGGAGTGGCAAGGCTGTAGAGCTGGATCGCCATAGCCGCGGTGTTGTTCTTCCGCTAGGCTTCATCTTAAGTCCACATCTCACAGTCAAACTGCCACGTGTTAGAGTCAAAGTTTCAACGAATCCTTTGAATGATCCTTGTTCTTGGCTCGAAGAAGAAGAGAAACCCGCAGCAACGATTTCCTTCTCTCGGGATCCACCTCTCTTCCAAGGATCAATCGGTGCCAGATCTCGCAAAGACCCAGCTCCAAAAATCCCTCGACCAAAAATCCAAAAATCCGCGAGATCCGAGGAGATTTCACCCTCTACAGCTCGCTCCTAGCTCAATGCAGCGCCGCCAGATGCCTCGCCGCGGCACGGCGGATCCATGCCTTGATCCTACGCGATCGATACAACTCAGAGCTGGTCCTCAACAATCTAGCCGTGAGGATGTTTGGCGCTTGCGGTGGATTGGACGAAGCAAGGAGTCTCTTTGCGAGAATTCGTCCCAGGAACGTTTTCTCATACAACATCATGCTTGGCGCACTTGCCCAAAACGGGCATCTTTACGGCGCAAGGAATCTCTTTGATCTGATGCCTGGAAGAACAGATGTGTCGTGGACTGCCATGATTTACTCTTATGCATCCACCGGGGAAGTCTCGCTAGCGAAAGAAATCTTCGATGAAATTCCCGAAAAGGATAGGATTTCATGGAACGCGATGATCACAGCATATGCCCAAGCTGGGTATTGTTACGAGGATCTTGAGATGCTCAGAAACATGGATTTGGAGGGCCTTCAGCTCGACAACATAACATTCATCAGCAGCATAAATTGCTGTTCCACTGTCGGCTGCCAGGTGACGGGGCGACAGCTCCATGATGATGTCGTTGATTTGGGCCTCATGGCGCATGTCTCCGTGGCCACTGCCTGCGTTAGCATGTACGGGAAGTTTGGTCGGGTCGAGAAAGCCACTGAGATCTTTGACAAAATGCCGCAAAAGAATGTCGTGTCGTGGACGACAATGGTTGCAGCATATGCCCAGAATGGGCATCTTGAAGAAGCGAGAGAAATATTTGAACGGGCGCCACAGCGAAACGATGTTACGTGGAATGCAATGTTGGCGGCTTTCGTGCAGGGTGGACGGATTTATGAAGCAGGAGCAATGTTTGATTTTATGCCCATGCAAAACGCTTCTACGTGGAACACGCTGATTGCGGCGTTTGGCCAGAGCGGGGATTTGGAGGAAGCCACGGACTTGTTCCATCGAATGCCGCTGCCGAATCTGATATCTTGGAACACCATCATCTTTGCAAATGCCCAAAACGGGCGTGGAGAGAATTCCATCAAGCTGCTGATGAGAATGGATGTCGAGGGACTTCGTCCAAACCGAGTGACACTTCTTGCTGTTCTAACATCGGAAACACCGATCTGGGAAGAATGGTCCTCTCAATTGTCGAGGAAATGGAGTTTACACACCAAGTTGCGATTGCTACCGCATTAGTGGCAATGGCGAGGTGCCAGAATCTGGACAGCGCCAAACTTGTGTTTGACAATGCGGATCAACACGATGTCATGCTATGCAACTCTATGCTCTATGCGTATACTCAAAACGGGCATCTTGAGGCAGCCAAGAGGATGTTCTCACAAATGAAGGAAAAAAATACAGTCTCTTTCAACCTGATGATAACCATGAACGTCCAAAACGGGCTCATAGATGACGCCGAGAAGATGCTTTCGACAATGCCAGACCGGGATGTTGTCTCAAACAACACAATGATGCTGGGATATGCCCAGGTTCTCAAGCTGGAGCAAGCAAAGTGTATCTTTGACAAGATGCAAGAGAAGAACATCGTGTCATGGAACACGATGATTCTCGCATTTGCCCAAAATGGCCACTACAGCGACGCATGGCTGCTTTACAGAACTCTCAACTTGGATGGCTTTCATGCGAATAACTTCACCTTTGTTGGTGCACTGGAAGCCCTCTTAGGGATTTCATCGCTGCGAGAGACGAGAGCTCTCCACGCGATGATCCTCGAGAGTGGATTCCTCTCCGACGTGAGCGTCGCCACTGGGCTTGTAAACGTCTACGGGAAATGTGGCAACATATCCGAGGCTACCACGATCTTTCATGGCATGCGCACAAAGCCTGGAGCGCCATGATAACGGCATATGCCCAGAATGGGCATAACATGTCAGCCTTGACGTGCTTTGGGCTCATGCAGCAGCAGGGTTTCATACCGGATGCCGTGACGTTTGTGGCCGCCATATCAGCTTGCAGCCACGCGGGGCTTGTGGAGACCGCTCGAGGCTACTTTCTCTCGATGCAAGTGGACTTCATGATTGATCCAATCTGCGAGCATTTTGGGTGCTTGATCGATCTGCTGGGCCGATCTGGGAGGTTGGAAGCTGCACAGGAATTGATCAAGTGCATGCCGTTTTTGCCGGATTCTAGCAGCTGGACGGCACTCTTGAATGCCTGTTGCATACATGGCGATCTCACTAGAGCCTCGAGCATTGGTGATTTGATAATTGACATGCCGGGCTGTGACGAAGCTGGGCCTTATGTGCTGCTTTCTAATGTTTACAGCGTCCTAGGAGAGCGAGGGAAAGCTGCAAGAGTCCAAGAGATTCTCTCCAGAAAAATAAGTAAAGGTCTAACGATAGTGGATATACCTAGAATTTCGTAGTATATTTTAGCAAAACTTAAATTCAAACTGAAGAATCGCATGCGATGCGGCTCCTGCGATGAGCGCCTGCTCACCTCGAGATGATTTCCAGACCTCTCTGGACGATGGCCTTGACGATGATCTTCCTGTCTGCCAAGCTTGATCTCCCATTCTTGCTCGATCACGCTCCATGTCCCGTGCAAACTCTACTGGCAGTGGCAGCTTAAGGTGGTCAAGAGCAACCAAGATGTTGGCGGTAGTCTATGTATCCATAAAAATTCCCCACAACCACCATGGCAGCTAAAGCCCAACACCAGACTTGGCGAGAGACAGGACAAATGCGAAATTCCGAGGATCCCGTCATCGCGTATCTCCAGGCTGGGAATCAGTACGCCGGAGCTGCAGGGCCATATCCGCTTGAAAGTGGCAGAGGTGTTTCAATGGAGCTTGATCTGGGTGCTAGAGGAGCTTCTCCAACAACCAGACAGCTTAAACATTTCTGCATCAGAAGTTAAAAAGACAATGAAACACTGAATAGAGTGAGTCACTCTATCATGTTTATTTTAACTCTACTTCTCTATGTAGATAAATACTTTTAGTTCATCATGATGATATGACTGTTAATTAGCTCCAAAAGGAGTATATTAACCTTTTTAAATTCAATTTTTTATTTTACATAAAAAATGTAATATATCATCCTATTCCAACTAAGAATATTTAATTGACCTCAATACTAATTTTGAAGTTGCTTATTTTAGGTGAGGCATGAATACAAGTTATAGTAGGTTCTCATATAAGGAATGGGTAATAAGATTTGGCAATAGGGATACTAAGAATAGTTTTCCTTTTTTCCCTATTAGTCATTTCCCTATAAGCTTAAAATTAAATATTAATAAATCTTATCATAATGATTATTATTATTATTATAAATTTAAAATAAATCTATAATTATTTATACAATATGGATGTTTATAAGTTTTTGAATCCCACCAAGGATAATTTGGTACCCTTCCATTGTATATAACAATATTACAATCATCTTGTATAGTTAAATATGTAATTTGTAAACAATATGAATGCTTACAATATTTATTAATGGACCAGACTACCTTTTTCTTTTCATTATATAAAACTAAATTTCCATCAATTTGAAGTATTAGCTTACATAAACTATAATATTCTTCTTTATTTGGGGATACTCATATAGAGATTTTTCCAGAATAAAGCTCAAGTTTACAATTTGATCTTAATAATAAAATATTTTTACCATTTGGAGATACAAGTAAAGAATCTGTCATGAGAAAATTATTAGGAAATCCACCATATAAAGTTGTTAATTTTATGTAGCAATTTAGGTTATTTGATTCAATATATCTAATTTTTTCTTGTAAAGAATTTAAAGTTGTTGAATTATTCCACCAATAAAAAGCATTATATGCAAAGGAATAATGTAGACCAGTAACACTAAATAAACTAGAACCTGCAATATACATATGTTTTCTAAACATATTAAATGTTTTAAACTATCTCTTATTTGATAACCATGAAATATACCATTTTATCCTTTACTATTAGAGCCTCTACCAAAATCTATTGCTTGAAAATCATAATAGATATCATTTGAATTATATTCAATAGATGTATTAATACACATCAAAATTTCATGAAAGCCTGATCTAAATATTTCATTCATTTCTTGGTAATTTAAAGTATTATTTTCTCCCCAATATTTTTATTACGTATTCCCTAAACTAAAACTAAGTTTAATTGTATATATGTATATATGTATATGTATATATATGTATATGTTTAAATTATATTTGATTTAACTATAGTGTAAGTATAATAACATATGTAAGTTATAAAATAATATAGAGCTTATGGATAATTAGGAAATATCCATTAATATTTTATATTTAATTTTCTATAAAATATTTATTTTTTCTAAAAAAATAAATCTGCTAATGAGAATCTGAAACTGTTATTGGACATGTGGGGAAATAGAAAAATGTGACAGCACACAAGTCTAGGGCTTTATGTCTGATCATCATATTTGGAAACCGAGACAAGTTGAAAGGTCTTGATCAATTTGGTTTGCAAGCTCTTTGCACTATAGAATATTTATGTTTCTTTTGTGCATTTTTCACAGTGGATAGATCACTAAATTTAATAGTGCTAGAACATTTGAATGGCAACCACTTTAGCTGGGACTAGAGGGAAATTGCATAGATGTTTTAGGTGTAATTTGCCTTTTTGTGTCTCTTAGCTAAATTGGGTTACTGAAGCAAAATACTGTCAGACTTTATTTTTCTTTTTCGCATTTGTTTATGGGCAGCCAGCTTTTTGTAATGTGGGATCCTTGACGTAGCTGAGCTCCATGCTAAATAGGGTGTGAGCAGTAAAAAGTAAGGGCTCAAAGTACAAATCTTGCCCCAGATCGACTAGGACAGGAAACACATATAATCCTCGCAATCAAGGAGACAACCTCATCCCTCGCCAATTACCTGAAATACATGGAGTTGTGATGGCATCACACATGCAATGAAGGCAACCATAATCAGAGACCTTGAATGGCCGCAGAAAAGAAGAAGGCAAGGCCAGTGAGCGGAATCACCACAACAACAAGGACACCACTGATGCAAAAATGATAATCCAACTTGCATTTTTGGATCCATTAGTCTCATGCTTCTGGTGGCTGACTCATCGGTTGACGTGGCAGTTGCAGCGCCATCTATCAACTGGAAAACTACATTGGGGCTGCGGGATTGTTGGGTGATTTGTTCGATTGGCCTGATGGAAAGTCTGATAAAAATCGCAGGGCATAATGAGTTGTTAAGCATCCAGTTTTGTAATGACTTTTGTGAGCCAGGCTTTGAGGCTAAAGACAGCTTGAAGACTAAGTTCCTCGGCTCCATTGGCTTTACAGTTTCTTGTGAGGGCGGATCTCCCGGAGCTTGCTTGGACTTCCTTACCAACGTTGGAGTTCCCAGGGCTGCAAACTACCGGCAGTATCAGGCACGTAACCGGTCGAGGTTGGAGATCGCTTATGACAAGTGGTTGTATGGGGACCCTGAGAAGTTTCGGCTCAAAAGGGTGGCCAATATGGGAGTGGACATTGGTAATCTTGTTGATGAGTCTGCGATCCTTGCGTTTGCCAGCTGGTTGACTCACCGTGGGCCTGCAGTAACTGCTGTGAAGTGCCGTGATTGGGGACGAGACAGTTTGGATAACAACTACGTGTATGTTGGAGACTACGAGCAAGAGTTCAAGCATTGTCTTCTTGTTGTCGGCTTCAAGTGGAAGGAGCGGCTATGGACTTTGCTAAATTCACACGGTGAGAGCTATGGTGACAGTGGATTGTTTTACATCCATTTTGGGGATAAACGCTCCGGATTCGGTGAAATATTCCATGTGGCAAACTTTTGAGATCGATTAACATTTTGCAGAATGTAATTTGTTTTGCTTCTAAATGTATCTCTCTAGCTAAACCTCTTAACTAACGAGACTCCGCATCAAACCAAAGACCTCATAAACAAGTACTTTGTTAAGAAGTGCCAAGGCACACTGCAGGGCGTTGCGATGAGTGCCTCCTCACTTGTTAGCTGCTGCTAGCTTCATCTCCTTCGCATTCAAATTCAGAAGCAGCAGGCAGGATTGTGCAAGGAAGAAGAAGCGAATAGGGATTGGTCGCTCAAGAGCATGGGATTTTGAGCTGCAATGGGGCTGCGATGACACATACGTATTAGCACTCGTTCCAACAGCGAACACGAGTTTGTTTAGGCTAGTTTTTTGTAGCTGCAGTTAGTGCCTTTAATTCTCATTAAAGTTATTATTAATTTAGCTTATTGTTATAATTTAGGTTTTAACAAAAGTATAAAACAAATCAGATGGACTAGCTGAGTCAAATATTTGAAACAAATACAGGACAAAAATAAGATGAATGTGTTTTTTCAGATCAGAACCTTTATTTCAGGTTGAACAAAGCTCAAATCTCAGACTCCGTCACTTCTTGATGGCTAAGAAATCGACTATGCTCCCAGCATATGAATTTTCTTGTCATCAACGTTTGTATATACATAGAGGGTTAGGCTGGATATTAATTATATTGATAATTTGTTTGAAGTGAAAATAATCACAATATTTTCCTTTGTAATAATGATATATTTTCTATTGTCAAACCATTAATTATGTTGCAGATCCATTAGGGATCAGTGTTGAAGGCATTGAATCATTTCGTCAACACGTTGATTCTGTAATTCAAACTATACCAGATGGTCCTCAACGTGTTGGTAGTTGGTCGAACACAGTTCCGCTAACAACTATACAATATACATTTTCAATTTTTTCACAATCATTAGGATGCCCATGGAACTGTCGTGTTTGTCGTGCTTATCGTGTCCTAGGGTATGTTTGGGGTGATCTAATTAAAGGACTTCTTATGGGTCTTGCAGCTGCTGTTATTCAAGATGGTTCTATAAGAAACTTTGGAACTGTAATTGGAACTTTTAGACATGTATCACTGGAATATTCCAAACGTTCAAGATATCGAATTCCTTCATCAATCCAAAATAAAACCTTTCCTTCTCCTTTGAACTTACAGAGTCAATTTGTATATGATGGTGATGTTGATTGCTAGGTATATAGTTCAAGCATTATGAGTTCCATTTTTGAAGAATCACAAGCATTTGGAAATTACATAATGGAAGGTAATACAATCATATCACCAAACGGAATTTTTAAACTGATTATGCAAAAAGATTGCAATCTGGTTTTTTATGAAGTTCATGTTGTATTGTGGGTGGCAGACACAAATGGAAGAGGTGAAGGTTGTTACTTATCTTTAAGATCAAGTGGATTATACATTTTCAGTTCGGTGAAAGAGGTATGGAGATTTGCACTGAAGAACAGACACAGTAAGTTGGTATTGATGGCTGAAGATGATGGAAATGTTTATTTATATGACATGGAAAAACACCTTTGATTATGGGAAAAGCCATGATATAGATATAAGTACTATGAAATAAGGCCTAGGAAGAAAAAGCTTTAAGTAGAGAATTGAAGTGCTAACATATAAGGTGTCCTAACTGGAAATTGATAAATCTATTAGGTCCAGCTCGAAAGTTATTTTGATCTGAAAGCCTCGCTGGCTTTTGTTCTAGCCTTTTTAATTGACACTGAATTGTGTTCCAAGAAAATTAAATTGAAATAGAACCTACATTAAGTTAAAATTAAAGTAGTTTAATGGGGCTAATTGCCTAATGTGTCTTTCCGCATAATTCCATTAATGGACCATTTAATTAGGCTAAATCTAACTGCATAATTTAAAGATCCTGCCAATTACAATTAAGCTAGAGAATTTAATTGTAAGAATTTTTATAATTAAGTTCATTAAGTGTAAGGAGGGTATGTTTTTACCCTTGTATGATCTTCAGAGCAGATCGTGGGAGGAAATCCCGGGGATTTTCTGCTCTTCCCTTACTTTTTACTGCTTATACCCTATCTAGCATGGAGCTCCAAGCACATTACAAAATAAAGCTGGCTGCTCATAAAAAATTGTGAAAAAGAAAAATAAAATCTACAGTATTTTGTTCTCAACGAGTCACATAAAGTAACAATTTCTCACCCAGATAAACTCTTCTTATCCACACAGCAAAGAGAGAAAAAGCAAATTTACACCTAAAAAATTTATGTAATTTCCTTCCAAACCCCACTAAAGTGGTTATTCGAATTTTTTAGCACAATTAAATCCAATGATCTATCCACTTTGTGCAGCTGCAAGCAAAAATGCACAAAAGAAACATAATATTCCACAATGCAAATAGCTTGCAAACCAAATCGATCAAGCCCTTTCAATTGCCCATGTTTCTCATCCTAGTTCCTCGGAGTATGATGATCAGACATAAAGCCCTAGACTCAAGTGTTGCATTTTTCTCTATCCCCACATGCCTACCATAACATCAACCTAGTAAACATACTATGTTTACCACACATACATGCTAGAGGTTGAATGAGCATCCCAAGCACCCTTCCTTTATGTCCTTGGAGTAATACCATATGACTTTTGGAACTGGAAGCAGGCAGGATGCTACTTGAAGTTGTGAATAGTTCATGATATATCTATTTTTATATTATATATTTAAAATAGACTTTTATGTCAAACCATTTAAAGAGGGGTGATTACATATTTTATCTTGTACACAAAATTGCTCCATATCACAATGAACCTCTCATACGGTAGAGGAGCAGATCTTCATCTTGGCTCCATATGTGGTGGTAATGGTGGTTTGATAAGGGAAGACCTTAATAGCAATCTATTGGGCCGCTAGCAAAGACCACAAAGTGATGAAGTATAATCACTACTACCTTAAAAAAAGCACAGAACCATACTCATCTTCACCACCGAGTGCTTGTAAGCAAATATGAAAGATGTGATGATTTTTAAAGGGTGAGACTAACTTGCTGCAAAGTCACAAATGTCTTTTATGATGTCCACAAACTGAGTGCTAGTAGGCATTGTGGTGGATATCATACAATGGTAAAAGCCTGTGCATAAATTATTGGTAATTGTCTCCAATTTTACAAAGAGTGTGTGATGCATATACCTAGTGCCAACCTACATTGTCCCAAGGATACACTAGCCATATATATTATTATGTAACACACTCCACATAGAGTTTAGCGAACACTACCTATAGTGGAGTGGTGATGTGTGCTATATTTATGCACTCGTTCCAAACCTATGGAGCAAAGCAAATGTGCAAGGGCAATCGAGTTGCATCTTGGACACGAGGATCTGAAACATCAAGATCTCACCATATGTAGCATCTAAGGCATGTTTTATCACCCTTTTCAAAGTCTTATGTATTGTCATCCACCACCAATTAGCTATCAATAATCCACAATACAAGTATAACTATGGGAAGAGTTGATACATCACTCTAAACATTGAAGTGAAACCTATGTACTCAGACTCAATCTTAGTCTCAACCTTAGTCTTGGTCTCAGTATTGATCTCCATCTTGGTCCCGGTCTCAGTCTTGGTCTTAATTTTGGTCTTGGTTTCAGTCTCGATCCCGGTCTCAGACTCCATCCTGGACTCCATCTCAGACTCCTTCTCTCACTCTATCTCAGACTCTTTTTCAAACTCCATCTTGGATTCCATCTCAGACTCCTTGGATTCCTTCTCGAACTCCAACTTGGACTCCTTCTCGAACTCCATCTTAGACTCTTTCTCGAACTTCATCTTTGACTCCTTTTCGAACTCTAACTTGGACTCCTTCTCGGACTCCATCTTGGACTCCTTCTCAGACTCCATCTTTGACTCTTTCTCGGACTTTAACTTGGATTCTTTTTTGAATTCCATTTTGGACTCCTTCTCAGACTCCATTTTGGGCTCCTTTTCGGACTTCATTTTAGACTCCATCTCGAACTCCTTCTCGAATTCCTTCTTGAATTCCATCTTGGACTCTTTTTCAGACTCCATCTCAAACTCCATCTCGAATTCCTTCTCGAATTCCATCTCAGACTCTTTAGACTCAATCTTGACACTTCCATGTATCATAACACTTGTATTTTTATATCTTTTTTTAAAGATTCATTCACTGATTGTTTTATGCTTATTCTTTAAGCACTTTGTTCAGAGTTCCACTCCCACTCTTGATTTTCCAAGTTAGAGCTTTTAGTCTAAACATGTTATGCTTGTTAGACTTCTATATCAACCACTACTATGTGGCACACTTTTGGCTCCACTTTTGGGCTTAAAGATTTGTGTCTCAAAACTTTACCACCCATAGATGAAGTTTGATGTCATTATCGAATAATAAACCATATAAAATAACCTTGTCACGGATTATTATTTTCATCTTTAGCACCAAACCAATATTCTTTAATGGTTTGACACCAAAGGTTCACCATGCCTTACCCATCCTTTAAGGAGCATAATCTCTCCAATTTAGAGTCTCATTAAATCACATGTGGTGGTTCTCTTCTTTTGTTTATTTAGTTTTTGCTAAATCTGTTACAAACACTTTTCTATATCTCAATCTTATTACTTATTCCAAAGTAATTTCTACCTCTATCAATATCACCATCATACTTTAGAACTTTGATATTAACTTCTCGAGTTAATTTTCTCAGTGCCTTCGACACCTTGTATTGCACATATTATGTAAACTCCACTTCTCCATCCTAGAAAGTTCTTTATTTGAGGGCACTATCATCCTTTTTTTTATTTCATGTATGCATTAAGTTCCAATTATCCATATTTGTGTTAGGGCCTTCTATAGCCCTAATATTTAGTTACCTTACAACTTTATTTCTTTGAGTTTTCACTTTCACCATATTGGAGCATTTGGGAAATTCATCCTTAAAAACATATTTCCTTTCCCACAATCCATTAGCATCCACGACATAAGTGTTCCTCGTCTAATTTATCATTTGGATTTTTTTCAATAATTTCCATAGCCCATTCTAGGCCACTAGTTTTTTGCTTTTATCCTTTGATCTTTACACAAAGCAATATAAGATTAGTATTTCTATTCTTGAGGTATCCTTTCAGCTCCATAGCAAAGGTTTTACTTTGCCAAATCTAGAGAGTGTTCACTTTTAATAAGTCTCTTTTACCATTTTCTGTTAGGGGCTCTATCTATAACCCTACTTTGTGACCATCCTATAGATCTTTTTTTAGAGATTACTTTTTTAGACTCACAATACCATTGCATTGTCACAACTCATTTCTATTTATTTAATTACCTTGACCAAGTTTCACCATTACTAATAGTTTAAATTAACACTTTGAATTAGGAACACCATTCCTTAATCTACTAAGGAGCTTATCCTTGATTATTACTTAGTAATCCCACATAAGCATCTTAATGGGCTTACTAATAAATACTATATCTACTAGACCTTTAAGTTATTGATTACGACCCCAAGGGCATCCCCCACACTTGGCAGTGCACCTAATCCAACCCTTTTGTAGTGCACGTGGTTTTGACCATTTATCCTATGGTGATTTACCATAGGATAACACCACGAAGCGGAACCTAAACCCTCTTTGTGCCACGTGACAGATGCCATGTGTCACATGCCATGTGTCCATGCCACGTGTACTTAGGAACCCAAGGTTCAGGGCCTTGGGCCACTGAACAAAGGAACGGTGCCAAACTCCCAAGCATGGAGCCAAGGAGTGATGGAATCCAACCATGGAGCAACTCCCGAGCATAAAGCCCAAGGAGCAAAGGGACAGGAGCCCGGAGCGACTTGGAACAGTCCTAGAGTAACCAGCATCCCAATGCCAGGACCAGCACGCAAAACGGAGCCAAACGGAGTCTGGCGCTATTTCGGCATACCGGTGGCCTAACGTGAGGACATGGGTACTCCACCAGCTAGCATGGAATGGAACTTGGGCTTAGACCCAAGCCGGACGCAGAACAAGGACAGGCACGCAAGCGGGAGCTAGACTATGCCTCAGGTTGGTCGGCCATGCCCGACCTACCCACTATCCCTACTATACATTTGGAACCCCCCATAGCCCCCCCCCCTTTGAGGAACACACGCTTTGGGCTTTCACCCCAAGCCTCCCTTAGTACCAGGAGTTAGTCTCTGGGACAAGCTCGAAACTTACTAAATATGGAATGGCGCTAGATTGCGAATTTGGACACGGGACGAACACCATTGTGTTCAGGCCGATCTCTACATTCCGTAGATATGCCAAATGAGCAAATCTAGACACTTTCCATAAATAGCATTTGGGACCGAAATGAGACCAACACAAAAGGCATGATAGCGAGGGTGTTTGGCAGACACGGTAAGCTATCTTCTAGCGATATTGAGGGACCAAGCTCAATATCGCGGGGGTTCCCAACACTAGCAAGTGCAAGTCAACGAATGAGTTTCTCTAACCAGGTCAAGTATGCTTGACAAATAGCACGTAGGAATTCCGTCCTTATGCTCATCTGGTCAAGTGCACACGCGAGGACCAGTTTCTCAACTAGCTTAGGCGGAGACTGATAAAGGGTCCAGCAATACCGACCTCCTGCCATCGTGGCAGTAAGGTAAGAGTGTCCGTAAGGACTAGCCGACAGGTAACTTTCGATACCTGAAGTCACATTCGCGACACTCTCCCCCCCTAGGGAAGATCGACGTCCTCGTCGATGCACACTCGAGTCTAGAATACCGCCAAGGAAACAACTCCAGAAAAAGTTCACGGTACTCACACTATGTGAGAAATGCACCAACTTAAATGAGTTAGGAGACAACCTCTTTGTCTAACGCGGATGCACTACCCACTCAGACACCTTCCGGCTGTCGCCGACAAGGAAATGACCAACGGAGTTAGCCACCCTTGCTACTCTGGGAGTCACCCAGCTTACAAAAGTGTGATATGCCCTACCCGCAGAGACATAGAGAGAGGAACCAGAGGCCCCAACCCTCCTGAGCAAAGAAACCAAACCCGTCGGTAAGGTTTAGATAGACTACTGTAAACAGGCAGTTAGAGTTGTTTACATGGTCACGCCCTTTCAACGGAATAAGGAACATCGACAAAGAGGCGGGTTATGTGACCAGTCGACAGTAGCTACCCCATGACTAGAGATTTCAACATGCACACGAAGTGCCGAAGCCAGTTTGCCCATTACTGGCCCAAACTCAAAGATCAAGAGATGGACAATATCAAAGTCAAAGACAATGATATCTTAGAGTTTTAATTATCAGTGAATATATCTTAGATTAGAACACAAAAGTATTCCAAGTAAAGTATCATCCGATAAACCAATAGTAGAGTATAAGAACCACCAAGATCATTATAAATGGTAAACATAGGAATTACCATCCAACAAAATTCAATAGTAAGTATATCATCAAGGAAATTTAATGATGAAACTTAACTACTAAAGATGGCAGATAGTATGCCAAACAACTGACTAAAGATAACTCAAAGAACACAAGGTATTATTGACTGACAAGCAAAATGCTCGCGAATGTATCACCCAAAAGAAAGAACATCCCAATCTATTAAAACTAGCTCAAGCAACAATCAACACAATAGAATGAATGTGGTAAGACCAACAAACACCCATTCATGCCAACTATCATAAAAGCCAATCCGAATAGATCTCGATCAATAATACCAAGGAACCAAAGTTGCTCAAGCAAGTGTCAGCAACATCCTATTGATATCTCAAACCCAAAAAACCAATCTAGAGCAAACCACAAAGAACATGTGGTATTGCGAAAAGCCATAAGCTATCAAAGAGAATAACTAACTATCATGAAAGAACATCAATCATCCCACCAATGAGGAGATGCATAATCATCGTCGAAGAAACAATCTACCATCCCGAAGAACGGCAAATCATTCTATACCAACAATAATCAAACAAAACCTTTTGACAAGAATAATCAATTATCCTAAATGGTAGTCAATCATCACCAATGATTGCTACATGCAAAAGCCAACTTCAACATTGAAGCTAATGAGCCAAAATGCCTTCCCCAACAACTTCTAGCAAATGGCATAATGAGCATAAAACTCAAAGAACCAAAATCTTGAAGAAGTCTATAGCTAAATCTTGCCTAACAATGATCATAAGTCTTGCATGAACTAACTTCAATGCTAAAGAAGAAATCATGGTGTAACCCACAATATCCTCCTCAACACATCCATAAGCTAAACTTCATAATGCCAAAGCTAATGAAGAGCATATCTGCATCAATCCAAAAGCTAAGCATAACAAAGCTATGCTCAACAAGTGATCACCAAATGATCCTCCATGAATCCATCTATAGCAAGACGTAACTCACTTCATAACAAGCACAAGAAGATTCATCAATGATTGATATATTCCAACTCAAATCCAATAAGGATTCAAACTTTCCAATATCGATCACTGACTCTTCCACTTGTAGAGTTAGCATAGTTCACGACTGAATCACTTTTCAAGGAAAAGCTAAAGCCCAACCTCTACTAAATAATCTCGTCTAGAACACAACTAACTCAAACTTGCCACTCAGTTCATTTGAACGTCAATATAGTTGCTAACTAGCAAATGCACAAATGCTAATAACACAAAGCTATAGCCAAATCATCAACACTATCTTCATCGAGAACAATGAAACTCAATATCAATCCTAAGGATAGATATATCATCTCACCTGAATCTCAACATCAATAATATCAATGACAAGGCATCACCTCAATGCCATCAACATCAGAACAAAGCTAAAAGAAAGTAAGAGTGAATCACCTCTCAAAACTCTCTTGCAACCAAGCTAACTAAAGTCAAAGATACTTTAGTCAGTATCCGAGACTAGTTCTTCAACATTACTCAGGTACAGATAACACTTCCTCAAGGAGTGCATCACCACGTCCAAGACTCAATGAAATCCAACATTATGAACTAAACGCAACCAAATAATATCAACAGAGGTAGAGTCGACATGCCAACATAGAAAACCCATGTAAGTCAAATGACACGATCCTCTGCAACACCATCCGGTAAAGTAAACCCATCACTACTAAATCTTCATTAAGCGAAGCAAGTGTCTAACAGTCCTTGATAAAGTCTACAAGCAACCATTAGTCGCAAAGCAACTAACTATCACTTTCTCAACTTGCTTTCACGAGACCCAAACACTAAACTTATGCCATCGAGTCATATACTTGTCCAACATGAACGTAATACCTCATGGACGAGATAAAGGTTCATAGACAAGCACAAACTAAATGACCACTCGAATCCAACTCAACCGCAATAAGCTCACCAACACATTTAGTCAATAGCTCTGAGCATGCCTTGAAGAGGCTAGCTACACATGATCAACACTAAGTCGAAACTAAAGTGAAGACCATGAGAAGGATTCATATCGGTACACAACCTCCTCATAAACAAAGCTATAGTACGGGTATTAACATCTCAACCTCAAACAACTAAGTTGGACATCACCATCCTCAGCCAAGGCGCAGGGCTACCAAGACTAAGTCAAGATCAGTGAGAGCTCACTACTCTTATAGAGTCTAACGAAATGCAGGGTGCAACCTACCACCAAGCATAACGCTACAAAAGAAAGGCACAAGGGTCACCTTTCTTAGAAAAGTGCAACAACCACTTTTCTACACCAACTCCAGACTCTATCCAACTCAATTGCTTTAGCCCCAAAAGTCAACATCCCTTTCGGGTTGCATCATACAACTACCTACTAAGGTTTAAGCTAACCGAAGTCAACTCCAACCCCTTCACTAGTTTGTATCGGCTTACAAAAACGGAATGGTTTTCGGACAAAGTGATCAATAGATCAGCCATTGGAAAAGCCTAAGAAAATTTGTGGAAAAATTTCCATCCTAGAGAAAGAATGACTCTTAGTCTAGAAATACAAACTTCCAAGACTCAACCAGCTTCCTCCTACTAACAATTTCACATAAGTTCACCTCAACACAAATTCTCAAAACCTAATAGCATGTTTAAGCATCGAACATCTTTTTGCCCATTTTTCTGATATCTACACCGACATCCGCAAAATGCAAAGTGAATATCCAAGGCTTGATCACGAAGACCACATCTTTAGATATCCACATTGCATTAACACTCTCTTCAACCATCTTCAAGATCCAATGTAAAGCCAAAACACTAACAAGAAAAATGACATGGAAAATCAAGCTTTAAGGAAAATTCCTCATCACTTGAACAACAATGCCACTTCCACTAACACAAGTACTAATGATGTCAATGCCTCAACTACACACTTTCTCCATCCAACAATCTACTCCAAGTGCTAACAGATCATCCAATAAGCCATAGCAAATGAATGCTATAACCTTTCCCAACACCTCATGGGCAAATCCTCAAGGAACAAGGAACTAACTTAAGCTTAGCATAATGGACCACCATTAAGAATTTAGTCAAAGCTACTACAATGCTACATCATACAAGTAGACTAGCTTCACCATCAACCACTTTGGGATTGATCATCGTTTACCTAAGCAACTTCGTAAACACATTGCTCACTCTCACATGGATATGATATAAGTATCACAATGACTTGATCATCAATCAAGCAACACTACGAGCAATGCCCATGTCACTACTACAAAGGTTTAAGTGACTATCAAGTGCCAACTCAATTCGACAAAATGCAACACAAATGCCACACTCCACCGATAGAGATTTACAACACCCAACACCACTAACTTTTGTTCACAACACGGACAAGCTCATGCCACTCTTTTTCCAACCAAACTCAAAACTAGTCCAACACCAAGCTACTCAAGGAGCAATAGCAAGGTTCCCCAGAAAAGAATTGAGCATTGCAACCCAAGTCTTCCAATAGCAAGCCTAGACAAAATGGTTTAGCGCTTCACCGCTATTCATCCCACGACTCACCACTTGTAAGACCATCATAATCAACATGCATCAAGATAGGGACTCTTGATTGCATAATGTGAATACGAGCAATGAGTCACACCTCGTTGCAAATCATCTCTCCAAGAAGAGAAGATGATTTACGTGTTTGATCCTTCGTCCCCGATGACTCTCTTTTCGGTCTCATCTTTGACTAAACCTCAAGCTTGCTTTCGCACTGCCTTCAGTCCAATCCAAGAAAAGTTTATGAGAGAGCACAGCAACAATTACTTGAAATCAATAGACTTATCCCTACAATCTTGATTGATCCACTTGTAACCATGCCTAGGAAGGATCCACTAGTGCCGTGCTAAACAACTACGGACCAGCCTATTTGCCACTCATAGCAAACCCAGGGAAAGTTTACTTAAACCCATGGTACAAGGAACAACTCATGGAACCACTGATAGGCTAACATTAATCCTGCCAACTCAAAGTGTAACCTCAAGTTGCTAATGTGCCTCACTCACGAGCCCAAGCTTAAACTCGTGCGAACGGAACAACTTAATCCCTCTTGTGAGCCCAAGCTCAAACTCACAAAATATGGTACAACAAGGTAACCAAATCTATACCCAATGAACGATTGCGAAGCCTTTGCACCCAGACGTGTACCCACTCGGATCATCATTTCATCTCTGCGTATGCAACAAGACTAGTTGCCCAATCTCATTGTATAGTACTCGCTGAGACATATTCTCTGATACCAAATGTAGCGCACGTGGTTTTGACCCTTTATCCTATGGTGATTTACCATAGGATAACACCACGAAGCGGAACCTAAACCCTCTTTGTGCCACGTGACGGATGCCACGTGTCACATGCCACGTGTCCATGCCACGTGTACTTAGGAACCCAAGGTTCAGGGCCTTGGGCCACTGAACAAAGGAACGGTGCCAAACTCCCAAGCATGGAGCCAAGGAGTGATGGAACCGAACCACGGAGCAACTCCCGAGCATAAAGCCCAAGGAGCGAAGGGACAGGAGCCCGGAGCAACTTGGAACAGTCCTAGAGTAACCAGCATCCCAATGCCAGGACCAGCACGCAAAACGGAGCCAAACGGAGTCTGGCGCTATTTCGGCATACTGGTGGCTTAACGTGAGGACATGGGTACTCCACCAGCTAGCATGGAATGGAACTTGGGCTTAGACCCAAGCCGGACGCAGAACAAGGACAGGCATGCAAGTGGGAGCTAGACTATGCCTCAGGTTGGTCAGCCATGCCCGACCTACCCACTATCCCTACTATACATTTGGAACCCCCCATATCCCCCCCCGTTGAGGAACACACGCTTTGGGCTTTCACCCCAAGCCTCCCTTAGTACCAGGAGTTAGTCTCTGGGACAAGCTCGAAACTTACTAAATATAGAATGGCGCTAGATTGCGAATTTGGACACGGGACGAACACCATTGTGTTCAGGCCGATCTCTACATTCCGTAGATATGCCAAATGAGCAAATCTAGACACTTTCCATAAATAGCATTTGGGACCGAAATGAGACCAACACAAAGGGCATGATAGCGAGGGTGTTTGGCAGACACGGTAAGCTATCTTCTAGCGATATTGAGGGACCAAACTCAATATCGCGGGGGTTCCCAACACTAGCAAGTGCAAGTCAACGAATGAGTTTCTCTAACCAGGTCAAGTATGCTTGACAAATAGCACGTAGGAATTCCGTCCTTATGCTCATCTGGTCAAGTGCACACGCGAGGACCAGTTTCTCAACTAGCTTAGGCGGAGACTGATAAAGGGTCCAGCAATACCGACCTCCTGCCATCGTGGTAGTAAGGTAAGAGTGTCCGTAAGGACTAGCTGACAAGTAACTTTCGATACCTGAAGTCACATTCGCGACACCTTTTGGCTAAGAGTTTATGGCAATTGAGATTGGGTGTCCCCATCTTATTCACCACGTCCTCAGTGCCACTTGCACCAGAGTGTTCAAATTAAATATGCCAAACTTTTACACTAAACACTTTAATTATGCATCATGATTCTAGGACATCCCCTGCTTCCTTACTAAAAGTCTATAACCATTGAAAGATGAGTGTCCTTATATTCCAAACCATCACTACGCCCTAGTATGTTAGAACTCAAACTAAAGCACTACAGAGTTAGAATTCAAACCCAACTTTTGTATATGCATTTATGGATGGCATCACCCAGAATGCTTGGCATGACTCCCTATGCTGGTGCACCAACTTATACCCAATACACACTATAGATCATAAATTAGATAGTTAGTTCCTTTGAGTTTCCAAGTCCTTTCACTTGACAAATTAGTTGATCAGCTTATGATCATACATGGACTCCTCCATGCTTAGCCCCATGGGCTGCTCTTTTTGAAGTCGACACCTTCAATCAGGGTTTTTATTCCTCAGAGCAATAGAGCATCTAACATTCCAATGCAAAAAACAATATACAAAATGGAGCCAAATAGAGTTTCGTGCTATTTCAGCATACCAATGGCTTAACGTGAGGATATAAATACTCCACCAACTAGCATGGTATGGAGTTTGGGCTTAGACTTAAGCTAAATGCAGAACAAAGATAGACATGCAAGCAGGACATAGACTATGCCTTAGGTTGGTTAGCCATACTTGACCTATCCACTATCCTTACTATGATTTAGTTCAATCCTTTTATTACTAGCTCTTGGCCTTATATGTTCCTCTTGGTCATTTTGCATTTCAGATTCTATCTTAGATTTCTTTTTGGACTCCTTCTTGAATTACATCTCGGACTCGGTCTTGACACTTCCATATGTCATGACATTTGCTATGTATCGGTCCTTTTTGTGTCCCTTTTTAGAGACTCATTCATTGATCACTTTATGTTCATTCCTCGAGCATTTTTTTTTAAGTTCCACTCTCACTCTCAACTTTTTGAGTTGAAGTTTTTGGTCCAAACATATTATACTTGTTAGACTTTTACATCAACCACTACCAACTTTGAGGCTTAGGGATTTATGTCTAACTCTTGAGTTTGCAACCAAGGAGTGAAGGAATTGGAGCACGAAGTGATTCTTGAGCATTCAGCCCAAGGAGCAAAGGGATAGGAGCACAAAATGATGTTGGAATAGTCCTAAAGCATCTAACATCCCAATGCCAAAGCTAGCATGCAAAATAGAGCCAAATGGAGTTTGGCAGTATTTTAGTATACTGGAAGCCTAATGCAAGGATATAGGTATTACACTAGCTAATATGGTATGGAGCTTGGGCTTAGACCCAAGCTAGATGCAAAACAAAGATAGGCATGCAAATAGGACCTAAATTATGCTTTAGATTGGTTAGCCATGCCCAACCTACCCACTATCCCTAATATACATTTGGAACCCCCTTGTTTAACAAGAAGGTAACACACTAGGTATAATATATAGAAACATGGATAAGTATGGACAAAATAACTACTCGAATCGAATTCAACTCCAATAAGCCCATTAATACGTATAGCCAACAACTTCAAGCATAATCAAAGAGGCTAGCCATACATAATCAACACTCATCCAAAACTAAAGTGAAAATCACGAGATGGATTCATATGGTACACAACATCCTAATAGACAAAGCTATAGTATAGGTATTAACATAAAAAAACTGAAGCACAGAGTGACTCTTGAGTGTTCAGCCCAAGGAGCAAAGGGATGGGAGTAGAAAGCAATGTTGGAATAGTCCTAAAGCATCTAACATCCAATGCCAAAAGCAATATATAAAATGAAGCTAAACCAAGTTTAGTGCTATATCAGCATACTGGTGGCTTAGCGTGAGGATATGGGTATTCCACCAGCTAGTATGGTATAGAGCTTGGGCTTAAACTCATACCAGATGCAAAACAAAGATAAGCATACAAACAAGACCTAAATTACACTTTAGGTCATGCCTAACCTATCCACTATCCCTACTATACATTTGGCAACAACCCCTACAGAACCCCCCTATGGTTGCCACTAAGCAGCAAAGTTGGAGCTAGAGCCAGCCTTCATGGCTAGAACCATCAGAGAGTTTGCAGTCCCTATCCTTCTACAAGAGAGAACAAGCCCAATGTGAGTTCTCAAACTTGCAAAGCCCACTCACCTCTCATAGCTCAAGTGTCATTGTATTCTAAAAAGCATGAGAGGCTTTTTGAGTGCTCACCATGCCTTGGAAAAGGTGTGCTAGTAGATTAGTCTCTTTTGTTTATAGCTTAAGGTGTATATAGATTGTGCTCTCACTGTATAATCTTCGATTATTTTTATTTTTATTTTTTTTCTAGTGTAAGAATGCGAGTTCTGGCTTTTACTTAGAATCTCTAAAACTTATAAGATAAGTGTTTTGATTTTCTTTTAGATTGATGCATCACTCGCATCTACTTCTTGCCTTAAGATTAAATTTGCACTAAATAGGTTATTTCATTTCATTTATCAAATAAAACTTCCTCCCTAGCAAATATACCTTGGCTTCGCAGAGTACTAAGAGGCATATGTCACCAATTACCTCCAACTATTGACACTAGCACATATATTCATATTTACAACAACCTTGCATATGGTAATGAAGAAACTAATTTAACATGCAAAAATTACTTTAAATCTTGATGATGCTAATACAAATATAGCATATGCTGATGAAGGTCATACAAATATAGACCTTGAAAATGCTAATGAAAGTAATACAAATGCATGCAATCATCATAGTTACACTATCTACAAATTAGCACATCAAAAGAATTATAATGACCATATAATATATATGTTTAATATTGGAAATATGTCATCCATATGTGTCTTTTGTAGTGCATTACATTTTGAAAATGAGTCAAGATCAATGTGCTGCTAAAATGGAAAGGTTTCCCTTCCCCAACTTGTATCTTTACCTATTATATTGCGTATGCTTTTTAATGAAAATAAAAACTTCAACTTTAAAATTAACATAAGAAATTTTAATAGTGCTTTAGCTTTTGCATCAATGGGTGCTAATGTTAATAATTTAAGTGGTAAAGGCCCATATTGCTTTAAAATACATGGTTAAATATATCAAAGTATTGCTTTAGCATATCTTGCTGCTAAAGTGCCACCATCATATGAAAAACTTTACATGCTTGACACATTTGAGGGTACAAATATTAGAAAGCAAAACCCATTCAACACAAATTGTGGTCCTAATTTGTTATTACAATTAGATCACTTGCTAAGACCAATAAACCCATATGCAAAAGCTTTTCAAATGATGTATAATCTTGAATCACAAGAACAACGTCGCTCAATTTGCAATGGAATTCCGAAACATGATGTTTATATGATTGTTAGAAGTGAAAGTACTAATTTACATTATTATGACTTGCCACAAACTAATGATGTTGCTGTTGCTTTTGCTATTGATGAGGGTGAGCCATCTCTTGACAAAGAAATACACATACATCCATAAAACTCACAGCCAAAAAAAAAATCTATTCTTAATGAAAATTGTGATTCTATAGTTTATCCTTTACTTTTACCATTTGGTGATAAAGGTTAGCATGAAAAAATCTACCACAATGAGTCCAATGTAACGTTACTCCAATACTATGTATATTAATTATCTCAACAAAATAGCATTGGCAACTCTTTCCTTTGTTACATGTTGGGAAGTTTATTTAACAATTTATGGTTGATGCTTATGTAAAAGTTGAACCTAGCAACTTTACTTTCTTTAGCACTCATCAAAAATATTTAAAAGTGGATTGCTACATAGGTCTTATGGACTATATTAGCAATAGAGGTGCTACTAATAACGTTCAGTCTAGAAAAGTTATAATTTTACCTTCTGTATTTTCTAATAGCCTATGAGCAATGCAACAATATTATCAAAATGCTATTGCTATTGTTACATATTTTGGAAAATCTGACTTATTTATTACATTTACACGCAACCCAAAGTGGCTTGAAATTGTGTAAAATTTACAATCCAATAAATCACTTGAGGATTGACCTGATCTTATTTCAAGAGTTTTCAACTTAAAACTTAAAGAATTTCTACATGACATAAGTATCAAAGGAATTTTTAGGAAGTGCATTGCATATGTTTATGTTATTAAATTCCAGAAAAGAGGTTTGCCTCATTGTCATTTCTTAGCAATATTATTAAGCAAAGACAAGATAAGAAACCATGACTCGGTTGACAAATTTACCACTGCACAGTTGCCACACCCACTGCTAAAACCAGAATTGCATAACATAATTACAAATTATATGATATATGGTCCATATGGTAATATAAATTCTAGAAGCCCTTGCATGGAAAATAACAAATGCTCTAAGAATTATCTAAAAGAATTTAATGTTGAAACCATTTATTGTATTGATGGTTATCCTTATTACTACCGACTCAATAATATACGCACTTTCATAAAAAATGGTTGTACTATTGATAATAGATGAGTTGTTCTTTATAATAAATACCTTTGTAAGAAATATAAAGCACACCTCAATGTAGAAATTTGTGCTTCTATTAAAAGTATTAAGTATTTATTTTAATATGTATACAAAGGTTATGACTATGTGACATTAGAATTCCTAACTACATTTGACCAATGAGGAACTTTAAATTGGGACGAAATCTCAAGTTTTGTCAATGTTTGATATATTTATGCTCCCAAAGCCATGTGGCATATATTTAAGTTTCATATGCATGATAAATCACTAACTATTATATGCTTTCTAGTTCATTTACCTAATTTTTAAAATGTCTATTTCATACCAGGTCATGAAAAAAAAGCACTAGAAAGAACCACTCAAAATAGAATAATGCTTACACAATGGTTCAATTTAAACATGCAAGATACTAATGCAAGGTAATACACATATGCTCAAATTCCATTATACTATATATATAATAAATCCTTTCATAAATGGCAATTATGCCAATGAAAAGCTAAATTCATACCAAGAATGTATTCTATATCTTCTTCTAATAGTGAGTTGTACCATTTTATTATTCCATAAAAAAGGTGTTATATCATTTGAGGATATATACATATTGTCAAAGGTGTTATTTTCTCCTTTTTTAAACAAGTAGCTATGGCAATAGAACTTCTAACAGATGATTCAAAATGGCAATATTGTATATAAGAAGCTTCTACTTTTAAAATGCCATCCCAATTAAGACAATTATTATTTTTTATTTGTTTGTATTATTCACTAAAAGATCCAAATCTATTATAGAATCAATTCAAATTGATATATTTAAGGATTATGCTAGAAATTATATAAACTATTTTGATATTGCTTTACTCAATATTAACTAAAAATTCCAACTACAGAATAAATCTAATTGTGATTTTTGTTTACCACTCCCAACTCTTACTCCCATTGTCGAACACATGCTTAATACATAAATCTCTAATCCATCACAAAACCAAATCAATGCAAACATAAATCAATTCAATCATGAACAACGTTATATTTTTGAATTCATTATGACACTAACCATCATCAATGTTTCTTTTTTGCTACATCTAGTGGTACTGGGAAACTTTTCTACTTAATACCATCATTACAACATTACAATTAAAAAAATAAAAAGTAATCAATATGGCATGAACTAGAATTGCAGGCATTTTGCTAAAATATGGTTAAATGACACATATAACTTTTAAGCTTTCTGTTCCTTTCAATGAAACTTCTATTTCTACTTTAACAATTAATAGTATTGCTAGAAAAACCATTAACAAGAAAATATTTTCATATGGGATGAAATTAATATGGTCCACACACATGCTTTTTCTGCAGTTGATAAATTTTTAAAGCATCTCAAATGTACTATTTGGAGGCATTATAATGGTTACAAGTGTTGACTTTTGTCAAACCCTTTTTATTGTTCCCTATGGCTATAGAACTTCTATTATTTCAAGCTCAGTTAAAATAAATAGATTATAGTCACTCTCTACAACACTAACACTAATAAAGAACATACATTCAAGTAATCTTTATTTTTCTGAATGGCATCTCAAACTTGGCAATGGTGATAGTAATTTGTAGTTGCCATATCTCCCACCAGATATTATCAAAATACCACATGAATAATCTATCTCTACACTTGTTATAAACTTTGTTTTCCCAAATACCGATGATATTATAAAGACTTACACAGTTGCATCAAAGGTTATTCTCACCCCACTCAATGATGACATATTTAGAATAAATAATGACATTGTTGGAAGACTACTACGTAGTCTTGAGCATTTATTTACTTGAGCATTGACACAATTGACTTAGATCAGCCTGAAGAGTTCTCAATTGAATTTTTAAATTCAATCACCCTATCGAGACTACACCACACAAATTAATTCTAAAACAAAATGTGATTTTGATTCTTCTTAGGAGTATATCTTCACACTCACCTCATTCTCATTCAAGCATCTCAAAACATTTTGGATTGTGAAATTATCATAAGACAATTCAAGGGATTACGAGTTTTTATTCTATGTATTACCTTTACACCTTCTGATCTTGAAATCCCTTTTAAGATGTCCTGAAGAGAATTCTTAGTTCGTGTGGGTTATTGCTTAACTATTTCTAAAGCTTAAGGCCAAAATTTCGATCATGATCGTGTTGGCATTTACCTCCTTCAACTTATTTTCACACATAGTCAACTTTATGTTGCTCTATCAAGGTGTAAATCACCTAAACAACTTCGTGTTCAAGTGCTCACAACCCCCCTTCAAGGCAATCTTATACCACATAATCAACACTTTTACATTGTGAATACAATCTATGCTAAAATTCTTAAGTAGACTGACCAATATATGGCACAATTCCAAATCCAACCATGATTCCACAAAGCTATTAACTCAGCCACCTTTGACCTGCAGTTATGAGTTTGAAGTGCACACCACAACAAAGCTAGCATTGAGTGGTGTGCATTGGGTGGTGTGCCATTTTGGTTATGGCAACATGCTATTATGCTACTAATGGCAGAGGTACAGTTTTCATCCTATTGCTTCTTGAGTGCAACTCTCATTGCAGTATAATGGTTCCCAGCTCATCCCAAGAGGAACCTCTCTAATGGGCTGTGGAGCAAGTAGCAACACCTGCATCAAAGATGGACTTGGAAGTATTCTTTGGGCTCTTTGCATTCAAAATGGAGGAATGCAACTTAATAGTGATCTAATCTAGCTTATGTAATGCTTATGGGAAAAATTCATAAATTCCAACATAGGAAATTTGGATTTGAGGAGTTTAGACAACAATCAAGTATGGTAAATGCATTACTATTTTATGATTACAAATAACACATTTGGTCAAAAGAATGTTTTTCAATTGTGAAGTTGATCAAACAGTAAACATAGCTAAGCTTAGCAAACCTCTTGAAATGGCATCAAATTTGTCAACCACGCAACATTTGCTGAGCAATTGCTAGTATTAAATATTTTTTAGGACAAATGCTGCACCGGCATCTTGTCAAAGAATTCTTTTGCCTTTTCCAAATCTCTTTACAGTTTAGAGTTGTGTTAAGAACAGCAAGTTATATCCCACTTCAAACAAGCTCATGGCATTTGTGTTACACTTGGCCTTGGCATATGCAGAGATCCTTATTGTCCACACCAGATTTCATTGTGGCATGCAATTAAAAACACCTCTAGCTTTTGATTCTCAGCATATCCCACGAGTATAGCGTTCCATGTTGTGTATGAAATTATATCCCTTTCATCAAACAGGGTTTTTATCTTAAGAATATTTCCATCATAATGTATGCCTCAACGCCAACAACGTGTTTTGACTCTTTCCAAATGTCTGGCCGTGGTATATGCAGTCTACCACTTTTGGCGAACACCTTCTCAGCAGCCGCTTGTATCATTGTGTTCCGGTGCGGCATTGTGTCAAGATGAGACTGTAAATGCCCTCTGCGACTAGCTTTGTTGACGCGACCATGACTTGGAATCGCGTGCAGGGAGGCAAAGCGCAAGTTCTTTGGATCGATCTCCACCAGTCTTTCCGCTCGTGGACAGAGAAACACGAAAGAGAGCTCAATACGCTCGTTAGACCGTAAAAAAAAACAAAGAAAATCAAACAGATGGAATGCTCCAGCTGGCCCCTCTCTTTCTCGTGCGCTCTGCGGAGAGTTTGAGGTACACACTTCGTGCCATCTTTATTTCCGTGTTGGACAAGACTTCGTGTGCCAGGGAGCATATTCAGCTAATAACATAGTTTGAACCACAAATGCGTTTCCTGTCTCCCCGGTTATATTCGCTAGCAGCAAGCACTCTTGGAGCTGATCAAGTGCAACCAGAAGCTTGAATCCGGAGGATGTTGCGAGCTGGGTGCTCCTTCTGGCTGGGGCAAACAGGGGAGGGGGGCTGGATTATGCAAACTAGCCATCGATCAGATCAGCTATTGTCATGATTATGCTATTCCTGACCCTCTTGATGATCCTTGGAGCAAACTTTCTAGCCGCTGGGAAGCTCCTCATGCACACCCAAGACGACGATCACACCCTCACCGATGCCGCCAGCAACGAGCTCCACGCCAGGTTCTTAGCCCTCATCACCACAATCCCTGCCCAGCTCGTCTACGATGGAGCCACGGATCCATACTTCCGGGGCCAGGCCATTGGCGACACCTTGTTTCTCCCGGAATCCAATCTCTCGTTGGTTCTCAATCTCTACTTCTACAACGTCGACCACTGCGGCCCCGGCTTTAGCCCACATTTTGGTAGCAGTGGCAGCAAGCTTCGCGAAGGATTCACGGCTCTCTTGCCGGATCTTCAAAGTCTCATGAACCGCAGCTATGGAGCCGCCTATGTCACGCAAGGCCAGTTCCAAGCCGGATACTACATCCAGGGGATGAACTTGCGAGGATCCAATGGATCGTGCTCGTCTCTCCGGATCGAAAACACCACGGATAGTATCGGCTACTGCTACGGCTACGAGGGGACGCGATTGAGCTTCAGTGCTTTCGACAGGCTCTACCCGGGCTGCCGGATTAAATCCATGAGAAGGCCCGAGTACGTTCTGGAGATGGGAGAGGATTGCAATGCGGTGTTTAGCGACAGTTCGAGCAACGAGGTCTTGTGGCAGTCGAGAACGAAGGGGAGTGGACGGGAGTGCGAGCTTGTTCTCGAGGAGACGGCGACGCTGGGCGTGTATGATCGAAACGGGACTGTGTTAGCGAGATTTGGGACGAACAACTCCACGAATGCGTCCTTGTTTGCGATGCAGAAAGATCGAAACATGGTGATCTACGCCATCAGCAATATGAAGAGTCCCATGCCTGTGTGGAGTTCAAACACTTTCAAAGGCGAGCTTTTGAAGAGCTTACGATGAGATCATACCTTTGTTGTGCAGATCCATCTTCAATTGGGAGAAATGGCACGACGATCAGTCCAGTTTCGCTGCCTTTGCCGAATGGAACGAGCTCAAGCTCGTCCAACAAACGATCAAAGATTCTTGGATTTTTCTTGGGAGCGGTGTCGCTCGTTGTTGGAGTGGCAATTGTCGTGGTGATTTTGCGACGAAGAACGCGCAGTATAAGAGCTGGTGGGGAAGCATTGAACTGGCTACCACCCGGTAGCAAGGCGAAGAAATACTCGTACGAAGAGCTCCAGGAGGCTACGAAAGGATTTCACAAGGAGAACTTGATTGGCACCGGCGGATTTGCGAGTGTATACAAGGTATTCGTCTAAATTCGATGGTCTTTCTTACCGAGAAAAACTCCATTGTTGATACACACACTCAGGGAGTTATAGACAGTCACGTTGTTGCGGTGAAATACTTGACAAGCTCCGATCTATCGGAGAAAGCGAGGCTGGATTTCGAGAATGAGGTGTCCACGATTTGCCTGCTCCAACACAAAAACGTTGTCAGGCTTTTCGGGTTTTGCTCCGAGAAAGAACACAAGCTCATCGTCTGCGAGCTCGTCGAGAATGGGAACCTCTCGGACGCCTTGTTTGGTTAGCAACTCTAAAGAGATCTTTTAAGAAATCATGAAGAGTTATTGACTAGAGTTTCTTCCATTTCAGTGCGGAATGATTTGCAGCTAGATTGGACTGCCAGATACAACATTTGTGTGGGTGTTGCCCAAGGTTTGGCATACTTGCACGGAGAAACATCGCAGGTAACCATCGTACACAGAGATATCAAAGCCCTCAACATTCTTCTAGCCAGCGATCTCAAGCCAAAGATCTCGGACTTTGGATTGGCAAGACTGATCCAGCAAAGTCGAAGCTATATCAGCACACGAGCAGCAGGAACAGCGTGAGTTATTCCACCAATTCTCTATCTAATTGTTTTAACTTTTCCATCTTTAGTGGCTATCTAGCTCCAGAGTATGCTCTCTATGGTCAGCTCACCGTGAAGGCCGACGTCTATTCGTTTGGGATTCTTGTTCTTGAGATCATAAGTGGAAGAAAAAACATGGACTTCAGCGAGTTTTTCTTGCTCGAATGGGTGAGTATGTGGTTTTAAAGTTTAGATCTTCTAGATTTGTGTGATCACCACAGGCATGGAATGCATTCCAAAGTGGCAATCTCCAAGAGATCATTGACAAGAGACTGGAGGTGGGTGAGCGAGAGATTCACGAGATCAAGCGAGTGTTCACAGTTGCTCTCCACTGCACACAAGCCAGTCAAAACAAGCGCCCAGTGATGTATAAAGTGGTGGGGATGCTCATGGGTGACATGGACATCAGTGGCACCATCTCAAAGCCTGGCTTCCTCTGTGATTTAAGGCAAAACTCTGAGCAGACCAGCATCAGTTAGGTTGTTTTTCCCTTTATTGAAACAAAAGTGCAAAAGGTAATTAAATACTTGAAATGGATAAAAAATCCAGTTAATATTTTGAAATGAATAAGAAGTCAATATTTAAGGTGCATTAAAAAGTCATTATGAAACATTTAATAAAAACAAGCTCAACTCTTCAACTTGATGAAACTATATGATACTATTTGAAAAAGAGGCTTAAATAATTGAGTTAGATAAAGTTTATACACTTTTCTAAAAATGTCTTTTATCATTTTTGTAGTGTATGTGATTATAGGATGAGATTTAAATATATTGTCACTATGAATCCTTAGAAACATGTGGAATAAAATAACTACTAAAGGCTCTCTTATTAAGCAATTACTTTTTTTCTAGTTGGTTTAAGGGGAAAGAGATAAACTATGTTATATGTAATATAGGAGTAAATGGTCAATTTTCATTGATTAGTGGTTATTTAAAATATAATATACCTTTGAGCAAAGTATATTCCTTTTCCTAAATTTAAAATCGTATATATTAGGTATCTATTATAAGACTATAGTATAGATGGATGACTAATTGCTTCACATGAAATAGTTAGTCTATACAATGAAAGGAATCCATCTTGAGATATAAATTTTTAAGAAAAATGAAGTGAAAGTCCAATAAACGTAACATGTTTGGACCAAAGGCTTCAACTTAAAAAGTTGAGAGTGGGAGTGAAACTCTAATTGAAGTGCTCAAGGGATGAAGGAAGTGCTCAAGGGATAATGGCAACTTAAAAACTTGAGAGTAGGAGTGAAACTTTAAATGAAGTGCTCAAGGGATGAAGGAAGTGCTTAAGGGATAAAGGCAACTTAAAAAGTTGAGAGTGGGAGTGAAACTCTAAATGAAGTGTTTAAGGGATGAGGGAAGTGTCAAGAAGGAGTCCGAGGTCGAGTTTGAGATAGACCTGAGGTTGAGTACAAGATTGAGTTCAAATCCAAAGGTGAAAGCTTGAGTGGGAGTGAAACTCTAAATGAAGTGCTCAAGGGATGAGGGAAGTGTCAGGAAGGAGTTCGAGGTTGAGTTTGAGATGAACCTAAGGTTGAGTTCGAGTTCGAGGGTGAAAGCCTAAAATAATCGTCTCCCAAACCTTGGGGGGTTTGGTGAGCTCCAAGAGTATAATAAGGGGAAGACTTCAGTAGAGCTAATTTAGCTAGGAAAAGCTAGTGTGACTAAAGAAGGTTATACCCATGTATTTGGTGATAATATAACCACTAAGGAGTCCAAGACTAAAGTGAATACAGACAGACAAGCAGGGTAGCTTGATGAAGTGTTCAAAAGCTAATTCTAGCTCCCCTAAGAGATCAAATGGTCAATGTTCCTAATCCAACCTCACTCTAGCCACATGGCTAGAGCACCTAAGGGTAGAAGGTGGGGAGAGTACCTATGAAGCTTGCATAGAGCTACAGTGTTTCAAAATGTCATCCCAAAGTCTCAGATTATGAAAAAGAAGAGGAATAGTCCTCTGATGTAATGACCAAGGATATGGTCACATGGTGAGGAAATCCCAAAGGCCAATAGGACTTAGTGGTCAGGTGTTTGAGCCTTGACTCAATGGCGGTGTTAGCGAGCATAGCCATGAATGAAAAAGGACTTGGTGGGGATGGAAGAAGGGATATTGGGGAAAGGTGTTCTTCATGTCTTGAAGCACCCTAAGGGTGCTAAAGTGTGGTCAAAGGATGACCACTCATGGACAGATGGCCCAGTCTTTGAGAAATGGGACTGTGATGCATGTGGTTTTTGACTACTGATGTAATAGGGGTGAATGGCCATGGCTTTAGCATAACAAGTTGATATGTTAGTGGTACCTTTGGATGTCGATCATGGGATTGGACATGTGGAGCATCTAGACCAAGTGCAAGGGCTAAGTGGCAAAGATATCATTCACAGGGCTAGCATATTCCCAAGTCAGAAATAAAACTTATGGAGTTCGTGAGTGAAACTTCTCTAAATTGTTAAAGATGTGGTTAAGTGCTTAAAGTAAAATAGAAAATTTTATTGTTTACAATTTGGTATTGGAACTATTCCTTAATCCAACTTTTATTGGTATTTAAGTATATCACCACTTGTATTGGCATCAAGATGTCCCAAGTGTAGGCCTATCCTCAAGGAGTAGCATGTCAAGAAGGCATAACTCTCTATTTTAGTTCATTTGTGAACATATAGGCAATGCGGTGGATAGAAAGGGGCCAACAAAGGAATGACTTTAGGATTTTGAGAATAGTACAAAGTTTTCCTCAAAGAGTTGAAAATGTGATTTATAAAAGTGTTTGACTTAGCAAACTAGATAATGTGGTTGTGGGATACAACTACAATTGGGATCACGGGAATGATGAAAACTCTGAACGATAAAAGAGTCATAAGATTATCTCCATACACTTGAGGATAGTTCTTAAGAATTGAGACTAAAGTTAGTGACTGTAGGATAAATACAGATGAGAACACAAATCCTTAAAATGGTAGCCAAGGCTATCTTTAATACATATTGGAACAACCCAAGGAGTTCGGGGTGTACTTAGAGGATAAGTCGGTATTCTTATCATATGGATAGATAGTCTTAAGGGGTAGAGGTAGTCCACATGGAACAAAGAATAATTAAGTGTTAGAGTAACACTTGTAAAAATGATCTTTATGAGTAGAGTATGAATATAAAAAGTTGTATTCTAGTGAGTTGACAATTCAAAGTAAAACCTTACTAATTATTAGATTAGCAAAGTCCAAAAGCTATAACTCAAGTGGGGTTAAAGAATGGTCTTAAAAGATTTGTGAAAGCATTTGGACTGAAGTGTGTTATACCCTACAAAGGATGGGGAAGATCATAAAATCCAAGTATGAGAATAATGAATATTTTATTGATGGTAGAATATGCCATACTAAAGTCATGGCAAAGGTGTTCCCGAAAGAAAGCAAATTTAGTGTTTAATGTTATTTAATATCTAAAGTTGCAAAAAGCTAGAGACAAAAGAAGTCTATTTATCCAAAATTAGACAAAGCCAAAATTTTTTTTGGATAAGCTAATAATGGGCACACAAAGGCTCATAAATAGCAAAGTTAATTTTAATATATAGGATTATAACGTGAGTATATTCGAATTGAGGAATCACTCCTTAGACCATCGGGTAGGTTCATCCCTAAGAATAATTGCTAAAGCATGATAAAAAGTGCAAAATTATTCTCCTAGCTTAAAGGAAAAATAACCGAAGGAAATGTGTAAGGTTGAAAGTAAGTAATAAGGGGATAAAACAAAACCATAGAAATCGAAAGGCATATGCAAGTTAAAAGTGGAGATTCAAGTGGGTGCTCGAAGGTGTTGCTATTGGCAACTGTGATGCCATATAAAATCTAAAGTATGGAAATATCTATATTAGACTATATAGCAATGAAAAAGCTTGCAAAAAGAGAGGTTTTAACAAACTAAAGGATAGAGTCCCTTCAATGTTCCCAAAAGACAATTTTGGGTAGGTTGGTGCTTAAAAAGACAAGTTTACATAATTTATCGGATTGTGTGAAATTAGAGTGGTGCAACAGAAGTGTGGTCTTGAAGTTTGCCATGAGGTGATGCTATCAAAGTTGGGGAGGTAGCTCCTGAGTGTTAAAAAATATGGCTTTGAACAAAAGTTGGTATTTAAAGACTTTCACGCTTATATATAGAACTATGTTATGCTAGTCAAGTGCTTGCTAAGCAAGATTGGCAAGTCAGAAAAACGAAGACCTTAATTGAAGGTGTTAACTTAAAAAAAGGTGGCCTATGGGGCTAAATATTAAGGAATTCATACATAATCACAAATTTGTTAAGTGAGAGGACTTGGCAAATTAGAGGAGCTAAGTTCTTAGAGAGTGATCTGTACCGTATTTTGGGTATAAATTAGTGCATTAGCATGGGGAGTCATGTTAGGCATCCTAAGTGATGTTATTCGTAGATGCATATATGGAGGTTGGGTTGAAGTCTCAACCTTTTAGTGCTTGGGTTCGAGTCTCAACTCACTAGGGCATCGTGATGGTTTAGAATATGAGAATACTTATTTTTCAATGGTCATAGACTCTCAATAAAGAGACTAACTTGGGCCTACCACCAAGTGGGGGATGCCTCAAAGTCATGATACACAATTAGATTTCTTAATGTGAAAACATGGTATATTGGCAAATTTGTTAAGATGTTAAAGTGAGATTACTAAGTGATCTTGTGGTTAAACTAGGATAAAATCCTTGTTTGGTTAAAGAATAAAATTCTTAGTTCAAAATGTTGATTTGAACTATTAGTAATGGTATAACTAAGTCAAGGTGACCAAGTGAGAAGGACACCTCAAGAAAATGAGTTATGCTAATGCAATGGTATGGTGAGTCCAAAAAAATAGTCTTTAGGAAAGACCTATAAAATAAAGTTGGGCTGTGGATAAAACTTACAACAAAAGAATACTAAAGAGACTTACTATGGGTGAACACCCTTTGGACTTGGCAAAATAGAGTTTTTGCTATAGAATCGAAAAGATATTTTAAGGATGGAGGTAGTGATTTTATGTTATGTGGTGCAACAAAGGATAGAAGCAAAAGACTAGTGGCCAAAAATGGACCATGGAAATCATTGGAAGGAATCTAAATGATAAGTTAGACAAGGAACACCCACGTGGTAAAGGCTAATAGATTGTGGGAAAAGAAATATGTTTCCAAAAATGAATTCTCAAATGCTCCAATTTAGCAAAGGTGAAAACTTTAATAAAGATGGAGTGGTAAAGTAGCTAAATGATAGGGATATGAATAAATTTAACACAAATTATGGATAAATGAAATTTAGTGTTAAGAATGGCATGAAATAAAAGAGAAAATGATGGTGCCCTTTAGTAAAGAACTTCCTAAGTGGGGAAGTGGGATTTGCATAAACAATACAATGCAAAGTGTCAAACACACCTAGAAAATTGATATAAGATGTCAATATTAGAGTTCTAGAGTGGCTTATGTTGATAAAGGTTGAGACTACTCCTAAATAAGTAGTAAAAATGAAATAGAGAAGGTGTCTCTAATGAGTTAAGCATGACTTAAACGAATAAAAGGGGAAGGACCAGTATATGTGGTTTAATGAGTCTCTAAGTTGGAGAGATTATGCTCCTTAGAGGATGGGCAAAGCATAGTAAGCCTTCAATGTTGAACCATTGACAAATATTAGCTGGGTGTCAAGGATGAAAAGTGGTAATCCATGATAGGGTTACTTTATAAAATGGTTTATTGTTCAATGAGGACATTGAATTTTGTCTATAGTTGTGAAATATAAACTTCTAAACCATAAAGGCCATATAATAGTGGTCAAAATAGAAGTTTAATAAGCATAACATGTTTAAACTAAAGGCTTTGACTTAGAAAGTCAAAAGTAGGAGTGAAACTCTAAATGAAGTGCTCGAGGGATGAGCATGGAACAATCAGTGAATGAGTCTCTAAAAAGGGACACAAAAAAGATTGACATATAACGAATGTCGTGACATATAGAAATATTAGAAAGGAGTCTGAGATGGAGTCCAAGATGGAGTTTGAGATAGAATCCAATATAGACTTGAGATGGATCCAAGATAGAGTCCGAGATGGAGTCCGATATGGACTTGAGATGGAGTTCGAGATAGAGTTTGATATGGATCCAAAATGGACTTGAGATAGACCCAAAATGGAGTTCGAGATGGACCTGAGATGGAGTCCAAGATGGATCCGAGATGGAGTTTGAGGTTGAGTCTGAGATGGACCCAAGATGGAATTCGAGGTTGAGGCTGAGAAAGAGATTAAGACCGAGACTGAGACCAAGATCAAGACCAAGACCAAGACAAAGACCGAGTTCAAGACCGAGTCTGAGACCAAGTACAAGACCAAGTCCAAGTCTAAATCTGAGTCCGAGTCCGAGGGTGAAAGCCCAAAAAAATCGTCTTTCAGACCTTAGGGGGTTTGGTGAGCTTTAAAAGTATAGTAGGGGAAGGACTCTAGTGGAGTCAGTTTGGCTAGGAAAGTTGAGTGTGACCAGTAAAGGTTATACCCACATGTTGGGTGATGATATAATCACTAAGGAGTCTAAGGCTAAAGTGAATATGGATAGACAAGTGGGGTAGCATGGTGAAGTGTTCAAGAGCTAACTCTAGCTCCCTTAGGAGATCAAATAGTTGATGCTCCCAATCCAAATATGGATGGCACTACCTACTTGGATACCTAGTGTGGCTCCTTCGAACCTCACTCTAGCCACATGGCTAGGGCATTTAAGGGTGGAAAGTGGGAAGAGTACCCACAAGGCTCATGTAGAGGTACGGTGTTTCAAAATGTCATCATAAAATCCCAGATTGTGGAAAGGAAGAGAAATAATCCTCTAATGTAGTGACCAAGGATATAGTTACATGGTGAGGAAGCCCCAAAGGATAGTGGGATTTAGTGGTCGAACCTTTAAGCCTTGACTTAATGGCGGTGTTGGCAAGCATAGCTGTGGATAAAGAGGGATTTGGTGGGGACAGAAGAAGGGATATTAAAGAAGGGTGTTCCCCATGTCTTGAAGCACCCTAAGGGTGCTAAGGTGTGGTTAAGGGATGACCACTCATGGATGAATGGCCCATAACCGAGATAGAGTTTGAGATGAACCTGAGATGGAGTTTGAGATGGACCCAAAATGGAGTCCAAGATGGACCCAAGAAGAGCTTGAGATGGATTTGAGATGGAGTTTGATGTCAAATCCAAGATGGACTCGAGATGGAGTCTGACGTCAAGGCCGAGAAAGAGACTGAGACCGAGACCGAGACCAAGACTAAGATCAAGATTGAGGCTAAGACCGAGTCCAAGACCGAGTTCGAAACTGAGTTTGAGACCAAGTCTGAGACCGAGTCTAAATTTGAGTCCAAGTCCGAGGGTGAAAGCCCAAAGCAATCGTCTTCCAAACCCTGAGGGGTTTAGTGAGCTCCAAAAGTATAGTAGGGGGAAGACTCCAGTAGAGTCAATTTAGCCAGAAAAGTTGAGTGTGACCAATGAAGCCTATACCCATATATTGAGTGATGATATAACCACTAAGGAGTCCACAACTAGAGTGAATATGGATAGATAAGTGAGGTAACTTAGTGAAGTATTTAAGAGTTAGCTCTAGCTCCCTCGGGAGATTAAATGGTCAATACTCCCAATCCAAGTGTGGGTGGCACTACTTACTTGGATACTTAGCGTGGCTCCTCAAAACCTCACTTTAGCCACATGGCTAGGGCATCTAAGGGTGGAAGGTGGGAAAAGTACCCACAAGGCACATGTAGAGCTATAATGTTTCAAAATGTCATCCAAAAATCCCAAACTGACGAATAATCCTTTAGTGTAGTGACCAAGAATATAATCATATGGTGAGGAACTCCCAGAGGATAGTGGGACTTAGTGGTTGGGCCTTTATGCCTTGACCCAATAGTGGGGTTGGCAAACACAGCCATGGATGAAGGAGTTAATGGGGACCAAAGAAGGGATATTAGGGAAGGGTGTTTCCCATGTTTCCAGGCACCCTAAGGGTGCTAAGGTGTGGTCAAAGGATGATCACTCATAGACAGATAGCTTAGTCTTTGAGAGACGAGATTGTGATGCAAGTTGTCTTGGACTACCAATGTGACAAGGGTGAATAACCATGGCTTTATATATCAATAATACCTTTGGGTGTTAGTTATGGGATTAGATATGTGGAGCACTTAAACTAAGTGTAAGAGTGAAGTAGTATATATATCATTCAAAAGGCTAGCATATCCCCAAGTCAAGAATAAGACTTATGGAGTTCATGAGTGGGATTCCTCCAAATGGTCAAAGGTGTGGTTAAATGAATAAAGTAAAATGGAAAATTTAATCACTTACACCACTGTGGGACTATGGTATAGCATTCAACCCAAGGAGTGAAGGGACAAGAGCACGAAGCAATGTAGAAACACTTCTAGAGCATCTAGCATCTCAATTCTAGGACAAACATGTAAAATGGAGCCAAATAGAATTTGGCTCAATTTTAGCATACTAGTGGCTTAACGTGAGGATATAGGTACTCCATCAACTAGCATGGTGTGGAACTTGGGCTTAGACCCAAGCCGGACACAGAACAATGATCGGCATGTAAGTGTAAGGAATCAACTCCCCAAGGTGTTGTAGGCTAAAGGATCCCCGAAAGCATGACCAAAATGACAAAGAGTTCATCGGATGGGACCGAGTCTGAGATCAAGTCCAAGACTAACTCTAAGACCGAGTTCGAGATAGAGTCCAGGTTCGAGTTCGAGGCTGACTTGGAGACCGAGTTCGAGGCTGAGTTCGAGACCGAGTTCGAGATCCGAGATCGGGTTCGAGATTGAGTCCGAGACTGAGTCCGAAGTTGGGTCCAAGATCAAGTCCAAGACCGAGTCCGAGTACTAATACAGGTCAAGGGGTGAAAGCCCAAAGCATGCGTCTCCCGAGGGGGGGGGCTGTAGGGGGTTCCAAAAGTATAGTAGGGATAGTGAGGTCTAGGAACCAGTCTTGAAAGAACTCTTCAGTGGTGCTTCCAAATTGACTTGAGGTTGAGACTGGGGTCGAGGGACTTTGGGTGGGAGTGAGCATAGACTCGGGTAGTGCCGGAGGGACCACCCAAGGAAGTGCTCAAGAGTAGCTCCCACTCCCAAAAGGGAAACCGACTGCAGTGCTCCCGACTCATGTGGAGTGGTGTGCCACTTGAGTACCTTGTGGTTCATTGGTCCTCGCCCTTTCTAAGGGCTTGGGCCTTCCCTTCGAGATGGAAGTGGGGGGGTAGAGGTACCCATACCGGGCTGTTAAGCCACGGTGTTTCGCCTTAGCATCCCAAAGCAAGTGTTGCACCCAAGGCTTGGGATTTAGAGGGTCCCATGATCAAGTCTTGTTGTACTAAGGGATGTTAGGAACCTGGAGGCTTGGTGTGCTTGGCTGCTTGTGCTTGCAGGGAGTGTAGCCAAACCTTAAGTCCAGTCTAACCCAGGGAGGGGGATTAGGAGAAATTTGGGAATCTATGGATGGATGGCTAATGCTCCGTTGCTTGTGCAATGAGTAGCTAAAACCAAGTAGGACCAAGTAGGAGCTGATACAATAGGTGGGAACCTTGGCGAGGGAACTTAGCAAAAACCAAGGTAGTGTTGGTCGGATAGACGAGGTAAATTGGCAAATTGGAAAGGAAAAAATTTAAGGCTTATAATTTGGTATCAGAGCCTTTTTCTCAGTTCTAGCGAAGGATAGAGGCGGATTGCTGGGAGATGGCAAAGGCAGAGCGGAAACAAACCAAGCCTTGCTTTGGGCTTTCACCCCTAGCCTCCCTTAGTACCAAGAGTTAGTTTCTGGGACAAGCGTGAAAACTTATTAAATATGGAATAGTGCTAGATTGCAAATCTAGGAGTATGAGTAACACCATAGGGTTCAAGACAATCTTTACATTCCATAGATATACTTTTTGGACAAATCTAGATACTTACTATAAGTAGCATATAGATCTGGAATGGAACTAACACATAAGGCATGATAGCGAGGATGTTTAGCAAACATAATAAGCTATCATGTAGCAATATTGAGGGATTAAACTCAATATATGAGGGTTTTTTGCTAAGCCAGTGCAAGATAGAGCAAAAGAAAACTAATAAACTACGCTAAATAGGCACTTAAGAATTCCTTCCTTATGCTCATTTGGCCAAGTATAGATGCTAACTCTAGTTTACTAACACTTGGATAAAAGGGGTTAATAAAAAGAACCAGCAATACCAACTTCCTATCATCATAGCAGTAAAGAGAGTGTCTATAAGGACTAGTCAACAAGTTTCCTTTTATACTTGAAGTCACATTTACAACACTCTCCCCCCCTTTAGGGAAGATCGATGTCCTTATTGATGCATACCTAAGTCTAACAAACCATCAAAGAAACAACTCTGAAAATTAACGGAAAGCAGATTATGTAAGAAACACACTGATTTAAATGAGTTATAGATTTATCTCTCCTCTATGTCCAAAGACATTAAGATTTAAACACCCTCCAGCCATCACTGACAAGGAAATGACTAATTGAGTTAGACATCCTTATTGCTCTGAGTATCACTCAACTTACAAAGGAATAATACATCCCTACTTGCAGGGACATAAGGAGGGAGCCAGAGACTTGACTCCCATGAGCAAAAAATCAATTCTGTTTAGAAGATTTAAACAATTATTATAAGTTGGCAGATAAAGTTATTTACATGACTACGCCCCTTTCAAAAATGAGTCAATGAGAGAGAGGTAGGGATTTATGATCAGTCTATAATAGTTCCCCATAATTATGGATTGTACCCATGTACCGAAGTGCCAAAAATCAACCTGCCAAAATTGACCCAAAAACAAATGAACAAGAGAAATGGAACTTTTGATTTTATAGAAATATATTACTTTATTGATTTGCAAGATTTATTACAAAGTTTACAAAAACTACTTTTTATTACGATTCTCATACTCCGTGACAAGCTCACAAGCATGCATAAGGTTACTAAGGGGTTCCCAAGTAGATTCACATGTTGGGCAACCCTTCCATTTAACAAGATACTCTCGACGTTTGACATGTTTAAACCTGTATCCAAAACAACTTCCACTTCATATTCAGGTTCACCATCAACAACATCTAGAGCTAAACGGACATCCTTAGAGCGGCCAAGATCCTCATGATAAAGGGCCAATAAATTGACATAAAATATATCATGAAGTCTAGACATCTTTTATGGAATATCTAACTAATAAGATATATTACCAATTTGTTTCAATACCTGATAGAGCTTAATATATTTGGTAATAGCTTCCGAGACAAAAATCCCTTAATATTCAAGTTTCGAGAAGATAGCCACACTTGATCTCCCACTTGATAGGATACATCTTGACAATGTTAATCCTTATCATATAATTTTCTCTAAATTGATCTTTTGAGTTTGAAATATTGTTAATGCTTATTTTAGCAACATAGGTATTGTTGATCCTCTAATATATATCTATCTATGACTTTGATATTATTCATTAGGCCAATAAAGCCAAATTAGGTTTAGCATTGCATATGCATGGTGAATCTTTAGCTATAGGGTAATTACAATAGACTAGCCTTTCTCTCAATATTCTTAATTCTATTAAAAGAGAACTGTTTATTTACAATAATTTATCAAAATCTTACTAACAAGTTTGGGATTTTATTTAGGAGGGTTTTATATCATCTATATATAGGGGCATATCAACTTTTGTAGGTGTGCATTTTAGATAAAGAGGTAATCCTATAACTTAGTTAAATTGATGCATTTCTCACAAAGTGTGAATATTGTGAATTTTTTTAGAGTTGTTTCATTGATGGTGGTTTAGATTCAAGTATGCATTGACAAAAAAATTGATTTTCTACAAAAAAAAAAAAAGGGATTATATCACTAATATGATTGTGGGTGTTGAAAATTATATGTCAACAAGTTTTTTTAAAATATTTTCTTTTACTTCAACAGTGGCAAAAGATTAGTTATACTGGACCTATCATTAATTTTCACCCAAGCTATTTGAGAAATTGGTCAATATATGTGAAGAAAGGAAATCTTAAATTGTTATTTAGTCAAATATACTTCACACAATAATGAGAAATTTATGTTATTGGCTTACACTTAGTAGTGTTGGGAACCTCTATAATATTAAGCATAGTCCCTCAATATGTATATAGTACATATAACAAACACTTTAAAACAATAATAATATATGAATTATCCACCAATTGACTATTATATTATATTTAACTTTTTATTAACATTTTTTATCTCTATACTTTTATGGTTCAAAACTTATAACACTATGCCATTGACACTCTGGTGTTTTAATAATATTGCACTAGAGTGATGTAAATATAAGCCCCACAAAGTTTTTGACAAGCCATGACATGCCCAACTTGGTCCACTTTAATATATTTAGTTCCACACAATGTAAGAGGTTTTCAAAATGAACACTAAATTATTTATACACCCTTCATGAATATGATATAATTCTTAGAAGACATTGTAATAAATCCAAATGTATGTTTGAAGGCTTTTGAAAGAATACTCCAATCCCTATAAATAGTTGTGTTGAGAACATTGTGCCACTACAGGATTATCATTTGAAAACACATGGAAATTCATGTAAATATCAGGTATTATACCTGGAATAATAAGTGGTAATCACAATAAATTGATCAAACCAATAATACACATCATCCTTGGGATTACATGGAAGAAACTTAGCCAAATTAACAACAATAAAAACTCTAAAACACTATAACTTATATAAAGGAGCACATGGTCACTTACTTCAAAGAATATTTTGATTTTAGAGAATTAAATCATTCTCAAATACATACTCTAATATCTAGGAGAGATAAATTTCTCTTGATCTCTTGTCAAGATGATCATACAGTGCATAAGATCGAAATCCTATCAACACAAGGAAGAACAATGGTCAAAATACAGGGCACTGAAATTTTGAAAGGTTTTATTCATTCTTAAACGACTTAAGTTTGAAATGTACTTGGCTGCTATGTTGAGACGGATAATTTTTCCTTCAATGTGCTCTCTGAACTCTCAAGAGCTGACACAAGGAGACTACTACTTCTTCCAGCCTTGGAAATCCATATCTTTACCAGCAGGCACCCGGGACTTTGCTGGAACAGCGTCGCCTTAAACTCGGATTTCCCATCAGAATTTCGTTGGTCGAATCCTTCTCTTTGATCGCCAGGAGTTCCAGTGATCGCAAAAGAAGCCGCATCGATCTTGCAAGCCACCCCGCGAGCTTCCAAGTGCCTCCCAAGATCTCCCAGAACCTCCAACGCACTGCATTTTCGATCGATGCCCTCCAAAACGAACGAGAAACTCCCGCTGCTGCTCGTCCCAGTCCCGAAACAACTTCGCCCAGATCCACTCTTCACTGCTCCAGCACTCGAGAAACTCCATGCCAGCCCCCACCTCGACGTCTTTCCTTGCACAAACTCGGTGGTCTTCACCATCGTTGCTCCACAGCCTCGAATCTCGGCCTTGAGAGCCCTCAAGCTGGATTTCTTCCCGACCATGCTCGTGTACCAGTGGATCTTCGTCCCGAGCTCCATGCTCTCGTGGATCAGCCTGCTCACAAACCCGGCCTCTCCTCCGGTGCAAACCATCTCCTCCGGCGTTCCACCGCAGGCCGTGCGAGGATTCATCCCGGCCTCCTCCATGCTCTCGAAGAACGGTGGATTGCACATACTGAAGTCGAAGATCTCCTCATCTTTCACCACTCCAACGAGCAGCCTGTGGTTTTCTTCCTGATCTTCACCACCATTCTTCGCAGCGCTTCTCAGTTCGATCAGCTCCATGAGGTGTGGATTCGCCGCGATGTTCCTCCTTCCCCATTCCAGCGCCACACTCGTCACGTCCGTCGCTACGAACTTCCATCCCCGCAAGGAAGCCCCGAGGAGAGGATAGATCGTGCTAGCGCCGGTCCCAATGTCTAGACCAAGAACTCCCCCCTCTACATTCTTCCCTGGAGCTGGAAACTCTTGGAGCAAATCCTCGATCCAGTGGATGTAGTTTGCACGATTCGTCACCGCCGGGCAGAGCTGGCCGTCGGGAATCCACCAGCCGAGAATGCCGTAGTCGCAATCCAAGAGAACTCGAGTGAGCTCTCTTGTGGCGGCGTAGTCCCTCCAATCGATGCTGCCCCGCCCAGTGGAGGGATTGATCCTCACGTAGCGCGCAAACGAGGCGTAGCGCGCCGCCAGCGCTGCGAAATCTGGACTGCCCTCGGCATACCTGTTTCGTGGGTGCGTCGATCGCTTCCTCTTCATCCAAAGAACCAATATTAGGGTTCTTCGTTCTCCATGGGCAATTCTTCGTCTCCATGGAAGAACCAAGATTAGGGTTCTTCGTCCTCCATGCGCTTTGGCCTTGTCGAGCTCCGCTTGGCAAGATTTCACAGGTGCGCTGCTCTCTCGTCACGATTCTCGGCCTTTCAAAGAATGCGCTCTCTCTTTGGCCAGATCTTACAGCACTCTCCAGGAGCAGCGCTCCGCGAATCCGCAAGAGCTCCGGCGAGATCTCGACAGATTATGCGAGGTTCTTGATCCCGCGGCGGTAGATCGTGCTCACCTCACACGCCTGCTCAAGCAGTGCGGGATTCTCCAGTCCACCTCCGAGGCACGGCGACTCCATTCTTGGATCGCGAAGACCGGGCTCGATCGGGATCCATTCTTCGCCAACAATGTCGTCCAGATGTACAGCCGCTGCGGCAGCATCGACGAGGCCGCCAGGGTTTTCCATGCCACGCCGCGCAAGAACGCCCGATCGTGCGAGATCATGCTCGCGGCATTCGCGAGGAGCGGGGATCTCGATTCGGCAAAGCAGATGTTCGATGCGATGCCGGAGCCTGGAGTTCCGGCCTGGAATTCCATGATCGCGGCGCACTTCCACAGCGGGGATTCCATCGCGGCGCTGAGGTTCTTCCAGCGGATGATGGCCGAAGGGATTCGTCCCAATCCACGGAGCTTCGTCGCCGCGCTGGATGCCTGCTCGCGGCTGGAAGAGGGGGATTTCATCCACGAGCTCGCGATCGCGGTAGGCCTGGCATCCGACGCCATTGTTGGATTCTCACTGGTGGGCTTCTACAGGCGATGCCACAGGCTAGATCTCGCTCGCAAAGTCTTCGACAAGGTGGAAGAGATCACCGCGCCGCTGTGGACGCAGATGATCGCAGCGTATGCCAAGGCAGGGCATTTGCTCGAGGCGAGAGCTTTGTTCGATGATCTTCCCGAGAAGGACTCCGTGTCGTGGACGTGCATCGTCGCAGCTTACGCACACCGAGGCCGATGGATCGAAGCGAAGCAGCTGTTCGACGAGATGCCCGGCCGCGATGTCATCGCCTGGAACGCGATGATCTCCGCGAATGCCCAGAGCGGGCGCTCGGATCAAGCTCTCGAGCTGCTACTCCTGATGGATCTCGACGGCGTCCATCCAAACAGCGTCACCTTCTTGAGCGCTCTCGAGGCTTGCACGAACTTGAGTGATGCTTCCCGAGGATCAAAGCTCCACACGGAAGGTATGCTCGGCTCTGGCATTGAAAACTCTCGCAAGGTGTCTAACGCGCTCATCAACATGTACGGCAAATGCAGGGAGCTGGGCCGGGCCAAGGCGGTGTTTGACGGCATGAGCGATCGAGACACGGTTTCCTGGACGACCATGCTCGCATCCTTTGCGGAGAACGGTGACTTGGAGCAAGCAAGCCGAGCTTTCGACCGGATCCCGGAGAGACAATGCGTGGCTTTCAACTCGATGCTGGCGGCGTATGCCCAAAACGGGCATATCGAAGAGGCAAAGCAGCTCTACGACGACGCGATCCACGAGCCGGACATCGTTGCTTTCACGACGCTGCTCACGGCATTTGCTCAGCACGGCCGAGGCGAGCAGGCGCTGTGCTTGCTCCGGGCCGGGGATTTGGAAGGACTGGAGATGGATCTCGTCAGCTTCGTGGGGATCCTCGACGCCTGTGCGTGCTGCGGAGCTCTCACCGAGGGAAGATCAATCCACCAGGAGGCTGTTCTTCGCGGTTTCCAGGACGACGTTACCATCGGCTCGGCGCTCGTCAACATGTATGGGAAGTGTGGACAAGTCGGGCCGGGAAGAGAAGTTTTCGACGGGATGCCGTGGAGGAACTCCATCACCTGGAACGCGATGCTCACGGCGTATGCACAGAACGGGCATAGCGCCGAGGCGCTGGAGCTGTTTCCAGTGATGATCCTCGACGGTGCCGAGCCATCCGAGGTAACTTTCATCACGCTTCTCTCGGCTTGCGCTCAAGCGGGACTTTTGCAGGATGGCCTCCGCGTGTTTGCTCTCATGGAGCGCGACTTTGGAGTGGCTCGCGGCGCCGGGAACGCTGTGTGCCTGGTGGATTTGCTGGGGAGAGCTGGGAGGCTGGAGGCTGCCGAGGAGATGTTTGCGTGGGTGCCTGTGGAGGAGCGTGATACTGCATGGACGGCCTTGTGGGGGAGCTGTAAGATCCATGGCGATGGTGGGAGAGGTGTGAGAGCCGCCGAGTCTGTGCTCGCGTTGGATCCAGTGGCGTCTACGCCTTACTCGCTACTCACTGAGGCTCTGGTGATGCCACACCTGGAAATCTACTAAGATTTGGAGCTTAACATCAACTTTTTATTGGACGAGATTTACAGTCTATAAGAGTTTGATCGCGAGTTTTGGAGCTGGGTCTTTGCGAGATCTGGCACCCCTTGTGAGAGAGAGGGAAATAGTTGCGAATAAGAATGATTCAAAGATTCGTTTGGAACTTCGACTTTAACACGACCAAATGGCACAAGCATGAGGTGAGCATTGCGCTGGCGCCACACACGATCAACATCCGAAACAACGAGCAGTTCCTAACTCCAAGATCGCATCCAGGTTTGTTGCTCTTTCCATCGCATGTCTTTCTAATTTGATCCGATGGATTCACGATGCATGAATTTCTTCGTGAGTATTTTCCTTTGTGAGCAACAACGACCACATTCTTTAATTTGTTTCCATAACGCCAACTAAGAATGGACCTTTAGAACTTGAAAGCCCAAATGAACCAATTGCCATGGTGAATGATCCAGCTCATCCAGCTGGAATTTCTCACAACAACATACTGCAATCTGCATGCTGCTGCTGTGTAATATACCGAAGCTGCTGAGCCACACCAGAGAGGAATATAATGCAGAGCTTCCAAAGTACAAAGACTGCAAGCAGCCTGATCGTTGCAAGTGAGTTCTCCAGGCAAGTCACCATGCTGGGTGGTGATATTGCTCGAGGTGTGGAGCATATCAGTGAAGGCTGCTCCGATAGCACTTCTTGATGGATCCCAGATAGATAACTTTCTGCACGAGCATACCAGAGTGTTGGCCAGGTAGCTCTCCCAGCAAACTGGAGCTGCTGGCGCTGGAGCTGGAGCTGAAACTGGAGTTGGAACTTGAGAGATTTTGAAAGGAGGAGATCTCTTGGCTCCAGCAATTGTGATTATAAAGGAGAGCACTAAGTAAACTTCACCTTGATCCATTGTCTATGATATTGTTCGGCTTGGAAATCTGGTAGTAATTTATATAAAAGTCAGGAGGAAGGCTCCGCAAATGATCAAAAGTGAACAAATGATTTGACCATAATTATTAAAGTTTGCTCTAACGTTTCTTTTGTATTATAAGCAAACATTGAGTCGTATAGGTATGAATGAGTCTGATAATAGCTAATTCATATGCTTCTAGATAACAATTGCCAGCCTTTATAATTGTGGTCAAAATAATTGTCTACTTCAAATCATTTGCCAGCCAGTAGGCCTTCTTCATGACTTATATATATATCAGGTTTCCAAGCTCAAAACAGTCAGTTCATAGTTCATAGACAATGGAGCAAGGTAAAGTTTTCTTAGTGCTCTCCCTGGTAATCACAATTGCTGGAGCCAAGAGATATCCTCTTCCCAGAATTTCTCCAGTTCCAACTCCAGCTTCAGCTCGAGTTCCAATTGTAGCTCCAGCTCCAGCTCCAGCAGCTCTTGGACTTTGCTGGAAGAGCTACCTAGCCAACACGTTGGTATGCTCTTGTGCAAAATTATCTGTCTGGGATCCATCAACCAGGGCTATTGGAGCAGCCTTGACTGATATGGTCCGCACCTCAAGCAATATCACCACCCAGCATGGTGACTTGTTTGGAGCTCTCACTTGCAACGATCAGGCTGCTTGCAGGCTTTGTACTTTGGAAGCTATAAATTCTATCTCCTTCTGGTGTGGCTCTGCAGCTTCGGTGTCTTACACAACAGCAGCATGTAGAGTGCAGTATGTTGTGAAAAATACCAGCTGGGTCAGTTGGATCATTCGCCAAGGCAACTGGTTCGTTCAGGCTTTCAAGTTCCATTGAAGAAGTTTCAGCATGCCTGGAAATAAATTGAGGAACATAGAACTCAAAAGAAAATAAGATGCATTTTAAAACACCTTTCTTTAGATACATCCCGGGACTTTTTCCTTTATAAGGAAAGGGTGTGTAAGCCGGAGCTTGATTGCTGAAGAAAAATATTATGAATGGGGAAGAGGTATAGTAATGAATTTCTGCAACCAGGCAGGGACACCATTCTTGAATCATGATCGGTGAGATTTGGCAATGAACACATGGGGCAAGAGCTCTTGTGGATCTCACCTGTTGGCGTTGTGGCGAGTTTTGGTGGGTCATGATATCGGTAAGATGGCGAGGAAGTCGCCGCGGGGGTGATCGGCCACCCGAGGGGGACCAACCTTGGCTACATATCTTCAAAGCGACCCCCCCCTGTAGGTGCATGCGTTAAGTTTGACTCGATTGCTTGGGGGGCGCGGGCTCGGGCGGTCGAGGAATCGGGAGGGGAGGCCGTGTCTTGGGGTCCCGGGGGCGAGGTTGAGCCGGTCTCGCACTCGGACTATTGAGGACGGACCGGTGGACTGTCAGTCAACGATGAGTACCGGCTGGTCCCATGCGTGTGTGGTGCATTTTTTGGCACTTTATGACGAGGTGACAGTCACATTTGAAATTGTGGCTGGAGCTATGGCGTCACGACTGAGGTCGAGGATGTATCGCGGCTGAGCTTGAGGACGTGCTGTTGATGTAGGGCTTGTGGGCTTGAAGCAGGGACGGTCGAGAGACGCTTCACAAGGCTGTTGCTGAAGATGTTTGGGGCCAGACATGTCTGTGGACCCTGTCAAGCTTCTGTCTTGCAAGATCTTCGTAGCTTCTGAGGTCTCGATCTTGTGGCTGCAACATTACAGAAAAACAGCTCGTAAGAGCTTACCTCGCATTGCCTAGCCCAATGGCCAGCCCTTTCAATTGCCAATACAAGTTTTTGAACGCTATGCCTGGATGGCTTATAACATCCAATAATTTACACTGTTTATATGATCTGCCACTCCACTTAAAAGCTTGAGACTGTGTTTTCATTGCATATGAGCTCCTAACAGACCATGTTCTTACTTGATTTCACTCGTACTAGAACGAGGAAATGCCAACACAAACATCCAAGGATTTGCTATGAAGGACAAAGCCTTGAGATGTTAGAACTCCTAATGGTATTTCATTTTACATGAATTGTCGATGCAAAGGTCTCTTGGAAACTCAACCAGAGAGATGCTTTTCTCTTTGAGTACCTCAAAACGAAGAGAGGCAAGGAAAACAAGACAATGAACGAAAGATGCAAGGGGATAGAAACAACTCAAAGATGTCCAAGGGAGAAAAACAAAAAAATAGAGAGGAAAAAAAAACTAGCAAACCATGTCATAATTGTACCTTGCCCTGTACACAACAGCGGGTGCATCATGGCTGGGACAAATTTCTTTTTCTCTTTTTCTTCGAGTGTTCATCCACATTAAGATCTAAAATGTAAGTTCAAACAACAATGCAGAATCATAAGATAACCATGGTCTTGAGATCACTTCAACCTTTCTCATGAAACTTGGGAGTCAATTGTCTTGGATCAACAACTTGCCATCAAACTTCTTTGATTCCCTTTGTTGTTTGCTGGCTGTAAACTCTCACAGAGACTTTGGAGCTCTTCACTTGAATTCCCCTGGATGGCAAGATTGACATGACCAGAGCATAAAAACAATCAAAATCCAAAAGACATGCAATCGATGACTAGAAACTAGACCTGGTTGACCCCCTGGATTGACCACTTATTTGCATGTTAGAATTGGAGCATGAGAAATTTTTGATCCATCCTAGGCTCCAATTGGTATGTTTGTCGCTCTAGAGCTATGTAAAGTGAAATGTAGGTGGAAGTAAAGAGAAGGCACAAATAAACTCATTTGAGGTTTTGAGAAATTTTATGCATATTTACATGGTTTTTAGACATTCTTAGAAGGTGGTTATGCTGTAGTTACTTTGTTATTGAAGTGGAAGAATTTGGTTGGAGTTTTGAAATTTCAGATATATAATTTCGATGTTGTTCACCACTTGACGCTCGTTCTCGAGTTTATTTTTCTTTTTTATTCTCTTCTTATGTTTCTAATGAGCTTGTTATTCTAGCATTTGTGGATTCTTTGGACAAGGATTCTATGCCATTGATGGTTACTATACTTGATGTTCAATGTTTACAAGGTGTAGAGCAAGATTTACCTTCTCTTGATGAGATTCATGAAATTCAAAAGGTTAAGCTATAGATCTAAAAGCTTTACGATGGGTTTGAGAATCCTATATCACTTGTTAATGATTTACCATTCCGGTATTTACATTTTTAATATCACTTTGAGAATGATTTTCTTTATTTTGTAAGGATAAATGTTAATAATCATTTACACACTTTCTCCACGCCTACTATGATTCTTTTATTTTAGGCAGGCATATAGGATATTATCGTATGATTAAGAAGTTATAGAGATATTTCTATTGATTAGAGATGCAATGTGATATTATTTGATATATATGTAGTTGCATTTAATATTAAGTTCATAATACTCCCTCTTGTGTTACAAAAGGACAATTGGAGTTAATTGTAATTTCTTGTTTATTTAAGTTGGTGGCATTTAATCTAATAGGGCCTTTTCCATGGTCAATTGCTAAAACTAAGTATGTTATTATTGTTTATGACTACTTAACTTGCTAGGTGGAAGTTAGTACTTTTGCTAATGCATTTACAACTACTGTTAGATACAAAGTGGATGATTTGGTGTTAATATAATTAGCACAATCTATAAATCCATTGACACCTCCTTCTAATGTTCCTCTAGATCTTAGCCTATCCACTAAAGAACCTTGACTATCTTTCATCATTCTTAGAGGAGGTGATGAAGGTCCAAATGTATGGCTATAATATCGTATACTAATATTAGCATAATAGGATTTTGATAGTTGTTAGATTGGTTTTAATCTGGACCACTTGCTCTTATATATAAACTAGGGTTTTTGGGCTAATTGATATGCATATTTGTATATTCTATTTCTGTATTCCATGTACTCATATTTTATAATTTTTTATTTTTTAATATATATTTTTAAATATTAATTAGACATATATATCATTTATATAAATACTATTTTTAAAAAGGATTTTCATTAAACAAAAATAATTAAAAAACTTATAATGAAGCTATGAGTGATTAGGATATAGGATAAGTGTGTTAATTGGAGTTTAGACCTCTACTTATTTACAAGAGTGGATGGACCAAATTTAATCCTAAATAGATGGTACATACGCTATAATACTATAATTAGTGTATAGTTATATATATATATATATATATATATATATATGTGTGTGTGTGTGTGTGTGTGTGTGTGTGTGTATGTATGTATGTATGTATATATATACATATACAAACCTTACACCATCCTTCCCTCTTAAAGATGAAAAAGTGATGACAATAAGTCAGATAGAACATTTGGAGCTTTTACTACACAATTAAAAACTATCACAAAACTTTAAAGTTATGGCACAAGTATTAGTCCATTACAGAATCCTAATGAATCAGTTGCAACTCTATATGCAATTATCAAATGCTTAAGTCAACTATAAAGCCATATTTTTGAACTAAAGCAAAGGACTTTGAAAGCCACTACAGTCTATAAAGCATTATTATAGCAAATAATATATCCCATCTTTAAGTTTATCTGTCAACAATCCACCAAGACTATCATTAACTCGGACTTACAACCATAAGTAGAATCTACTTTTGCGTCTTTTTTTTTTATCAACATTCAAGATCTATGTTCTATGTTAACTTAGAATCATAACTGTCATTCTCGTCCAATACCACACATTGGAGGTCGCACTCACTTCATTTATCCTCCACATCCTTTTTATCCCTTTTTCGAAGGAAAAAAAGTTCTGAAATATTGATTCCATTTGGACTTACTACAATTGTCCTCACTTTACCATTTATGTTTAGCTTCACTTTACTATCACATCCATTTGGCTTCATTACATAAGGGATAGATATTTTGTTCAAACTCATTATACTCATCTTGACTCCACAATTTATATTGTTCATTATTTCTCCACTATTATATCCACTCATCCTCATTCCATTATCAAAGCCGGACTCCCATCCATCCCCTCTACCCCCTCCTTTGAAGATAAGAAATTTTTAAATGTTAGAAAAAAAAAATGTTAAAGGGAGGATGAAATATTATAGAAGAAAAAAAAGTGGATAAAAAAGCATTAAAAGAGGAATTTTTAATAATTTTCAAAGTAGAAATGGGAGAAAAGAAAGAAATATGTTCAAAGCCTAATGAAAAAAAGATCTATTGTGTAAATAACAAAAAAGAATAACTCAAAAAGAACTTTTAGAGAAGCATGGTGAATTGTAAACAATTAAAAAGAACTATTTAAAAGACGATCTATAAAGGTTCAAATATAAAAGGAATGAGTTCATGAATAAGAGTGCACCCCATTTTTTAATCAGTTAAGTGTCTTTAGGTTTGAATAGTATTAAGCTGGGTGACCTTTCAAAAAGTCTAAACTCAGGAGTTTACACTATGATAAAATACTTCAATTAGCATAAAATGAGTAAAAGATTCACATTGCTCAACTTCCTCAATACAACTTAGGAAGTCCAAATTTATGAGATTACATTGTGATAAAATATTTTGGCTAGCACGAGATAAATAAGTGATTCACACCACTCAACCTCTTTAACACATAATTTAACACTTGAGACAAGAAAATTAATAGAAAAATCTACACTCTCAAGGGAGTATATAAACCCTTCAGTAGCAATGATAAAATAAAAGCTTTCAATAGCATTTACAACTAGAGGCATGCACTCAATCTGAAACTCTAGTTAGAGTGACTCAACACTTGGAATAAGAGAATACTTAATATTAGAATTGATTAAAGACTTCACCAAAAGAAATAAAAATAAGATTCTCAACTTCATATATATGCTTAACATTCAGTATTAGTAGAATAGAAAACACTTAACTCAATATTAGATTGAAAATAAAAATCATGAGAGTAAAAATTGATCAATGTGCCAAGAAAAGGAAATATTGCAAATGAGGAAGGAATATTAAGAACATGAGATAGTCTAAGAAATAAGAAAAAGTTGGGAAAGAGTAGAAAGTAAAAAGAAAGGATCAGATGGTAGATTAAAGGATTGATACCTATCCTATGAAATCTCTAATTTATCTCTATAACTATCTCTATAATAATCAAACTCTTTATCACAATCTGGAATATATTCGAGCTCATAAACATCATCTTCCCATAAACTCAATTCTTAAACATTCTCAAAGAACTAGATTGCATCATCTATAACTTGCCAATCAATATCATAATCATGCTCCACATTAATGAAAGATGGTAGAAGAACACTGAGAATAAGACAAGTCATATAATCATATCCCATAGACATTGAAGACAGCAATATATCAAAGATGGGTGTATCATTAATATGATCACACCCCACAACATCAAAAGCTCAATTCAATGAAGTATTATCAATAGCCTTAAGTGATATATTTCTTAATTGATGATAGTGTGGCATGGTAGAAAAACAGAATGTAATGAAAATTAAAAGAAAGAGCATGTGCTACATTAGGACATGCTACAATCTTTACTTTTTAGGAACAAATTGCAATGCCTCTTACGTCCACTAATATGAGTTTACTTATATACAACAATAGATATAGTTGGAGGTGCTAGATCTCCAGCCTTGTCACTTTATATGTTATAGTACTATAATTAATGTAATATATATTGTGACTACTTGGGATATAGGAATAAATATCTTAATTGGGGTTTAAACCCCTACTTTATACAAGAATGGATGGACTAAATTCAATCCTAAATGGATGATCCATATGTTATAGTACTATAATTAGTGTATTACCTAGCTAAGGTAATATATATATGTATTTATAAACCTTATACCATCCTTCCCTTTGGAAGATGAAAAGGTGATGATAATAAGTCAGGTGGAATATTTGGAGTTTCTGCTGGGTGATTATAAACTACCATAAAAATCTAAAGCTCCCACAAAGCCACCAACAAAGTTATTGATAATTATGATTGAAATAAAATTCAAAGCCATGGCCTAAGCATTAATTGACTAGGGAACCTTGATGAACTAATTGTAACTCCATATATAGTTCCTAAATGCTCAAACCAACCATGTAACTATAATTTTGAACTAGGGAGGTCAGACTCACTCTATTCATCCTCTACATTCTCTTTATCCCCTCTTTGAAGGAAAAAAAATTTTGAAGCACTGGCTCTATTCAAACTCATTACGCTTGTCCTCATTCCACCATCTATGTCTGGCCTCACTCCACTATCATATCCATTTAGCCTTACTATGTTGGGGCCAAATGTTCCGTTTAGATTTGATATACTCGTCCTCACTCCACAATCTATATTGTTTGTCCTCGCTCCACTATCGTATGCACTCATCCTCACTCCATCGTCGAGGCTGGACTCCCGTCTATCCCCTCTACCCCCTCCTCCGAAAAAAAAAAAGTTTGAAATGTCGGGGCAAAAAGGAGAAAACAAGAAAAATTGAGGAAAAACAATTATGGAAGAAGAAAAAGTGGATAAAGAAGCATCGGAAGAAGAATTTACAATAACTGACAATATAGAAATGGGGAAATCAAAAGAACATGTGCTTAAAGCTTGAAAAATAAAGGACTTCCTATTATAAAATACTTTGGCCACCACAATATAAGCAAAAATTTCACACCGCTCAACCTCCTCAATACACAATTTAACACTTGAGATGGGAAAATCAATAATAACATCCACACTCTCAAGGGAATATATAAATTCCTCAACAGTAATAGTAAAGTAAAGATTCTCAGTGGCACTCATAAGTGGGGATATGCATTCAACCTGAAACTTTGGCCAAAGTGACTCAACCCTTGGAACAAGGGAATACTCAACACCAAAACTGTTCAAAGACTTTACCAATGAAACAAAATCAAGATTCTCAACTTCATGGACACACTCAACATCTAAATTAGTATGAGGACAGAAAGCATTCAACTCAACACTAGACTAAGAATGAGAATCATGAGAATCACAAATGATCAACGTGTCAAGAGAAGAAAACACTGCAGATGAGGAGGAAATACTAAGAACATGAGCAAGTGGCTCAGGCCGAGAAATAAGAAAAGGTTGGGAAAAAGAAAAAGGGAAAAAGAAAGGATTAGATGGCAGATTGAAATATTGACACATACTTCGTGAAATTTTCATTTCATCTCCAAAGCTATCTCCATAATAATCAAGCTCATCATCACACTCTGGAATCCACTCGAGTTTGTACACATCATCTTCCCATAAACTTGATCCTCGAACATTCTCCAAGAATTGAATTACATCATCCATAGCTTGCCAATCAATATCACAATCATACTCCACATCAACAAGAGATGGCAGAACGCCGAGAACAAGACAAGTCGTGTAATCATGTCCCACAAAAGCTGAAGACGGCAACACACCAAGGATGGGTGCAACACCAATATGATCACACCCCACAACACAAAAAATTCGATCCAACAGAGTAGCATTAATAGCCTCAAGTGATATACTCCTTGATTGATAACAACGTGGCATTATAGAAGAAGAAAATGCAATGAAGATCAAAAGAAAAAAGCAAATCTAAGCACAACAATAGTTAAAATTCTAAATCTTGCAAAAAGCTAATATAAATCTAGATCTAAAAGAGAATGAAGAAATAAGAATAAAAAAAACACGATCCCGAACACTAGAGCAAAACACTACCAAAAAGTTTTGGCCTTTAGGGACAAATTGCAGTGCCTCTCACCTCCACCAATGTGAGTGCTCGGGATATAGGAATAAGTATCTTCATTGGGGTTTATACCCCTGCTTATATACAAGAATGGATAGATTAAATTCACTCCTAAATGGACGGTTCATTGTAAGCAACCAAAAAGAACAACTTGAAAGACGATCCATAAGATCAAATATAGAGGGAAAGGGCCCATGAACAAGAGTGCACCCCCTTTTCCAATCGGTTAAGGGTCTTGGGATATTTGGGGTTAAACATTATTGAGTTTGAATAGTATTAGGCTGGGTAACCTCCTGGGAAATTCAAATTTAAGAGTTTACATTTGGTATCAAAGAGGTTTCGGATCCGACTCTGTTGGTTGGCTAGGGGAATCACACCATATGTTGATTGACATTTAGCTGGTCCAGTTTACTCCTACTGAGCTTGACCCAAAGGGTAAGGTGTCAAGAGAACAGAGCTCTCGAGAGAGCTGTAACTTTTAGCTTCTATTTATGAAGGTGTGAATTTACAAGGAAGCATAGTGGATTGTAAACAACCAAAAGGAACAACTTAAGAGACGATCCATAAGGGTTTAAATATAGAGGGCAAGGGCCTATGAATAAGAGTGCACCCCTTTTTTCAATCGGTTAAGGGTTTTAGGATATTTAGGGTTAAGCATCCTTGGGTTTGAATAGTACTAGGTTGGGTGACTTCCCAGAAAATTCAAACTCAAGAGTTTACATTCATACATTTATATACATATGTATATACATATATAAACTTTACTCTATATATATATATATATTTATTTATTTATTTATATATTTATTTTATATTTACAAACTTTACAAAGTGAAATTATTTTTTCTTAATGGTGCTCTTTTTTAAAAAAAATTTATGTAAACAAGTTTATGTTTAGTTTTTAGCAAATTAGAAAAAAAAAACTACATATTCAATTTATTAAGTTTACTATATTTATCAGCAGCAAATGATCTTTACAAAAATGTTATATTCAAGCTCCCAAGAGCTGCACTACTAGCCTTATCCATATTAGCCTTATCCATATTTTTGTCAGCAAGCATGTGGAAATTTGCTGGAACGTCTCCTTAAACTCCAATTTGCCATCAGAGTTTTGTTGATCCAAGGATCGCAAAAGTGGCCGCATCGAGCTTCCAAGTGACTCCCAAGATCTTCCAGCACCTCAAATGCACTGCATTTTCCCTCCAAAAAACTCCCGCTGCTGCTCGTAGCCCCGAAAGAACTTGCGCCAGATCCACCCTTCACTGCTCCAGCACTGGAGAAACTCCATGCCAGCCCCCACCTCAACGTCACAAACTCCACCATCGTCGCTCCACATCTCACTGAGGCTCTTGTGATGGAAATCTGCTAAGCTCTGCAGCTTCGATCTTGGAGCTTTGATCTAAGTTTTATAGAAGCACATCGAGATGCACGAACCAGTCTCATCGCTTATGGACTAGAAAACTAAAATTTCTTTGTTTGGTCTGAAGTTCCTCAAGGATCAACAAAAACTCCTACCAAGATTCGACTTAACAGAGATTTCATCTCAAAAGAACTACCATCGATCGATCGAACTGGAACTGGAATTCAAAGACCCAATTTGGTCCTTCGCCAGTGCCTCCTCTTCGCATTGTAGCTGCAAATTCGGAAGGAGAAACGAAAGAAAGAAATAAGTGAGAAATTTTCTCTTGGAGATGAGAAATCTAAAGCGCTTTACCGGATGGTGTTGTTCGTCCGCATTCTTATCCAGTGAGGAATTGGGCGATTCTGGCGGAGCTTCTTCCCCAGCTTCTGCTTGATCCGGAACGTCTTGTGCGACGGCTGCGCGAGAATCGATCAGCGCCACGCTGAGAAAGCGAAACAGAGAATACATACCATGGCGGCAGCACTCGCGGCGGCGACACTCCAAAACCCTAGCCAAGAACCCTAAAATCCCGTTAACTTTGTCTATTAGATGACGATACGAAGGTAAAGTTTTACTCCGAGTGGAAGAAAAGTTCCAAGAGTGGAAGCCCCGATTTGGGGAAGAGTCCATTCCTCCATGGATCACGCTCGAGTTCTAGACGAAGATCACAAAGATGGTCACCGCATTTCCAACAACAACAACGCTATGGCAACAGCAGCAGTGAGCATCACGCCGGTTGTGGTTGCTCTAGTCACTCTCCTCGTCATTCTCTTCTTGCTGGTAAGCTACTACAGACTCCTCGCCTCTTGCTACAAATCCTGGATCACTGGCGACTCTCCCCAAATCCCAGAAACGTCGAATTCTCCTCCGCAAGACCATCAACAAGATCGCGATCCCGAAGAGCAGCAGCAGCAGCCGACCCTCTTGATCCAGACCCCCGCTCTCTCGAAATCGCTCATCCAGAGACTCCCGGTCTACAAGAGCTCCAAGAGCAAGAGAGTGTCGTCCGACTGCGCGGTGTGCTTGGGCGATTTCCAAGAGGGCGAGGACGTCAAGATACTTCCAAAGTGTGGCCATGGCTTCCACGTCGAGTGCATCGATACTTGGCTCTCGATCCACTCCAACGTTTGCCCCCTGTGTCGAGCCCAGGTTGAGGATCCGGCCGCGATCGTTGTCTCGATCGATCCAGCAGCCGCCCAAGTGATCGAAGATGGATCCTCTCCACCTCTAGAAGATCATGCCACTATAGGATCTGATCGCGCAGGAGGAGTAGTAACACCGGGGATAAGGAAGAAGAGCTCCAGTCTCGAGGAAGGGAGCCCCTTGTTTCGATCGATCTTTGCGAGGTTCTCGAGAGCTGGTGCTCCCCCGGATGATCAAAATCCCTCGCTGCCATCGTCGTCGTCGTCGCCAGAGGATTGCAGGATGAGACGTTCGTGGTCGAGTAGCCGTGTTTTTTCGTTTCGAAGGAACAGGCAGCAGCAAAGCGATTCTCTTCCGTAATCGGACTGAACTCCGTGCTGAAAAGTCCGAGTCAAGGTTAAAAGCATTGTTTCTTGTCTATCCTCTTGTTTCTTTTCAGTGTTGTGCTGTAGGTTCTTCTTTTCTATATTTTTTTGACTAAAGAGATAAAGGAGTGAAGTCGTGTGTTTGACCTACAATACCAGTGGAAGGAAGCATTTGCCTTTAATCAATTAACTTCTCCAAGTATATTGACGTAACATATGGAAAGAGTCAAATGATAAAAAAAAAAAAAAAGTGAATTCATAGAAAGAAAAATCAAACAAGTTATTGGTAAAGTATTAGGTTTAAACTTTAATAAATAGCTACACTGTCATCTATAGAAAACACCATTATATCAGCTAGAAAATAGAAAAAAAAGTTTAAATATTTTCAAAAGGAACACTTTTTTAAAGTTAATTTTAAAAAATATTTTAAAGATATTTTTTTGTTATTTTACAGCAATTTTTTTATATATAACAAGAAAAGAGTAATCTGGTAGAAAAAATTAAAAAAGAGTAAATAAACGAATTGAAGTCTCTTGTATAAAAAATGTCATACAAAAGAAAACACTTTATATGGTATTTTTTCATTCTTAAAATTGTTTCTGCAAAAAGGAAAGTGAGTGTAGAATTTGGAAATAATAACACTTTAACTCGTAATGAAATTGGAATGATAATTGATGAGGGAATTCAATTAATACATAATAGAATCTCTACTTCAATAATTCCATATTATCCAAAAAATTATGAAGATATACAAGTTATTAATATTGGTGATAGAGGTAATATTCTAATAACTTTTCAACGCATGGATGGTGAAACTCCATATTGTTCATCTGGACAATCTTCAATTAGTAAAAATGTTACTGGTACTTCTATGAGGCATGCAATAAGTAATTTAATGAATAAATATAGAGATGATATAGTTAGTGCTTCTTCTGATAGTTGCCGAATTACATCTAGAGTATATCAACTTGAATATATTTTAATTCAAAAACAATATTATTTGTTTTCTTTTGATAAAATAAATACATATAATAACTCTTATTCTCCTTACAAAATTTGTGATACTACTTTAACTACTTTAAATGCTGGATTTAAAAATAATTATCTTTACAAAGGCCAGTTTATAACATCCCCAAATCGTAAAAATTTATTAATATTAGAATCTAATTGTCAACTTGCTCTTTACTCTGGAAAGTATTTATTATGGAAGTCAAGTAATAAAATAGATTATATTGGTGAATGTTTAATTATTCTTCAAAATGATGGAAATTTAGTTTTATATACTGAGAAAAAAATTGCAATTTGGTCTAGTAACAATATTGTTTAAATTGTCTTATTTTTACATTTTTAACTATACAAAATGATTGTAATATAGTTGCATATGAGGCAAAAGCACCAAATAAAGTATGGTGGACAACAAATACAAATAACCATTTTCTCTGTTTGAGATAATTATAATTTATAATGGTAATTATAAAACATTAAAACCAACATTTTTGCTTAAACTATAGAGCACAATTCAGAAAGAAATTGAAATACATTGATCCACATGTCTATCACTAAAAAAGAAAATACTCCAGCTCTTGCTAACCAAACAAATAGCAAAGTTCATCTTAAAAATAAGATTAGTATTAAACCATATCTTAGCACACCAAACTTATAAAAGAGAGTGTTGATGGTTTTGGTGTTACTCTAGCTTTAGCATTTACTTTGCAGGCCCTCAGTGATAACTTGGCAAGGCCAGGTAACAATAAAAGGGGTATCAGGGGGAGTATATGGATTTGGTCTTGGTTGTGTTGTGGTGATGATATAATGTCATGACTGTAGGACATAGCATTACTAACATTATGTCAGCGATGGCAACTTGGCTATAGTGCAATTCTGCCAAAAACATACAATAGTACCCTTTTATAAATAGAAAATGGATTTTAGATTATACATCATTATCAAATGAAGAAAGAGAGCTTAAACAAAATAATAATAATAATTTGTCATGTTCTATACTAATTTGAGATGTCCATGCTATGCTTCTAGACAGGCACCACAAGAACTAAAACAGGTCATACATTTTCATTAATACCTTAATAATGCTTATATTAATTGAAAAAATAAATATATCAATTACTATACCACATAGATAAACAAAAGTTTTGACCACATATTATTTTAGTATTATTAGAAAGATATATCAAAGAACTTTAAAACCATACCGTTGGACTCCTTCGCCGTGGCGAGATCTGGACCGTTAATGTCCTTGTAGTGCCTCTGGCAGTTTTAGGGCTCGTTCCATCGCGAAGAAAATGCGGTGCTTGGGGCACCTTCATATATCCGTGGTGGAGGGAAGGAATCTCTCTGTCAAGATCGATGCGCGGCCCTCTGTTTTGCTACAGATCGGCAAAGAACAGGTAAAATGCTGGTTATTTTTATCCGTCTCTAGAGTTTTGGATGATGGATTTCTTTCTCTAGGCTAGAACGGCGCCGCTCAAGAACTTAAGTTCCAAATGGCTAGCAGAGTTTAGACTGGATGTGGCGTCGGAGGACTCTTGCCTCACGGTAACAAGTTCTCTTCTTCTCCTTTTATTCGTGTTTCTATCTCCTTGATCTTCATAGGTGACACTTCTGGATGATCACTCCAGCCATCCAGTGGGAAAATCTCTCGTTCCCATCCGTGATCTAATCTCGATCGGGACCGCGGTTCAGTGGGTCACACTGAAAGATCCTTCCGGAAGAGATGTTGGACAAATATGTCTAGTTCTTCGGTTTCTCAAAGGTTTGCTCCATGGCAAAGCCAAAAACGATGGTTTTCTAGATTTTTCTTCTTCTCTTTTCAGAGATCAGTGACGTCAAGCGAGAGAACGGTGCCTCCATTCCCAGCGCTCACCACCATCTCCTAAATGGCGATGCAAACTCGGAGCTTTCGTCCTCCACCTCGTCTTTGTCGCGCGAAGATGACGATCAAGACGGGATCGTGCCACAGGACGACGATCATCGCTCCAAAAAGAAAGATCAAGCCAAGAACACGGGACGAAGCAAATACTTCGTCGTCGCTGCTACTGCCGCCGCGACGATCCTCCTCTCAGTTTTCGCCTGGACGAGCCACCAGAAACAAAAGTCCAAGTATCACGAGGTTCGTATCCTATACATCGTTTTCTTCGTGAGCTTGAGCTCTTCCTCTCCAGGTGAAAGAAGGTGATACGATGAGTTCTATCGCGAACAAGTATGGATTGTCCCCGGACGATGTTTTCGAAGCCAACATGAGCGTTACCAGCGATCCCGATAGGATCTATCCCGGGGACAAGATCTACATTCCATGAAGATCATTCTCGCAAGGTTTCCTGGAGAGATGGTAGTTTATCTAAGATCACAATGAGAACTTTCTTATAGCTCATGTTTGTGACCTTGAGTAGATCTAAGCAAGAAGTATCGCGCTTTGCGAGAGCGATCAAGCAGTGCCGCGACTCGCTCGATCCTCACAAGGGCGAGTTCGTCCACGCCCAGATCCTCGCCTCCTCCCACGCCAGCAATGTCTTCCTCTCTAATCTCCTCGTCGACATGTACTCCAAGTGTGGCCGCCTGGATCGATCGCTCCAGGTCTTCCATGCCGCCGAGTGCCGCAATGTTTTCTCCTGGAACATCATCGTCGCGGCGTTCGCCCATCACGGGCATCTGGGCGATGCTCGATTCTTCTTCTCTCGCATGCCGCAGGTGGGATCCGTGGCGGCCACCGTTGTGATCCTGGCACTTGCCGAGGAAGGGCATTTTGCCGAGGCCGAGAACCTGTACGGTTCCATGCCTGAGAAAGACACTGCGTCGATGAACGCGATGCTCAATCTGTACGGTAGAACTGGTGATGTTTCCCAGGCGCGAATTGTATTTGACGCGATTGAAAATCCGGACGTGGTATCGTGGACAAGCATGCTTCAGGCAAATGCTCTTTGCGGGCATTTGGAGGATGCGAAGAATCTCTTCAGCGCCATGCCGCAAAGAAACGACTACTGCTGGAACACTATGCTGAATGGATTTGCATCGCACGGGGACGTCACCACAGCCTGCTTGATCTTGCAAGTGATGCCGCAGCATAATGTCGTGTCCTGGACGATCATGCTCACCGCGTATGCCGAAAGCGGGCATCTTGCGTTAGCTTTGTCTGTGTTTGATTCCGTCCCGGCACGGACTGTGCGTTTGTGGAACGCGATGCTCGACGCCTGCGACGAGGTTGGCGAAGCCAAGTTTGTGTTTTGGAAGATGCCGTACTGGGATAATGTGTCCTGGAATACGATAATTGCCGCAATGGCACAGAGTGGATGCTTGATTGAGGCCCGCCGTACGTACGGGCAGCTTCTGGAGCCGGGAAACGAAGGCCCGATGGCGGTGGAAAGCCTCGTACGGAGAAAAGGTGGCGGCGAGGATGATAATACGTCGCTAATCAAGAGCTATGCCGAGTGCCGGCTTCTTCACGAGTGCGAGGTTCTGTTCCGGAACACGCCCGTCAGAAACGTTTTCACATGGACGGTTATGATCGCCGCTTTTGCGGAGACAGGCAATCTGGAATCGACGACGCAATTTTTCCAGAAAATGCCGGCGTGGAATGTTGTTGCCTGGAATATCATCGTGCAAGCAAATGCCCAAGAGGGGTATCTGGAGAAAGCGAAAGAGCTGTTTGACTTGTCATCGGCTCGAAATGTTATTTCCGCCAATGCCCTGATCGAAGCGTACGCAAGCGAGGAGAAACTATGCTACGCGTGCCGGATATTCGATCGTATGCCACAGTGGGATTCCTGGACGTGGGTAGCCGTTATTGGAGCATATGCCGGGAGTGGGAATCTTGGTATGTGCGAGAGAGTGTTCGCAAAGATTCCCGAAAAGGACGTGGTTTCGTGGACCGTGTTAATCCAGGCCTTCGCAGAGAATGGGTATCTTCACAGAGCGGAAATGGCATTTCGGCTGATTCCTTTCAGAAACTCCATCTGCTGCAATGTGATTCTCACGGCATATTCCCGGGAGGGGCATGACGTACAAGCAAAGGCCGCTTTTGATTCCATGCCGTACAAGAGCATCGCCTCTTGGAACATAACTATGACCGCCTTAGGTGCCGCATCTGCAAGTCAAGTCTTCAGGAATATGCCCCGGTGGAATGCCGTGTCCTGGAACACCGTCCTCGCAGCAAATGCCGCACAAGGGCATCTAGAAAATGCGATCGGCATCTTCCACGCCATGCCACTGTCCAACGCCGCGTCGTACAACTCCATGATCCAGGCGTATGGGAGCAACAGCCGGCCCATGGACGCCCGCCACGTGTTCGATTCCATGGACCAGCGCGACGTGGTGACGTGGAACGTTCTCGCCCAGGCATTGGCCGGGAATTTCCACGTGGACGAGGCCATGGTAGTGTTGGAAAAGATGCCCCACCACAGCCTCGTGGCGCTCAACTCGATGATCACGGCCCACGCCCAGGCCGGCCACGCACACGTGGCAAGGCACCTCTTCAAGAATATGCCCGCCCGGAACGTGGTGTCGTGGAGCGCCACCATTGGAGCGTACGCCCAGGCCGGGTATATTCCCGAATCCCTGGAGCTTGTACGGGCGATGCTCCTGGAAGGAGTGAAGCCAAACGAGGTGACTCTCGTGGCCATTCTCACCGGGTGTAGTCACTCGGGGCTCTTGCACGAAGCTCGCGAGCTCTTCTTTTTCATCACCAGAGATTTGGAGCTGCGCCCCTCGATCGATCACTACTGCTGCATTGTCGATCTCTTGGGTCGATCCAAGCAGCTCCACTTTGCCGAGGAGCTCGTCTCGAGCATGCCGTATCGACCGAATACCACCGTGTGGACGACTTTATTGGGAGCTTGCAAAACTCAAGGCGATTTCCAGCGAGGAGCTAGCGCTGCAAAACAGGCACTAGCACTGGATCCCGAGGGCTCTGGAGTTTACGTCCTTCTATCAAACATCTACGCTTCAATCCGGAAAGAGAAACATCTTACGGTGTTCTAGAAAGAAAAGCTCTCGTCTTCGTCTCTTCGTCTAAGTTTCTCGCGGGGTCGTCTCAATTGAGTTGCTGCGTCTGGAAAGATAGTTTTTTTTTCGGTTAGCATCCATTGGTAGTGTTACATACCTTCCAGAGTCCATCGTTGAGATAGTGCATATTGTCCACTCCAATCCCTTTGTTGATATTCTTTCTGCGAGAGTTTAAACACTTAGCTTGATTGTTTCCAAGCAAACCGGTGGCTCACATGTCGAGAGCAGACATTTTCGTGAAGCCTATCGCAAGCGCGTGCTGCTTGCCTTCCGCCATTATGGCCTAGAAATCACGAGAACACGAGTTTGAGAAGAAGCTATCTGTCAAAGAATCGTGAAATCGTACCACAGGTGCCTCGGCTGCCACACTTTCGTCCAAGCCACCTCCAGGAGATGTCAGTCCGGGACACATGATATTTGCTCCTGCGAGGACGAACTTGATGGCTCCTCTGTCAACTTGGAGCTTCTTCATCACGGTTGGGTCTGGAGATCACGAAAGCGAAAACCGTTAGCTCGTTTTCTCCTCATGCTACGAACTTGCATTGGTGGAGGAGCCTCAAGGTTGGCATGTAAGGACCGTCTCGGACGTTGAAGAAGAGCGGCACATTGTTGACGAGTATCAGGTTGACATGGTTCTGGCTGCAAATGTTTGAACCGCAAAAGGTTAGAAATGTCCGATTTAAGTAGCTTAGCTCACCATTTAGCAACGATGACCGGAGATTTTTTCGGCAGGATATCATCAAGCACGGGCTCCAACTCTGGATACTACACAAACAAAACAAAGTTTGTAGTTTCGGAAAGAAATACTCGAGAAAGAACTTTTTCTTTTACCTCTTCAGCAACGCTTTGCCGGATTTTTCTTTGAACGGAGGCTTTCACCTGATTCTGCGCGGTTACCTCTTCCTGGCTAAACCTGATACACACAAAAAACATACACAGTTAACTTCCATTTCCAGGAAACATTAAGCAAGAAAGACCACAGAAGAAAAGAGAGAGAGAAATAAAAAAACATGCGTAGAAAAAAAGTCCATCGTACTTACTTCTTAAACATTTCGAAGCTGGAGCCTGGAGAGCAAAAGAAAAATAAATCACATCGAAGAAAGGAAAAAAAAAAAATCAATCACAAGTTCACAACACGAAACATCCTAAACAAGAGATAAACTTAACTACATTCATTCATAGTTAACAAAACAGTCGGGCAAGAAGAATCGAGGAGCTAACAGCCAGCGCAATCCGATAATCCGATCGAAAAACTCACCGCGATCGCGTGCGCAGCAGCAGCGGCCGCTCCTCAGCTCCTCGGATCGAGCACTGCGATGGATCGAGCGGGGAAGAAAGGGGGCTTTATAGCGCACCCTAGGGTATATAAAGCCCCAATGCGCAGTTATAAGCTCTAGGTCGAGAGATATATAAAGGGTTTTCTGTCGTGAGAGTTTGAGCTCCGCCATCGCGCCTGGAGCTGCGAGAGGGAGGGAGAGAGAAGAAAGGCGCGCGCGCTAGCGACTGGCGAGGGAGATGGGCAGCTTGGAGCTCTATCGCAAATCCACCATCGGCATAGGCCTCACGGATGCTCTGGACGAGATGGTAACGAACGGCAGCATTCCTCCTCTTCTCGCCGTGCGTGTGCTCATGCAGTTCGACAAAGTAAGCTTCTCTTCCTTTTTTTTTTCTTTGTGGAATGAGATGAGATCTCAGTTTTCCATTGGGATTTCTCTTGTTTTTTCGTTAGTTGTAACTTTTCTTTTGCTTTGATCGAGTGAGCGTTTCGTGTTCTTCTTGGCTGCTTGATCGAATTGAGTTTTTCACTGGGAATTTTGGCTTAGTTGTAACTTTTCTTTTGGTTTGATTGAGCGTTTCGTGTTCTTCGTTTTTGGTTCCCGTTACTAACTCGATTGGTTTTTTTTTTTTTTTTCCCTTTCCTCCTTGGATCCTTACAGTCGATGGGTGAGGCACTGCAGAGCAAAGTGCGAGCTAAGACGACCTTCAAGGTCTGTAAATTAGCCTCTTTTCTCCATAATTTTTTCACAGAGAAAGCTTTTCTTGTGGCTCTGATTTTTTTTTTTCTTTCGTTCGCATTGCTTGAGTGAACACGAATTCTTCATGTTTTTTGGTTTTTTCATGTTTGTTTTCCTTGTTCTCTTGTTTTTCTTTGGCAGGGCCACTTGCGCACATACAGGTTTTGCGACAACATCTGGATCTTTTTGCTGGAGAACGCGACGTTCAAGACGGATAACGAGGTCCAGCATGTGGATCGGGTGAAAATCGTTGCCTGCGACGCCAAGATCCTGGCCCGGCCAGCATGAAAACCCCATGAAGGCACGAATGATAATATCAAGTAAGTCGTGAAAGGCAAAGCTCTTAGCATTTTGTATTATGGAAGCAGTCTGAATGAAAATCATGAACCAGGGACACTCTCGTTTCGTGATTATCTAGTTTCTAGCTGATACAATGTGGAATCATTGCTTAACGGATAACTATATGGTAGCAAATAAATCAAGGGCATTGTCATGCATTGCTCTTGTAGATCCCACAAGATGGAACCCCAAGACCTTCTAGGAAAAGAACTTCCGCTCAAACCACATTAAACATCGTGGAAAAAAGAACCATGTCGAGAAAGTCTAAATTGTTTATTCAAAGAATTCAACCAAGCAACAAATCTAATTAGCAGCATAATTACTGCAAGGTATAATTCATACATTTATCAATTGTTTAGACCGCGCCATGCGACCGGAGGAGGCGATCTTGACAGCCACCATTCAGTTCAGACTTGAAACAGTTAATCCAATACTTATAATAATACGATTACAAAGACATCGTGCATGAAAACATCTTCTAAAATTTGAATATCGAGAAAGTTCCATGGATTGTTTATTTAAAATATAGAAAGTCTGTTACAAATTCACTTGCAACACATTGTCACAAACCCAGATAAGTCATCGAAGAACCGATCCAACGCCGGCGATGGAGGCCCCAAGTAGAACGCATGGGCGGCATCCTCGTATTCCACGACCTGGACGTGCTTGTTTGCCCCCTGTAGACGTCGTGCGACCTCTACTTGCCTCGCGTACAAACAATCCTTGCGCCCAATCGCCATGAAAATTGGCGCCATCTCTGCCGGAACTCGATGTTCATCCAGGAACTTGGGCTGGTTGCAAAAAGGATGATCGCGATCGGCCCCAATTGGGAGCGCGAGCTTCCAGCAGAGATCCGAGCTCTCCATGGTGAGGATCTCGCCGTTGGCAAACTCCACCTCCGAGTCCTTGCGATCCATGCCGCCGTAGAAAGGCTGGACGAGGACGACTCCCACGACTTTGATCGTGGGATTTTTCGTTTCCTCGACGTTCTTGAGCTCCTGGCGGAAGAACCAATCCAGTGCCGAGTGTTGGGCGATGTTTCCCCCAGCGCTATCGCCCGAGATGAAGACACGGGATAAATCGCCGTGGGAGCGAATCCAATCCTCGCCCAAGCACTGTGGTTCTTGGAGCCATTGCAGAGTTCTAGTGGCGTCTTGGTACGCTGCCGGCAGCCGGTGCTCGGGAGCGAGCCTGTAATCCACAGAGACCACCAGGGCTTTGAGACTTCTCGCCATGGATTCGCAGAAATAGTGGAAAAATTGGAACTTTGGTGTGAAAACCAGGAATCCGCCACCGTGGAAGTAGACGAACACTGGCAGCTTCGAATCGTGCTCGCATTCCGGGAGGAAAATCCGTGCCGAGAGGCCTGAAATCTCGTCAATCACAATGTCCTTGGACGCGACACCTTGTACAAAGTGAGGAATTGCTGGGATGGATTCCAAAGGCTGCCTGGTGGCAGCAAAGTCGTCGTAGTTTGGATCATCCTTGTTGTCGATGGGAAGCCCCGGGAGAGACGCCTTAATCCAGTGGAGTAGCGCCATAGCTCTCTTCCTTTCTTCTACACAACAGCTTCAAATGATCTATCCCTCTCCAACTCTGAATGTCAAAAACCTTTACACACCGTCCCACCCAGCTCTGAATGTCAAAGACCTTTACACCGTTGGAAACAAGAATTTCTAATCTAAAACAAATGCTGGGAATTTAAGTTTATTTTTGCTGTTAATTATGACAAAGTCTTAATTTTTTAAAATTAGAACACAAAGAATATTTTCAATTCATTTACAGCTAGCGACGAAATGCAGTTCAATGTATTGTATGCCATGCAAAAATAAAAAAATAAAAAATACATGAACATATTGTGTAAAAACTTCATCATGATAATCCTTGAACTATGTCTTATGGTGAAGTGAGCATTTCTTTGTTGAGTTGTAGCTAACGTAAATCACATTGCCGATAGCAAATTATAAGACCCCCATGAAAAGAAGAAAGAATTGAAAATGACGATCGTGCGATGAGAGACCGGGATTGCCAGCTCTGAGAATTTAAAAGATGATGTCTTAAAGGTGTGTTTACTGACCCAATTAAACATTAGCCAAGTGATCCCTTTCACTTTTTTGGTTCAGTTCCTTGTGAGTTCTTTTCCATTATGCTTCTCAAAAATTACCCCCAACAGTGAGCATGATGATGAGAAGTAACCTCTCCATAGTCTGCTGGTCACTTCTCGATCTGAGAAATCATCAGATCATTTCTGCCACTGATGATCCAGAAATCATCAAATCACCAAGCCACATTTGATGATTTCTCCAAGCTCTTGGGAAGGCGGGGTTGATTGTGTTCTGGATGCATCCCTGCCCGACTCATCCTACGCTGTGCACGCCCTTGACTAGACATGTTTTTCTGGGTCTGCTAGCGCCCATCTGGAGGCATAAAACCAAAGGGACCAAGTACCTGAGCAGGAGGTATGAAGGCTGGAGCCTACTGGGACTACGTGACCGTCAGGAAGAACTTGTTGGTGGGCGACCGCAAGGATTTGATGTTCTATCTGCAAATTTTTCCTAGAATCGTCCAACAAAGAGTTCTTTTCTAGAGGTGTCACAGATCAAGTGGCTAGCAAGGTGTTCTTGCCATAGGATAGTGAGAAAAACAATGTTAAGAAGTAAAACGTTTAAATGTTTACACCCACTGCCGGCAGAAGACCCCGAAGACACTTGTTGGGGTTTGAATCTGCCCCGCCTGCGGCACACCAGCCGTTCACTCTCGTGTACCAACACCCCCAGCACAAGACGAAGAACACATAAACCTTTGTTAGCCATTGATTACGTTATAAGATTTAATTTCAACCATTTATTGAGAATATTCTCAAGAAGCTAAAATAATTAGTGATAATTAGGTTTTCTTAAGAAAAATGAATCTTAATGTTGTGAGGGCCAAGTATACGGTTATGATGCCGTATACTAATATTAGTGTAGTGGGATTTTGGTAGCCGTCGGATTGGTTTCAATCTGGACCACTCGCTCCTGTATATAAGCTAGGGTTTTTGGGCTAATTGATATGCACATTTCTGTATTCCCTTTCCATATTCCAGGCACTCACATTAGTGGAGGTGAGGGGCACCTTTGATTGTCCCTGAGGAGTGCTTAGATTTGGGATTTTGGTTTAGATCTAGCTTTTGTATCGTCTAGATCTAACTTTTTCCATTTCCTTTCTTTTGTTCTTTCTTTTGGTTTAGATCTAGCTTTTTGCGTTGTCTAGATCTACCATTTCCTTCTAGCTTTTTGTCATCTCTCTTCTTTTGCTTTTTTTTTTTCGTTCATCTTCATGGCAGATCAGCAATCTCCTCCTTTAACTCTAGAGCAGCAGTTGGTACAATTGCTTGATGCTATGCGCTTGCAATTGAACAACCAAACTCAGTTGATGGCGGCGTTCACGGCACGTGGTACAACTCCTCCTGCTCTTGGTGCTAATCCTCGCGTTCGGCCAGAGTTCTTTCGCGGGAATCCTGGGGATGATGTGTACCATTGGTTCAATCACTTCACGGTAATTGCCACATATCATTCTTGGGATGATGCTCGACGTTTGCGTGAGTTTCCCACGTGTCTCCAAGGGACGGCGTTGCAGTGGTACAATGGTTTGAGCGCAGCCACTCGTGGGGATTGGAGTGTTCTCCCGGACATCTTCAAACGCGCCTTCGGACATGCCGATGATTGTGATGATGCTTTCCAACAATTGCATCGTCTTCGCCAAGGGCCATCTGAGTCGGTGATGCAATTTGGCGTTCGTTTCCGAAGTCTTTTACTTCGTGCGGAGCCAAATATGTCGGAGCGGATCAAGCTAGGAATGTTATGGCCAGCACTTCGTCAAGATTTTGTCGGACTTGTGCATGCACTTGCTCCTGCCACTCTTGACAATGCTCTTCACTTGGCACAACGTTATGAGACGTCGCCTCTTCCACTTCTCGCTGCACGTCCTTCCGCTCCACTTCCTATGGGTGATGGTCCTGTTCCAATGGAGGTTGATGTTGTTGCTGCTCGAGTCCAAGGACAAGCGCGAGGACGTGGTCGTGGCCGTGATGTTCACTGCTGGGCGTGTGATGAAGTTGGTCATACTTATCGGCGTTGCCGTCGTTTTCCGGATTGGCGACCTCCATTTCCTGGGTGGAGACCTTGGCGTCAGCAACGTCCCGTGGGTGCTGCTGCAGTGGAAGGTCTGGACACCGAGATGCATCCGGGAAACGAGGAGTCGCGCGAGTAATGGAGGGACCTTGCGCAAATAAATCAGTGACCCCTCCATCTTTCTTTCGAGAGTATCATCAAGGGGTTCACTCGGCACCGGTTCATCCCGTGTTTACTTTCCAAGCTCGTTTTTATAACAAGAGGTCTCTTATTATTCTCTCCGTGTTGGTTGATACAGGTTCGAGTTTATCTTCTATTGCTCGACCTATTACCACACGTTGTCGTCTACACTTGCGTCGTGCGGCAGAACCAGTTTTCATTCTTTATGGCAACGGTCGTACACATGCATGTGCATGGGATGAGGTGGACCTGGTTGTGCGTGTGGGCGATCTCGAGCTTGAGTTGCAGTCGTTGCGGGTGGTGCTGAGTCAAGCTTTTGAACTCATTCTTGGTATGGATTGGTTGCAGCGCAATCATGCCAAGTGTGACTTTGAGGCTTCTCCCCCTTGTCTCATCCTTCCTTATGTTTCATCCATTCCTCTCACTTCCATACCTCTTCGTCCCTCTACTTTTACCTCTGCTTCCATTACTTTTGTTCCCCCACTTTTTCCTTCTGTGTTTCCATCTTGTTCTGCTTTTCCCTTTTCCGATCCCTCCGACGATCTTTGTGTTGCAGCAGTTGACCGGCTCATGACGGAGTATTCTAATCTCTTTGAATTTGACATATCGTTTGGGGCCAAGATTGCCACACGTCATCCGATTCCAACTGGGGATGCTCGTCCAATCAAGGTTCCTGTTCGTCGTCGGTCACCTAAGGAGATCAAGATTTTACGAGCCAACGTCAAGGAAATGCTGGAGAAGGGTGTTATTCGGAAGTCGCAGAGTCCTTGGGCATGTGAACCTCATCTTGTGACGAAGCCTGATGGGAGTATTCGGTTTTGCATCGACTATCGTCCGTTAAACGAAGTGATGATCCCAAATGTATATCCTCTTCCTCACACTGCTGATCTCTTAGATCGTCTGGGGCAAAGTCGTTGGTTCACCAAGCTAGATCTTGCTTCTGGGTATTGGCAAGTACCAATGGCCGAAGAAGATATTCCTAAGACTGCTTTTTGTACACCATTTGGTTTGTACGAGTTCTTGGTAATGCCGTTTGGTTTGAATAATGCTTCAGCAACTTTCCAGCGGATGATGGACGAGGTTCTTTGCGATATGCTGGAAGTGACTGCTGACTTCATTGATGATGTCTTGATCCACTCGGAGGGGACGTGGGAGGAGCACGTTCGTGATGTTTGTAAAGTGTTGGATCGGCTACGTGACGTTGGTTTAAAGCTGAAGCGGTCAAAGTGCGTGTTTGGGTCTAAGGACACAACTTATCTTGGGTACCGTATTTCTCGTGAGGGTTTGCAAGTTGATCCTGACAAACTTGTGGCTGTTCTAAAGTTCCCTACTCCGAAGTGTGTGAATGATGTGCAGCGCTTCTTGGGTAAGATGCAGTATCTCGGTTGTTTTGTGGATCATCTTTCCGATCACACTACACCATTGCGAGCGTTGCTGAAGTCATCAACGTCATCTTTCATCTGGTCTCCGGATTGTGAGCGGGCGTTCATGGATCTCAAGGAGCTATTGACGACTCCTCCGGTTTTGGCATATCCTGACTATACTCGACCTTTTATTTTGCGCGTAGATGCTTCTGACATTGGTCTTGGAGGTGTGTTGATGCAAGAGAGCTCGAGTGTGTTTGGTTAGCGCCACCCCATTGCATACATAAGCCGTACATTACAACCAGCGGAGATGAACTACTCCACGACGGAGAAGGAGTGTTTAGCAGCAGTTTGGGGTTTCGAGAAACTTCATGCATATCTACATGGTTCTCGGACGTTACTTGAAGGTGACCATGCTGCTGTTACTTCATTATTGAAGCAGAAGAACCTGGTTGGTCGTACGGCTCGATGGGCTTTGAAACTTGAGATATATGATTTCGATGTTGTTCATCGCCCAAGGAGTTCTATGGCTGATGCTGATGCCCTTTCTCGAGCTCCTCTTCCTTCTCCACTCACTTCTCATGTTTTTGAAGAACCTGTTGTTCCAGCATCTGTGGATTTTCTAGATGAGGATTCTGTGCCGTCGGCGGTTGCTGTCCTTGATGTTCAGTGTCCACAAGGCGCAGAGCAAGATCTACCTTCTCTTGATGAGGTTCGCGAGGCTCAAAAGATTGAGCCGTGGATTCGAAGGCTTCGAGATGGGTTTGAGAATCCTGCATCACTTGCTAATGACTTGCCTTTCCGGCATTTACATTCTCAATATCGCCTTGAAGATGGCCTTCTTTATTTTGTGGGGACGGATCCTGATAATCATTTACGGCTTGTGGTGCCTTCGGTGTTTATTCCACGGTTTCTCCATGCCTACCATGATTCTCCTGTTCTAGGTGGGCATATGGGACACCGTCGTGTTACCGAGAAGCTGCGCAAGTCTTTCTATTGGCCGGAGATGCGACGTGATATTATTCGGTATGTGCGTAGCTGCATTTGGTGCCAAGCTCGTAATACTCCCCCTCGTGCTACGGAAGGACGGTTGGAGTCAATTGCGGTTTCCTGTCCGTTTAAGTTAGTGGCATTTGATCTTATGGGACCTTTTCCACGGTCAACTGCTGACAATGAGTATGTTATTATTGCTTCTGACTACTTGACTCGCTGGGTGGAAGTTGGTGCTCTTGCTAGTGCCTCTGCAACTGCTGTTGGATACTTCCTCCTCAATCGAGTGGTGTTCCAGCATTCTTGTCCAGAGCGGATTCTTTCGGATAATGGTCCCGCATTTATGGCTGAGGCATTTCATGTTTTGACGTCTCGGTTGGGGATACGCCACACTTTCACGAGTGTTTATCATCCGCAATCAGATGGTCTGGTGGAACGGCTCGTTCGGACATTCAAAGGGATGATTGCGAAGTATGTGAACTTTCAGCATTCGGATTGGGATGGTTATTTGCCGTCTCTTCGGTATGCATATGTTACAAGGGTGCAGAGTTCTGTTGGTGTTTCACCATATAAACTCCTATATGGTCATGATCCAATTTTACCAACGGAGCTGGGTTTACCTTTGCGATTGCCACGAGCTGCCGATGCTAGATCATGGGATCAGTATTTGACAAGCATTCTTCCACTTGTCCGAGCAGAGTCTGCCGAACACTTAGGCCGCGTACAAGTGGGACAACAACGGCGCTATAACTCCCATCATCGTCCACCTGCGGAGTACAAAGTGGATGATTTGGTGTTAGTCCGTTTTCCCCATCTTACGGTACGTGGTTTATCTAAGGGGCTTTTTGCGCAATGGAAAGGACCGTATCGAGTGTTGCGGCAAGTTGGACCACAAGTTTATAAGGTTCGGCATGACGTTCAGCAGGCCGATCCTCCAGAGATTATGCATGTGCAACGGCTGAAACGCTTCATACAAAGGGATCAGGAGGAGTTAATACCACCTACAGATCCACCAATACCTCCTCCTGACGTTCCTCCGGATCCCAGCCCATCTTCAAGAGAACCTTGATGGTCTTCCATTATCCCGAGAGGAGGGGATGATGTGAGGGCCAAGTGTACGGTTATGATGCCGTATACTAATATTAGCATAGTGGGATTTTGGTAGCCGTCGGATTGATTTCAATCTGGACCACTCGCTCCTGTATATAAGTTAGGGTTTTTGGGCTAATTGATATGCACATTTCTGTATTCCCTTTCCATATTCCAGGCACTCACAATGTGTTATATATGTTTATAAACAAAAGGTAACTTTAGTAGTTTAGTGCTAAGAAAAACAACATTGTTTGAATTTTGTTGGTATTAATATTATTAATTCCTTATTCTAGTATGTTTTCTTTTTATAGTGTTTTAAATAGTAAACAATTTGTGATTGTCACGGTTTCCACGTCATGTGGAAGCCTATTTGCCACATCATCAGGTCGGGATCGACGCTGGACAAACCTTCTTTGGAGCGTGAATCCAACCCCATATGACGAGCGCACTGCTCACGATCACATTGAGTCACATTTTGATCCGGTGCAACATGGATTCCAGAGAACCACGAGTAGAGAAGGGGAGTGGGGAGTCCCCGTCGAGGCCATGGTCCAAGCGGGCCCACATAGAATCTTAATATGGTGATCTTGCCGCTGGCAATAGAAATTCGAGAAGAAGAGGACAGCTTCCAAACACTGTGATTGACGAGCTTGAGAGATGTTTTGAGAGTATGCCATGGCATTCTTTCTCTTTTCTTCCTCAAACGGGAGCTCCACAGCCAAGAGGCTCTTATATCTTCCTGCTATCAAGAGAAAATTGATGAAGAAATGCTAGAATGAGAAGAAAGAGAGAAGCCAACCTCCAATTTGTATGGTGCATGTGAGGGGCTTATCTCCCAGCAATTCCACCAATCAAAAATTTTGCTCACGTTTATGTAGAGCTTGTTGAGCTCCTTATACGAACACGCCCTGGATGCATATGAATACACACAACATTATGGTGACATTGACTATAACTTTCCTGTGAATACTCTTCAAGCGTGTGGCGTCAAGCGCAAGCAATGTCTCTGCGTCTTCTAGAGCCTGCTCATCCTTGCATTTAGAAACTTGTCCTTTCATTTAGAAAAGTGTTGGCTGTGCAAAATATCCATGCCTCCCGTTAAACACCCTCTCTCCACCCAGCTGGCAATGATGTGGCATGATTACATGGCACTTCTCTGTCTGTCCGACTGTGGTTTCTCTTGGCTTTTGACCGGCACTTCTTTTGGCGTCCTAGAGTTCGGAAACATTTTTTTCCATTGTTTGTTCTTCATGGAGAGAGAACAGCGAGACAACAGCATGGCTATCTCCACCATATTTGATTCCTCTCCATGACGACAAAGTTGAACAAGGATCATCGCCCATCCACCTGCGAAGTTCCAGTGGATCCTCAAGAGTGTGCTTAAAAGCTTGCAAGGCATTCATTGGAAAAATAAAACTGAGGATGATCCAACAGGAGAAGATTATGTAGCAATAGTTCAAAGAGCTCCAGGCTGTGCAAAGATGAAGAGCATGCCTATATTCCATGACGCTAGAGCTAACAGTACCACTGAGTTCCAATCTAGCTGCTGCTGCTGCTGCGGCTTGGGTCGACCAGCATTTCCATTCCAGAACCTAAAACCCCCGAGAGAAGAGGCGAAGTCCACCAATCCTGATAGTTACACACTTGTTGGCATTGGATGCAAAGGAAAAAAACCCTCTTTTGTCCAAGTTAAAGTGATTGGAAGTAATTTTGTGTGGCAGCACGAGAGAGAGAGAGAGAGAGAGAAAGAGTTGGAAGTGGAAAGAGAGAAGTGCCATATAATCATGCCACATCATTGCCAGTTGGGTAGAGAGAGACTAAAACAGGATGGTGTTTACCGGGAGGCAATATCCATTGTTTAAGGCCCAAAGCCATCAATCAGTTCAACCTTTATTAGTCATGACGTAAAGACCTTTACCTTCAGCTTTAATTATTTTAATCTTAAAGGAAATATACAAACCGTAACTTAGCTTCTACATCCAACATTATTTAAGTTGGCATCATTGTATAAAATTGCTTGCATTTGTGAGTTATGTGTTATATTGTTTATCATAACCATTGTTACCTTTCACATGATTTACTTTATATGGAGTTACTATTTCTAAGAAGTTCAAGATGAAATTTAGCTTTTATGATTCTCTAGGTTAAATTAAAATTTATATTTTAAAATTATTATATCTAATGTATTGGTTCTTTACTTTTCATATATTTCTAATTCAGAAAACCTAATAGCATATAGCTAGCTTTTATATAAAACTAAAGAATTACTTTTAGTTGTTAAGTGAGTCAAGTTATAAAACTAATCTTTTGCTATTTATAAAATTATAAAATACCTATATTTAGAAAAGTCATTTATAATCAACTTAAGTATAACTACAGATAACTTATATAAAATTTTAAATGAAAGTGCATGTTATACTTCACAAAATGCCTCTTTTTTTTCACTTCCACTTAGTCTTTAGAATTTTTTCATTATCAATTATAGTTTTCTTGTTTAATAACTTTCTGAAATTTTTCCTGTTATCGATTTGAATAAATATGTATTAAATTATTAAAAACTAGCAAATTAATAAAAAAATATACTTAACAACTAAATAAGGTTAATAAATGTTAAATTTAATTTTCAAATTAAAATCTAAAAACATTTATCCATAGGGAATTATTTGTTTACTAGTATAAAAGTTGTGATGGTTTCCTCTTTGCATTAAACTCATATGGGTCCACTGGATTTTACTAGTTTACATTATATTAATTATTAAAAATATTTGTCATTAAACAAATTAAAAAATTAACTTTATATAGTAATATTTTTTTAAAAATTTTAATATTTTCTTTAACAAAATAAAAGCTTTTATTATGTATCTATTTATATTAAATATTTATTTACCACAAAATGTTATAATCTTAGCTATCTATTCCAGTTACCATTATTTATTATCAACCACATAGACTTTAAGACATATAAATATATTATAAATTAATTTTAATATTAATATATATCACTGATAATACCACCACTAAATAGTGGTGGTGAATAAATATTTTTGAGTGTTTTTATAAAACAATACATGAATCTTTTTAATTTCCTTCCATGTCAAAATAATATTTAAAAAAAATTAAGTTTAAAAAATTATTTTCACATTTTTTCTCATATTTTAGATTTAAAGTTAGGGTAAGGAATCGAAGAATGCGTTTCAGGTCATTTCAAGCTGGTCTCAAATGGAGGAGGCGACCCAGGAAAGCGGCCAGCTCCCACGGTAATCCCTCTCAATCCATCCCGCAATCCACTGCACAGTCGATAGAGGATGTGGAGGATGCGCTGGGCAAGCTGCCGCAGCTCCGTCACGGCAGCAGGGCGACATTCATCGGCAATCTCCTCCAGCGATGCACAGCTCCCGAGCATCTGTCCATCGGCCGCGCGGTCCACCAGCAGATCGCTCGATCGGGAGACGCCCGCGACAGATTCGTCCAGAATCTCCTCATCCAGATGTATGGGAAGTGTGGCGCTGTCCAAGAAGCCAGGAAGATCTTCGACGCCATAGCTGACAAGAACGTCTTCTCCTGGAACATCATGATCGGGGCATACGTAAACAATGGCTTGGACGATCACGCTCTGGATCTGTATAAGCGAATGGCGCCGGCTCTTCCAAGCGCCGTCACCTTTGTCTCGGTGCTCGAGGCGTGCTCCAGCTTGGTGGACGTGAATTCTCTCCATGGCCGGATCAAAGAGCTCGGGCTGGAAACCAATCCAGTCGTCGCCACCGCGCTCATCAACGCGTTTAGCGCTGCTGGAAGCTTGCTCTCGGCGGAAGAAGCCTTCCACTGCGTGGATTGCAAGGACGCTGTGTGCTGGACGTCGATGATCACCGCATTTGCCAGGAATGGAGACGGCATTGGAGCTCTCAAGACGTTCTCGCGGATGAACTTGGAAGGTATCTTTCCCGACGAGATTTGCATTGTAAGTGTCATAACCGCGTGCTCGCTTCTCAGGTCCTTGCTGCTCGCGCACCGGCTCTACAAGAGCGTCGTCCGAGCGATGGATTGTCTCTACCACGTAGAAGTCGGCGCTGCGCTCGTCAACATGTTTGCAAAGTGTGGAAGCCTGGCCGATGCGTGGAAGGTTTTCGATCGGAGCTACAAGGACGACGTTGTGCTGTGGAACACGATGATCTCCGTCTACGCCGACTATGGTGAGAACCACAAGGCTCTCACGCTCTACCGGGAAGGAATGCGCAAGGAGTTTGATATGGCTCCCGATGCCGTGACTTTCGTGGTGCTGCTGGAGGTTTGCACGAACTTGAAGGATCTCAAGCAGGGGACTCTCGTCCACAAGGACGCCGTCGGCGAGGGGCTTGACAGGGATCCAGTGGTGGCCAACGCGGTGGTAAACATGTATGGGAAGTGTGGAGAGCTCCAGCACGCCAGGAAAGTTTTTGATCTCCGGAGTGACAAGCAGAGGGTGGTGTCGTGGAACGGGATGATGGCGCTCTACTTGCAGCACGGACAGGGTGAAAAGGCTCTCGAGCTCTACAAGACGATGAGCGTGGAGGCCGACGAGCTGACTTACGTGACGTTGCTGGCCGCGTGTGGCAGCGTTGGCGACGTTGAAGAAGGCCGCAGAGCTCACGCGAAGATCACTGCCAGTGGATTCGAGGCTGTTCCGGTGGTCGCGAATTCGCTCCTCAGCATGTATAGCAAGTTTGGGCGGTGTGACGAAGCGAAGGTGGTGTTTGAGAAGATCCAGCGGAAGGAAATAGGGGCTTTCAACTCGATGATCTCGGCACTGACAGAACACGGGAAGTTTGAGGAGGCTCTCGGCTTCTTCCCGCTCATGGACATAGATGGTGTGAGGCCGAACGACGTGACTTTCATCAACGTGTTCTTGGCTTGCAGCCATGCCGGACTGGTTGACAAGGCCTGGGAGCTGTTCCTGTGCATGGTCGAGGAATGTGGGATCGAGCCTTCAGAGAAGCACTGCGGTTGCGTTGTGGATCTGCTAGGACGGGCTGGGAAGCTAGAGGAGGCCGAGAAGTTTATCGCGAACATGGAAGCTCGGCCGGGGGCTGTGATCTGGATGACACTCTTGGGTGCGTGCAAGCTCCACGGAGATGTCGATCGAGGGAGATTTGCAGCAGAGAAGGCTATCGAGATCGATCCTGCTGACTCCGGGCCTTACGTTGCATTAGCGAGCATCTTCATGGCAGCCGGTATGAAAGACGAGGCTGATAAGTTGAGAAAGCGGCTTAGCGAGCAGCAGAGAAGGCTTAAGCAGTCTCAGATACGAGAACAAGGCGTGGAATTTACCAGAGAAGAAGGATAAGCTTGAGGATTTACAAAGACCAACAGGTTTGCAGCTCTTTTTTCGCTAACGTCCATTTGCTGACGACGATCTCGCAGCTTTTTCTCCAGATTCAACGAATGATCGGGCTAGCGGACAATCGAGCCAACGAGAAAAAAGGCAGAACAAGTTGGGAGGTTCAGCTCTCCGTGATGGACTGGTACGAATCAACTCGAGATGTAAGTTTACAATCAATCAAAGAGAGACATTTTCTTTTTCTTTTCTCTTCAGTTCTTTTAGAAGTCCATGCTTTCTTCCAAGAAGGGCCTTTGATTGGTAACTGGCATTGATTCCAGAGGGAGGGATGACGAGGGCCCTGAGTACTTCCAGAGGCCAAATAGAATAAAGCACTGGCAGAGCGAAAAAGGGCCGAGTTCTTACAATTTGCTGCTGCTGCAAACTGTGAAGTTCTTACGTATGCCAGAACGGGGCATATGTAGTACAGCAGTTGCAACAGGAGCCCACTAGCAAAAGTTTTATAAAAAAAAATTAGAATTTCAGTCTGTTTCTTTTTTTCTTTTTCTTTCTTTACTTTTCTCGAGCAAATTATAAAAATGTGATGGGATTTTCTTCCTAGGGAACGTGGGTGAGCAGCTTTTTTGTTTGTTTTGGTCTTAAAAGTGCTAAAAGGAAAAGTAATGATAACTTACTATTTCTAAATAATTAACAACGGAAAGGAGACCAGCTTTGCTTGTTTGTCTTGGCATTTGGGATCACAGGCCAACCAGCAAGATCATACATAATCATCCACACAAAATCCACAAACACCCCTCCTTGATCTCATGAAGCGCGGCAGCTTGGGTTGGCAAAATCATTCATCTAATATGCATGTGCCAGGGCTACAAGGTGCGATCTCCCCTCCACACAAAAACTTTTGCCTTTGTTCCCCGACAAGGCCGCTTGATTGCTGCTAAACAATGCGAGCACGGATCCAGATCTCGGCGAGTTTATGATCTCCCGCTCTAGAAAATATGGCGGGATAATCCCTTTGTCTTGTCAAGGGAGGTTTCTACAATCAATGTATAGTCTAAAAGGTTGTATTGTTTTCCTTGTTCTCTAGATAGATGCTAGAGAGAACATCATGCTGCCAGAGAAACATCATATTGTTCTGGCTTGCTGGACGATTGGGCCATCGAGACACTCACGATCAGTCACCGCTCGCTTGCAAACAAACATACAAACAAAAACTGTGCAGGGGGAACAACTTGTGTCTCGTTTCGCTACATTCTTTTCATTGTGAACTTTCTCTCTTGTTTTTTTCCTCTTTCCTTTTTTTTTTTTTTGTGGCGTTTTTGGAATTCTGAAAAAGTTTTGCTTGGTAGGACCATTCACGCCTTTGCCTTGTCTGATACGAAGCTCTAAAGTCTTTATATCAAATTTTACAAACAGAAACACCGGTTTTTTTTTTATTTATGTATAAAAGATATGTATATATGACCAAATCTTTTAGCTTGTTATACATCTCTCATTTTAGGATCGCTGCCCGCCACCAGTATCAAAACAACGCTCCACCGAGCCCCTTGCACCTGCCATGCAAATATGTGGAGATTCTATGTGATTATTCTAATGTTTTCCCTGGGCTGCCAATAGTGGACAAAAAACCATTAAAACAGCCACAACAAACCATCATATTCTAGCAATTTTTAGCTATACAAAATAATAAATATTTCTTTAGCCTTTTTTGCGAATTAAGAATTCCAAATGTTGATGCAGCGGCCATCATGGCGTGGCTTGTGCCGCTGGGTTCAGACGCGTGCCTATAATATATAATGTTTTGGGCCCAAAGCTTATCCATCCCATCCATTTCGTTTGTTGCAACCCACGACCATGTGAAAGGGTAATAGACGCTCCATTTGCATTTGCATGCTGGGGATTTGGACAAACTGGGGAAAAGGTGGTAAAGGTGGTGCGCATAAGGGCATTAAGTTTATATAGAACCCGATATGGTGATCCATTGAGGAAGAAAAGCCCTCGCACAAACTCCGTGGAGATACAACTTGAGCAAAGGAGCGACGGTCTCTTTCGGGATTCTCTCAGAGATCAGTCAGCTTCAAAACCTCTGTGCATTTTCCATTAAGGATTTCTGCTAGCGATGAACACGTGTTCTTCAACTCAGGGTTAAACAACTTACAAGAAAAGCCATAATATTTTCACTTGGGTTTTCTATCGACAATCACATACTTAGTTCTGGCTACAGAAACTCGATGTTAAGTGTGCAATGAAGGCGTTTTTTGCTCCAGCTGGAGAGCAAGACCACTGACGTGAAACTTTGAGAGAGGGTCAGCTCGATCGTTCAAGGGCTATTGATCATAGCATTTGTATAGAACAAAAGCATGGTGAACCGTACAGAATTGTCAACGTTTGAGAGTTTCCAAACAATGCCCCTGATGGTTGAGCCAGAGAGAGGACGACTTTCTCCTAGCTATGCTAGGAGAAAGCTCCGCAATAAACAAATGGGCAAAAGTAAAGCTCGATGTCAAGCACAAGAAACTTTGAGAGGAGCGTGGCCTGATCTGAAAATATAATTCTTCTTCTTCTTCGCCTTTCTCTTTTCCTCTCAGCAGCATCAGCAGCAGCATGCAGCAGTGACTTTAGCCTCGCTTTGGCGTGCACTTGGTTTCTCCTTCCTTCACATGAGCAGCAGGAAGGATCTAGAGCCCAAAGCCCAAAGCGATAAAGAAAAGAGAAAAGAGGAAGACAATATTAGAGCGCTGAAGACCATTGCCATAGGAAACACAACTCAAATAATATAAATACTATCTCTCAAATAAGTTCTTCTCGATATGTCTGCGTAGAGCTTCCATGAAAATTTGTACATGGTAAACGCGCATAATTGAAAACTCAACAAAGCCTGCATTCTTGCATCCACAAGTCTCATGCTTCACATTGGCCACCACAAGACTATCAAATAATTCTTGCAGCGCGCAACTGGGACGCATGGGATCAAAGTAGCATATAGATAAACAGATAAATAAGAGAGAATATTATAACTAGCTTACAAGACTAATAGCATCACCGTACCAATATACTATGGAAGTATTTATTTGACAAGTTCCTCCACAGGGAACTTTGTCACTCTCAAAGAAAACATTTGCATCGACCTCTCTTCTTTCTCGCTTTGGAGGGTCCACTTGTTTGTGTTTATACTAGTCTGTCACATGGGACAAGGAGATGGCCTAGAGAGCAAGCACATGGAATCGTTGCCATGGTTTAGTACTCGTCGCTGGAGACTTTGGCCTCAAATGAAGCACATGGAATTGTTTGGGAGCTCTCAGTTCCAGCATACTCCATCCAGATTCAACACCCAAGACAAAACAAATGTAGTGGAATGTCTCGATGATCTTGCGATGAGGTTTAGCATTTGTACTTAGCCAAATAAATATAAAATATAAATTTCTATGTGTTTTTTGTTGAATATACTCGGACTTGGCTCTTAGTTCTCTTTGAAAACAATACAAAAAGGAATTAATTTAAAATTAAAACTAAACTCAAAGTTCACAATTAAATATAATATTTTATAATAATAACAATAACTATTATTATGATTTGCTGCCTTCTTTCTGTACATGCATTCCCAACTTAACATACATGACCGGACTGTAAGCTCTACCTTCCAGAAATACGTAATCTTTTGTAGGAGCACTTTAGCTTTGGACATATCAAAGATTAATAGTTGCTGATAGTGGAGGTGTCAGCTCCGCACCGTATTGGTTGGAGCGGTAGAGAGTGGGTTGTATAAATACGGGCCGTGATACACGTCGAAAGAATCAGCATAAAGTCAAACGCAGGCAAGGCAGCAGCTGGTATATACCCAGGCATCAGTATCAAGTCAATGTTTTTTAATGTTTTGATGTGTGCTTTTGCTCAGGAAAGAGCAGCAGAATCAAAGTGGGTGTAATTGTTGTTGTTTCAGGCCTGGGAATTCTAACAATTATCAGGTTTGATTAGTTTTGAGGGATAATCTTGGAGAGTTAAAATAGAAAGAGAGGAGCTCAAGGCTCAAAAGAGAGTCTTGAGGAGGGTTCTTGTTGTAAGAAACAAGAAGAGAGGAAGAAAGTGTGGGAATCCATGCACCAATTTTCCATTCTTTTCCATGGCCACACTCACATTGACTTGATGCTCCATTCAATCCTCCACACTCCCAATGATGGAGTGATTTCATTCTAGGCCTCACTCCAATCTCCTCATGATTTTGTGTAGCTCCATAGGACCAGGAGAAAGATCTTCAAGAACTTTGGTGGTAGACTCACTGGGTAGCTCCATAGAAGCAGGAGACAGATCTTCAAGAGCCTTGGTAGATTCACTGGGGAGGAAGAAAGAGAGGAGAGCTCTGTGAGGAAGGAAGAACTCTTTGGAGCAAAGAAAAGGAGAGAAGAGAGGAATCGATGAGCACTTGGATGGATACACCCTCTACATCCTCCCCGGAGAACTCTTCCCCTTCTTCTTCTTCTCCTTCTTCTTCCTCTCTCCGGGGATGGGCATCCAATGCCACCGTCGCAGTGGCGATGGCGATGAACCACAGCATCCCCGCGGGATCGTCTGGCAGCCCTGCAGGATCCAGCGTGGAGATGAGCGCGCGCTTCAATCCCTCCATGGCGATCATCATCGTGGTGCTGCTGGGCACATTCTTCTTCATGGGGATCCTCTCCATCTACGTGAAGAAATGCGTCACCACCGAGGCCGACCTGGAGCGCCACCAGATTCCAATCGCGAGCTGGACGATCGATCACAACCCGCGCTGGGTATCGCAGCGATCGTCCTCGGCCGGCGGCCTCTCGTCGCTGCTCCAGATCCAGCAGCAGCAGATCCACATCCAGAGCCAGCTGGGGCTGGACAAGGCGTCGATTCAAGCGCTGCCCATCGTCGTCGCCAAGCCCACCGCCAAGAACCCTAATCACGAGTGCTGTGTGTGCTTGGGGGAATTCCAGGAGCAAGAATTCGTGCGCCTCCTCCCGGGATGCGGCCATTTCTTCCATGTCGAGTGCATCGATCTATGGCTGCTCGCGCACACCACTTGCCCTCTCTGCCGATTCAAGCTCACCCCGGACAACGTCCACGCCGCCGGCGCCGTGGTCCTCGATGTCCCGCAGGAATCGCTGGAAAATCTGCCGCAGCAGCGGCATCGAGCGCCGGAATCCAGCCGCATTCGCTCGATCATCGCTAGGGTTTGGGGTTTCCAGGGGGAGCGCGCGCGCCGGGGGCAAGAATCCGCGAATTCGGCGCAAGACGATCACCAAAATCCACGCCAGGACGATCATCATCATCATCAGCAGCAGCAGCAGCAGCAAGATCACGAGCAGCAGCCGCAAGCCCACCAGGAAATCTCCGTTTCTCCCAGCGATGCATTGGAGCAGGGGAGCGTGGTGGATCAAGCACAGCTCCAAGAATGTGGGGACCAAGAACAGCAAGAACACCACCACAGCTTGGCACCCCTTTTGCTACTCAAGAAGGTATGGAATGTTTTTCGGTGCTGGAAAATGGGGAGATTGGTTGCAAGTGGGGGAATCTTTGGCAGCAGCAGCGGCAGCTAGAGAGGGATCCAATGCGATCCTCGCAAGATTCCTCGCAAGAGCAAGAACTATACATACTCCAAGAACAAAACCAAAAAAAAGAAGAAAAATTCGATCTTCGCCTTTCTTGGGCTCTTTGGCACAAAGGAAAGGAAGTACTCTCTCTCCTCTAGACATCCTTCCTGTGTATACGAGACGACTGTGATGAATTGGGCCGTATAGCAAGGGGGGGAGGAATTCGATCGATTGATCGTAGCTGGCCGTCTTTGCTTGTATAAAAGCCGACCATTTCTATCGTCCTGGCTTTGGTGCTTCTTTGAATTCGCCTGTGCCTTCTCTTTACTTCCACCTACATTTCGCTCTACGTAGCTCTAGAGCGACAAACGTACCGATTGGAACCCAGGATGGATCGAAAATTTCTCGTGCTCCGGTTCTAACACGCGAATTAGTGGTCAATCCAGGGGGTCAACCAGGTCCAAGTTTCTAGTCATCGGCTGCGGGTCTTTTGGATTTTGATTGTTTTTGTGCTCTGGTCGTGTCAGTCTCGCCATCCAGGGGAATTCAAGTGAAGAGCTCCAAAGTCTCTGTGAGAGTTTACAGCCAGCAAACAACAAAGGAAATCAAGGAAGTTTGGTGGCAAGTTGTTGATCCGAAGACAATTGACTCCCAAGTTTCTTGAGAAAGGTTGAAGTGATCTCAAGACCATGGTTATCTTATGATTCTGATTCTGCAGTTGTTTGAACTGAAAACATCAAAACAGCTCACTATAATCCGTCGGTCTCATGCTTTTTGGTGGGCGCTGCGAAACCTTGTAAACAGTTAATGAATGAATGAATGAACTTACATTTTAGATCTTAATGTGGGAGGATCCAAGATGAACACTCGAAGAAAAAGAGAAGAAAAAAAATTGTCCCAGCCATGATGCACCCGCTGTTGTGTACTTTGTCATCATGAAAATGGTACCAAGTACAAGGCAAGGTACAATTATGACATGGTTTGCTAGTTTTTTTTTTTCTCTCTATTTTTTTGTTTTTCTCCCTTGGACATCTTTGAGTTGTTTCTATCCCCTTGCATCTTTCGTTCATTGTCTTGTTTTCCTTGCCTCTCTTCGTTTTGAGGTACTCAAAAGAGAAAAGCATCTCTCCGGTTGAGTTTCCGAGAGAGCTTTGCATCGACAATTCATGTCAAATGAAATACCATTAGGAGTTCTAACATCTCAAGGCTTTGTCCTTTATAGCAAATCCTTGGATGTTTGTGTTGGCATTTCCCCGTTCTAGTACGAGTGAAATCAAGTAAGAACATGGTCTGTTAGGAGCTCATATGCAATGAAAACACGGTCTCAAGCTTTTAAGTTCGACTGGCAGATCATATAAACAGTGTAAAGTTTTGGATGTTATATTCAGAAACTTGTGTTGGCAATTGAAAGCAAGTTGACGGCTTTGCGAGGAGAGGCGCTGGGTGCTGGGCTGGGCATTGGGCCAGGCTAAGCTCTTTTACGAGCTGTTTTCTGTGATGTTGCAGCCACAAGATCGAGACCTCACAAGCTACGAAGATCTTGCAAGGCAAAAGCTTGACAGGGTCCACAGACGTGTCCGGCCCCAAACATCTTCAGCAGCAGCCTTGTGAAGCGTCTCTCGACCGTCCAAGCTCTACATCAACAGCACGTCCTCAAGCTCAGCCGCGATACATCCTCAACCTCAGTCGTGATGCCATAGCTCCAGCCACAATTTCAAATGTGACTGTCACCTCGTCATGCCACTTTAAAGTGCCAAAAAATGCACCACACACTCATCGTTTGACACAGTCCACCGGTCCATTCTCAATAGTCCGAGTGCGAGACCGGCTCAACCTCGCCCCCGGGACCCCAAGACGCCTAGGCCGGTTTCAACAAAACGAGCACCGTCCCCTGGCACGGACCGACACATCCGCGTCGGGCTCGCCCCCCCAGGAATCGAGTCAAACTCATGCTGAAGTCCTGACCTCTTATGCCTGCACCAAATTTGGCTACATAATAACTCGGATGGCACACTGACTGCCTGCTCTCTTGCCACGCTCAGCTACAACCTCGCGCCAAGATCGTCCTGTGTCGCTACTGTGTCTGGTTTGTTCTGCATGCCATTGGGCTCAATAGACATTCCGTCAGACAGTGCACTCACAGACTCCCCCATCCCCAAGACACAAGAGTGTGCCCATACACGCCGTCACACAACCTTTGGCCAACTCCAAGGCCACATGCCTCACGCCCTGGGCTGCACACGACAAGGTGACCCCCTTCCTAAGACAAAAGCGCATCAAAAGCTCTTGGCTCTTCAAAGCGACATCTCCTACCACCACCCCAGGGTGGCAGATCACCCCCGCGGCGACTTCCTCACCATCTTACCGATATCATGACACCAAAACTCGTCACAACACCAACAGGTGAGATCCACAAGAGCTCTTGCCCAATGTGTTCATTGCCAACTCTCACCGATCATGATTCAAGAATGGTGTCCCTGGCTGGTTGCAGAAATTCATTGCTGCGGCCGGCTTCCTCCCGGGCATTGCTGGCCCGTTCATACTTAGTATTTTTCTTCAGCCATCAAGCTCGTGTAATAAAAAATACCTGCAATTTAAAATTAAATTGGTTCAAAATGCATCTTATTTTCTTTTGAGTTCTATGTTCCTCAATTTATTTCCAGGCATGCTGAAACTTCTTCAATGGAACTTGAAAGCCCGAATGAACCAGTTGCCTTGGCGAATGATCCAGCTGACCCAGCTGGTAGTTTTCACAACATACTGCACTCTACATGCCGCTGTTGTGTAAGACACCGAAGGTGCAGAGCTACACCAGAAAGAAATAGAATGTATAGCTTCCATAGTACAAAGCCTGCAAGCAGCCTGATCGTTGCAAGTGAGAGCTCCAAACAAGTCACCATGCTGGGTGGTGATATTGCTTGAGGTGCGGAGCATATCATTCAAGGCTGCTCCAATAGCCCTGGTTGATGGATCCCAGACAGATAATTTTCCACAAGAGCATAATAACGTGTTCGCTAGGTAGCTCTTCCAGCAAAGTCCAAGAGCTGCTGGAGCTGGAGCTGGAGCTACAATTGGAACTGGAGCTGGAGTTGGAGGTTGAACTGGAGAAATTCTGGGAAGAGGATATTTCTTGGCTCCAACAATTGTGATTACGAGGGAGAGCGCTAAGAAAACTTTACCTTGCTCCATTGTCTATGAACTATGAACTGCCTGTTTTGACCTTGGAAACCTGATATATATATATATATATAAAAGTCCTGAAGGAGGCCTCGATATTTCCCCACCGGCTGGCAAATGATTTGAAGTAGACAATTATTTGACCACAATTATATAGGCTGGCAATTGTTATCTAGAAGCATATGAATTAACTATTAAATTAAGAACATCAGACTCATTCATACCTATACTTGTTTGCTTATAATACAAAAGAAACTTTAGAGCAAACTTTAATAATTATGGTCAAATCATTTGTCCACTTCTGATCATTTGTGGAGCCTTTCTCCTGACTTTTATATAAATTACTATCAGGTTTCCAAGCCCAACAATATAATAGACAATGGACCAAGGTAAAGTTTTCTTAGCGCTCTCCTTTATAATCACAATTGCTGGAGCCAAGCGATCTCCTCCTTTTAAAATCTCTCAAGTTCCAACTCCAGTTTCAGCTCCAGCTCCAGCAGCTCCAGTTCGCTGGGAGAGCTACCTGGCCAACACTTTGGTATGCTCTTGCACAAAGTTATCTATCTTGGATCCATCAACAAGTGCTATCGGAGCAGCCTTCACTGATATGCTCCACACCTCGAGCAATATCACCACCCAGCATGGTGACTTGTTTGGAGCTCTCACTTGCAACGATCAGGCTGCTTGCCGTCTTTGTACTTTGGAAGCTGTGCATTATATTCCTCTCTGGTGTGGCTCAGCAGCTTCGGTATATTACACAGCAGCAGCATGCAGATTGCAGTATGTTGTTGTGAGAAGTTCCAGCTGGATGGACTGGATCATTCGCCATGGCAATTGGTTCATTCGGGCTTTCAAGTTCTAAAGGTCCATTCTTAGTTGGCGTTATGGAAACAAATTAAAGAATGTTGAAGTGAAAGGAAAATAAGATTCAAAGTAAATTTTTTTACAGTAAAACATAATTTCTAGTAGAATAAAAATATTTATATTTTTTATTTTAAAATTAAAAGTAAGAAATAATAAGATTTTAACCAAAATAATCTGATATTTATCAACATAACTCATAAAATGTTATCGTCTGGATGTAGATGGTGGCACAAGCTGCAAGGTTGGACAGTATCCCTGGGCATCAATTAGCTACTAATCACAATGTTCCAATGGCATGGATGGAGCACCTGGCCAAGCATTCCACCACCTTCACTCACTATTTGAACATGGTGAACCTCAATATTGGCCCCTTGAAACACCTATTGTATTGTACGGGTCGCGGCTGTCTCTACTCTCTGGTCGGCCAATGGTAATCCCATGGGTTGCCAGGTCTGTTGTGAGGAGGTGAACACACCACACACTGGTGCTATATCTTTCGAACACATTTGCCAACGATTTCATCTTCCACTGGATGGTGTGGGCTTGATGGCCATCCTAATCCCCAAGCCAAAGCTATCCCAATGCCCAACTTGAAACATGAAAAGTTTATTAGCCGCAATCAAACTCCCATGCTATGGCACATAGCTTCCAAATCTTGACTCCATACTTAGGCTAGAATATGTCCATTTTTTTCTTCGTCTCTTTGAGGAGCAGTGAAGCACAGCATCACAACGGGATCGTCTGGCAGCCCCGGAGGATCCAGCATGGATGTGAGCGGGTACCTAGAGTACTCCAAACTCTTTCATGGCAGAAGGAATGTAGCATAGTATCGTAATCCCTCCATAGCGACCATTCTTCACGGATTTCACCGTGAAGAAATGCGTTCGCCAACCACGAGTGCTGTGTGTGCTTGGGGGAATTTCATGAGCAAGAATTCGTGCGCCTCCCTCCCAGAATGTTTCTTCCACGACGACTGCATCGATCTATGGCTGCTCGCGCGCACCACTTGCGCTCTCTGCCGATTCACCCAGACAACGTCCGCCGTGGTTCTCGATGTCCAGCAGGAATCGCTGGAAAATCTCCCGCAACAGATGGGAATCCAGCCGCATTCGGTCGATCATCGTAGGGTTTCCAGGGCCGGGGGCAAGAATCCACGAATTCGGGGCAAGACGATCACCAAAATCCACGCCAGGACGATCAGCAGCAGCAAAATCACGAGCAGGAGCTGCAAGCCCACCAGGAAATCTCTCTACTTCTCCTCCTAGTGCCATTTGTCATTGGAGCAGGGGACCGTGGTCCGGATCAATCGACACCACCACAACTTGGCAGCTCTTTTGCTACTCATGAAGGTATGGAATGTTTTTAGGTGGGTGGCAAGTGGCACTAGCAGCAGCTAGAGAGGGATCCCATGCGATCCTCGCAAGATTCCTCTCAAGAACAAGAACAAGCAAACCATACATACTCCAAGAACAAAAAGAAAAGAAGAAAGCTCCCTCCTCCTTTCTTGGCTCTTTGGTACAAAGGAAAGGAAGTACTCTCTCCTGTATACATCATCGGTTGGTTCTTCCTGTGTATACGAGATGACTTTGATGATTGGTACCGATTGGAACCCAGGATGGATCGAAAATTTCTCATGCTCCGGTTCTAACACGCAGGGGTCAAACAGGTCAAGTTTCTGGTCAGCGAGTGTGGGTCTTTTGAATTTTGATTGTTTTTGTGCTCTGATCGTTTCAGTTTCGCCATCCAGAAAATTTGAAGTGAAATGCTCCAAAGTCTCCACAGCCAGCAAAACAACGAAGGAAATCAAGGAAGTTTTGCTGATATTGACTCCCATGTTTCATGAGAAAAGGTTGAGGTGATCTCGAGACCAAGTCTATGATTTTGCATTGCTGTTTGAACTTACAGCCTATGTTTTCCAGATCTTACTAATGTGGGAGAAGAACACTCGGAAGAGAAAAAGAGAAAGAAAAAAAAAAAAACTGTCCCAGCCATGATGCACAGTACTTTGTCATCATAAACATGGTACCTAAATTTTCACATGGTTTGCTTCATTGGGTGGTTTTATTTCTCTATTTTTTAATTTTTCTGCCTTGGACATCTTTGAGTTTTTTCTATCCCCTTGCATCTTTTGCTCATTGTCTTGTTTTCCTTGCCTCTCTTCCCCAGCTGAGTTTTGAGGACCGAGAGAGCTTCGCCATTTGCGTGGAACTTCATGTACAGGAAAGGAAACACCAAGAGTTTAAACACTTCAAGCTCTGCACGAACATAGTAAATCCTTGGATGTTGTTGATTTCTTGTGTTTTGATTGCATATGAGCCACTAGCAGACCATCTTCTTATTTGATTCACTGTACTAACAGGAAATGCTAACCCCATTTGCCTCATGCTTCTTAGAGGACAACTGGCAGATTATACCAGCTAATGTTGCTCCGCTCTTGTCGCTAAAAGACACGTTAAAAACCTTTAGATAATTTGTCTACTTCTGATCATTTGCCAGCCGGTAGGGAAATATCAAGGCCTTCCTCCTGACTTTATATAAATTTCAACCAGGTTTTCAATCTCAAAACAATTAAAACAGTTCACAGTTTCATAGACAATGGAGCAAGGTAAACTTTTCTTAGCACTCTCCCTTGTAATCACAATTGCTGGAGCCAAGAGATATCCTCCTTCCGAAAATTCTTTAGTTCCAGCTCCAGTTCCAGCTCCAATTGCAGCTCCAGCTCCAGTTCCAACTCCATTTCTAGCTCCATCTCCAGCTCCAACAACTCCATTTTGCTGGGAGAGCTACTTGGCGAACACTTTGATATGCTCTTGCACAAAGTTATTTATCTGGGATCCATCAACAAGTGCTATCGGAGCAGCCTTCACTGATATGCTCCACACCTCAAGCAATATCACCACCCAGCATGGTGACTTGTTTGGAGCTCTCACTTGCAACGATCAGGCTGCTTGCAGGCTTTGTACTTTGGAAGCTCTACGTGCTATTCGTTTTTGGTGTGGCCCTGCAGCTTCGGTATCTTACACAGCAGCGGCATGTAGAGTGCAGTATGGTGTTGTGAAAACTACCAGTTGGGCCAGCTGGATCATTCGCCAAGGCAACTGGTTCATTCGAGTTTTCAAGTTCCATTGAAGAGGTTTTAGCATTCTTACCCCCTTATGATATGCTTCAAAAAATCATTTAGTTTTTGGTAGAAGAAAACATAGGAAGTGTGTTGGAATAAAAAATAAACGTAATGGGTGCTAAATTGATTCCATTTTATTTTAACACAACCACTATATATAAGTAGAAATTTCATACCATTTTGATCTCTGAAATCTATCCATGCCACACGCAAAATAGTGATCTCTCACTTGCTTGTTTGTCCATGACGACCCAATTGGCCTGAGAATCCCATCGACCTATCCCCTCCTCCTTCGCTTTGACTATGAGAAAATAATGATCAACACTTGCTGTGATGCCTGTAAAGGAACACATACACAGTTGAGTTTTTCTAGCCTTTTGTATCTAAACTAATAAATTAACATGGGGCTGGCAGAAAAAAAGGCTAAATTTCTGATGATTAGATTTAATTTATTTGAGCACAGTTGGGTTATATCTGAACATGTATGATATCATAAGGCCCTTAGTTTACTTTTTTGGCCTTGAAGACATATAAAGATTTGGTTCTTGTTGAACTCGAAAGAAAAATGAGATTCATGGATTGTTGTTTTTACCACAACAAAATGCTAATAATCTTTTATTCCTTTCCTTAATTTGAACTTCAATTTTCTTTCATCAAAGATATCTAGAATATGCCTGGGTATTCTGGCATATTCTATCTGGTTTAGTCTTTCTTAAACACCTCCAGATATATTTTAGCTTATTCATGGTTGATTGAAACTAGATTAATATTTTTTTATAAGGAAGTTTTATAATTTAGTAAATTTTTTATAATCTAATCTTAAGATGGTTTTTTAAAAAATCTAGCTTTTTCCCAATCACAACATGGCTTTTTAATCTTGAGTGGTTTTTATGGTAAAAGCTACATAACATGGTATTTTACTGAGTGGTGTATATATCAAGTGGCTTTTGTAATTGAATTGTGGTTTTTTTATAGTGTTATTGTGGCTTTCAATAGTAGATTTATTTTTGCTTGTAGCTTTTGATAATGACAAATTGAATGACTAATGAAAGATGATATGAAAATTAAATGTGGCTTTTTTAATGGTTTTGCTGTCAAATTCTAAAATGGTTGTGTTGTCAAATTATTATGTTTTATAGTATATAAAACTATTTTAAATTGGATTAGAAATTATGAGAAACATATCTAAAGCAAACCAAATAAATTATTGATATTAGAAAAAGGGATTAAAATTAGAATATTTCTTTCTATAAAAAGAATAGAATGCAGAATATTCTTTATAATACTGATAGATTGTGCTATACCATAGAACGTAAACTAAAAATACAGATTTTAGTGAATAATGATTATTAACTTAATATTCATTTCATTAGGTATTTGAATAATTTATTGTGATGTGCATTAACACTTGCTTGCTTTGGATTTTGATTTTTACTATTATTCCATATAAGAAGCTGAAATACTTGTTAGGCATATTTCTACTACTAAATTAACTTTGTATAGATCAAATACCATAAGATATGACTTCTTGATTTCAACTATATAGCTTTTGCTGGATTGTTCAAATTGTGGCATGTCTAGCATAATGGTTAAAAAAGGCAAGGAGATGGAGCTTGTAATCCTATGTGGTCTGTTATGTAGCTTGTAATAGCCATGGTAGTTTTGAAGCTATGATGGGAGTTATTCATAGGGGAGCCTATCACTAATGAAATTGTGGAAGCATGGTGTTAATCTCCTTTGTAAGTATGGTATATCTTTAACACACCTCTATATACTTAGAAGTTTTAAAAGCTGCACTAATAAAAAAATAAATTCTTATTTGACTATAGATTTCTAACATACTTGTTTTCAAATGACATTGTGAAAAGTTTAAAATGTATATAGGTATGAATTTCTTTAGCCAATTGTTAAGAAATTACAAAGTTATCAATACATTTTATTTGAGTATTGACATTGTTAATTCAGATCATCCTAAAGAGTTTTCAATTGAATTCTTAAATTCAATCACTCCATCCAGATTACCACCATACAAATTGATTCTAAAAAACATAATGCCATTTTGATTCTTCTAAGGAACATATCTCTATAAATTGGTTTATGTAATGACACTTGTCTTATTCTTAGACAAACACTATAAAATGTATTAAAATTGTGAAATTATCACAGGACAATAAATGCCATAAAATTTTATCCCATGAAATGTGAAAAAGGCAATTTTTAATTCGTTTGGGGTATTACCTAACTTTTTCTAAAGATCAAGATTAAAAATTTAATTGTGTTGAAATTTAGCTTCTACAATCATGGCCAACTTTATGTTACTCCCTCAAGGTGCTCTTCACCTGAACAACTTTGTATTTAACCCCTTTTCAAGGTAATCTTATATTGCATAATCAACACTTCTATATAATGAACATAATCTACACTGAAATACTTCAATAGACTTGAATTTATAAGTTGCATCGATCCAGCCAAAAAGTACTATCAAGAATCTTATTTCTTAAATGTTAAATTTCTATACCTTCAACAAGGTATGTGATGCCTCTATTATACAGCTCCATCACATCACTTTAGAGTTTGGAATTAACAATACTATAGCATTACTCTGGTGAAGCTATTACAACCTCGCAAGATAAGCTCAAATTGCAATTTGAGCCAGAGGAATTAATCCTAGTGCAGCCTTTCCATAGCAACTTTGGAACGAGTTTAGAGCTTTAAAAAGCATAGAAATGGTGTTAATGGTTGAAAGTTTTGCCAATTGCCTAGCATTTGCTGAGCAATTACTAGTGTGTAAATAAAATGTGATTGTGTGCAATTGAAAACAAAAAACTATATCCACACATATGTAAATAACACATATTTCATGTTTTGTTAACTTAACTATCTTCAGTGTCGAGAAGCATTCTAAAAGGCTTTCAATGTGGCATCGAACAGCATCCATATGGATTATGAAAAGACCTGGCACCTCAGCCAAAGCTAGCACAGGATCAAAGAGAGAGAGCTCCAAACTTTTAGGGACGGATCGAATTAACAAAAGGATGGTACGGACGAGTGTGCCCCCAAAATATCGGTAAAATCTCTCATGCTGTAGGGTTTTTAGCTTATCCATGATATATGGAGCTTGAGGCCCCAAGGCGCTAGCGCGATCGTGGAGTTCAGGCATTTCGATCGATCGATCAGGTAATCCGCTGCATGATCGCGCACCAGATTCTGGAGTGTCGATCCTCATATTTCCTGAATCTCTTGCGCTTCCTGGCTAGGTCGATCAGCGGCGCCTCACATTTCGATCGATTCCCGATCGATTCCTCCATAATCTCTGGGATTTCCACGGGGTTTGGGAAGATTTGGGAGGAAATCGTACATGTCGTGTTAGTCGAGCTGTCGGTTTCTCTAGGAACTGTGTTGGACGCATTAGGCAAGGCATCTTAGTCGCAGGATCGACGACGCGAGAGTTTTCTTTCCTTTTCTTTAGCGCTCGCGTGTGTAAGATGCGTGAATACACTTCAGGCTGGTGCTAACATCTTGGAATTCTTTGGAACAGGGCAGAGATTCTCTGGGAGTGATTGGAGTGTAGAAAATTCGCTCCTGGTGGTTGGAAAAGCTTGGACCGCTCTATTTCTATCGCTGCTCCTCCCCGACGGGGTTAGCTACGGCGCCTTCCTGTATGCAGTTCGAGCTCCTCCGGGTGACTATAGTCGAATGGCGAACGTATCCAAGGCGAATGCTGGATCTACTTGTTGCCAATCAGCAGCCCCCAGGTTGGAGCAGGGATCATCTCTTCGGGGGGAAGTCGTGTCTGGGATTTCTTCCTGGGCTGCTGCCGAGGAAGCCAGCATCGCTTTGAGTGCTCCAGAGAGCTACGCTTCTGTCGAGACTGTCAGTGAGCCTGTGAGCACCATCAAAGGTACCAAGAACACTTCTCGTGAAAGTCATTCTAGATAATTCGAGCTCATAATTGTTGTGCCGTGTTGCTGCAGCTCCTGCGGTGGTGCTTCTCAAGGCACAGCAGAGCCATCCTCTGGATCCGCTCAGCCCGGCTGAAATTAAAGTCGCCACCGAGACTGTGAGAGGTGCTGGAAAATCTGCTGAAGTGAGTGGCTCCTTTGTTTGCTCTGCTAGTAGTAGTGATAAACTTTCTTCCTTGCAGATTCGTGATGCTATGAGATTTGTTGAGGTGGTTTTGAATGAACCCGAAAAAGATGTGGTCGCGCTGGCTGACGCACACTTTTTTCCTCCTTATCACCCGGCTCAAGGCTTGCGTACAACTGCGAAGGGATTGCCCCTGATTCCTTTCCAGCTTCCTCCTAGACAAGCAAAACTTACAGTCTACAATGTCGCCAGCAACGAGACGAGCATCTGGATTGTGGAGCTGACGGAAGTTCATGCTTTGACTCGAGGTGGACATCGCAAAGGGAAAGTTATCTCGTGTGAAACATTGACCGATGTTCAGCCGGCTTTTGTAAGAGTTTGCATTTTTGGAAATTTTTTTATCACTGGCTTTCTTTGCTCAGGATGCCGAAGAGTACGCTCTGTGCGAGGCAGCCATTAAGGCTTACAAGCCGTTTGTGGAAGCCGTGAAAAAGAGAGGTATAGAAAACATGGATCTGGTTATGGTTGACCCATGGTATGTATCTTTATGGAGAGTTTGACAATGTAATAAACGTGATTCATTGTAGGTGTGTCGGGTACTTTGGCGAACGGGATGCTCCAAGCAAAAGGCTTGCAAAGCCACTGATATTTTGCAGAACCGAGAGCGACTGTCCGATAGAGAATGGGTATGCGCGACCGCTCGAAGGCATACACATTCTTGTGGACCTCCAACACATGAGAATTCTCGAGTTTGAGGACCTCGAGTTCGTTCCTTTGCCTCCGCCGGATCCGCTGAGGAACTACACGCCGTCACATATTCGAGGGGGGCTCAGAAGTGACTTGAAGCCGCTAAAGATCATGCAACCAGATGGTCCGAGCTTTCGTGTTGATGGATACCACGTTGAGTGGCAGAAGGTATGTGTGAAACTTATCTTATTCCACTGTGACAGTCTTTGTTTATTGTGCTTTTGGCGTGCAGTGGAACTTTCGCATTGGATTTACTCCGCGAGAAGGACTTGTGATTCATACAGTTGCTTATGATGATGGAAGCAGAGGAAGGAGGTCCGTCGCGTATCGGCTGAGCTTTGTGGAGATGGTTGTTCCGTATGGAGATCCATTAGAGCCGCACTACAGAAAAAACGCATTTGACGCAGGAGAAGACGGACTTGGAAAGAACGCGCACTCACTCAAGCTGGTAAACTTATTATTTGTTTTCTCAGAACCGTATCAAGTTTGATGTTACGTAAAAGGGCTGCGATTGCTTGGGACATATCAAGTACTTCGATGCGTTTTTGACAAACTACCGGGGCAGCGTGGAGAAGATTGAGAATGCGATCTGTATGCACGAAGAAGACTATGGGATTCTTTGGAAGCATCAGGACTGGCGCTCGGGACTCTCTGAAGTTCGACGATCGAGAAGGCTAACTGTGTCTTTCCTTTGCACAGTTGCAAACTACGAATATGGCTTCTACTGGCATTTCTACCAGGTAAGAACTTGTTAATGGAGTGACGGCTTGTTACTCCGTGCTAGTACAGGATGGAAAAATAGAGGCTGAGGTGAAGCTCACGGGGATTCTCAGCCTGGGAGCACTTCGTGCTGGAGAAATCAGGAAATACGGGACTGTTATAGCTCCTGGTTTATATGCTCCAGTTCACCAGCACTTTTTCGTGGCCAGAATGAATATGGCTGTCGACTGCGTCCCTGGAGAACAAGCAAACCAGGTACTTACTTCATTCGATTCATCGCTTGTTGGTTTCTCCCCCGCGATTGTTTTCAGGTTGTGGAAGTTAACGTTCTCTCGGAGAAAGCAGGCTCGGACAATCCTCACAATAACTCGTTCTACCCGACCGAGACTGTGCTAAAGTCTGAGTTACAGGCTCAGCGAGACTGCAACTCTCTCTCCGCTCGCCATTGGATTGTAAGTTCTTCCTGCTGCATCTGGAGAACTAAGTGCTAGTTTGATTCTCATTTTCCAAGGTCCGGAACACCCGAAGTTTCAATAGAATGGGCCAGCTGACGGGCTACAAGCTTGTTCCAGGCTCGAATTGCCTACCCCTCGTAGGCGAGAACGCTATGATGCTCCGACGAGCAAAGTTTCTCCACCACAACCTGTGGGTGACCAGCTACAGCCCCGACGAGCGATATCCCGGCGGAGACTTCCCAAACCAGAATCCTCGAGTTGGAGAGGGGCTGCCTACATGGACGAAGCGCGATAAGAACCTGGAACAGGCCGATATAGTGCTATGGTCAGTGGCTCACTTTGGTTTGATACGATCTTTCATGGTTTTCTCGTGGATTTCCAGGTACACTTTCGGCGTGATCCACGTACCAAGGCTGGAAGACTGGCCTGTGATGCCTGTGGAACATCTTGGATTCTCGCTCGCGGTAAGAAAACCAACTTCTTTGATTAAAACATTCCATTGACAATGTGCTTTGCTTGTTTATTTTTTCATCTAGCCTGTGGGATTCTTCAATTGTAGTCCAGCAATCGATGTTCCTCCAAGTGAGCATCAAGCCAATGCTGCCAAAGAGGATGTTGCTGCTGTTGTGAAACCCGCTGCTGCAACAAGTATGGTAATCTCGAAGCTGTGAATGAAAGTAGCTGTGTTCTATAAGCTTTTAAATCAAAAGATTGCACGAAGGTTAGTTTTACAACAGAGGCAAAAAGAAAATTTCTCACTACACTTGGAGCTCAACCTTTCTGGAAATCTGAAACTTTCTCACTGCTCTAGGAGCTCACCCTTGCTGGAAATCTGGAAACAAACCACAGAGAAAAGTGTTAGAAAACTTCTAAAACAAAATGAGACAACGCACCTGGATCGCCTTGCCAAGATCTCTCACGGCTCAATCTCGCCAAGATAGATTTGCTTGTCACTGCTACACGAGCCGATGATCGGCTGCGTCGGGTGGAACACGGACTCGTTCACAGACCCCGTGTGTCCCGGAAGCTTGTACAAGATCCGGCGGCTGGACGTATCCCAGATGTAGACCATACGGTCCCCGCTCCCGGACGTCACCCTGTTCCCATCCGGCGACCAGCTACACTTGAGCAGATTCTGCTCCACCGTGTGGACGTGCCCAGTGAAAGTCTTCACGCACCGGTTCTGTGGAGCGTAGGGACGAAGATCCCAGATCTTCAGCGTCGAGTCCATCGAGTTCGTGAGCAAGAACGATCCATCCGGGCTGAGCTCCATCCCTGTGATCGTATCAAGGTGTCCCTGGAGATGCATCACCACCTCGTTCTTGCGAAGATCCCAGACTTTCACTTCGTTGTCGATCCCTCCGGAGAAAACCTTGTCCGCCGCCTCGGAGAAGCCCACTGCCGTGACTTGGTACTTGTCTGGGAGCGTCTGGATGCAGCCCCGGCGGCGGAGGTCCCAGAGCTTGGCGGTGCCATCGTCGGAGCCGCTGACGAGCAAAGGCGGGCCTTTCTTCACCGGGCAACACGCATTGACGAAGGAGGAGTGCTCGGCCATCTTCTTGATCTGGCGCCCGGTGTCCGCGTCCCAGGCCCTCACCGTCTTGTCCGGGCTCGCGGACACGATCTGGCCGCCGTCGAGCATCCAATGCACGTCTAGCACGCCGTTCCGGTGGCCCTTGAGCACCATGAAATTCTCGCAGGGGCCGGTGACGCGCCAGAGGAAAATATCCTTGTCGAAGCTCCCCGACGCGATCACGTCGCCGCGCGGGTGGAATTTCATGGTGTAAATCGCCCCGGCGTGGCCGCTGAGCAGCATCGTCGGCGATTCGAGGCTGGAAGTGCGGCGGACGCCATTGAAGTGCCGGATCTGCTTGCCGTCGCTGCCGCTTACCTCCTCTAGCTCTGTTCTAGCGCGCTTGGCGGGGACAATGGCGCCATCTTCCTCCGGGCGCTTCATCGCCGAGCTGCCCAAAATCCCTAGCGCGAAGAGCCCTAAAAAATAACGAAAAACCCTAAAATCTTTACCGGTTTGATAATAGCTTTAAAAACGGTTCCACTTTTTCCCATTTCACTGCGAAGTCTGTACGTGTTGACACGTGGCGACGCCTGGCCGTCGGATGTGGCATCACATCGTATGTCTGACACGTAGACGCATCCAACGGAGGAGATTTGTTCGTTTGATTGGAGCTTCTTAAGCTCCAATGCCATCGGTTTTCTTGTGTGATCGAGGCGGCAATCCCTTGGGGCGCGCGGCATCGATGCGGGTGGAGCGATGGCGGCATCGCGGTGAGGAATTTGGCGCCGCGATCGAGATCTCATGGTATAGGTTTTGTCGGTTCCCAGCTCTAATCTTCTCACGAGCGGAATTCCATGCGTCGGCGATCCAGACAAGATGATGAGATCCTTCTCGCTGTACAAGCGGCCGTCGCGAGAGCTTCCTTCGATGGATGGAATCGTTGCAACGAATGCAGGTCAGAGAATTTGCTTTCCCAAGATTTGCGCGCGCTTGAGAGATTATCGGCATGGTTTTGATCCAGATCAAGAGCAGGCAAACCAGCCAGTTCCATGGCATTTGTCGCTGCCACACATCTGCGTTGCGCTCATCATCTCGGCCTTGTTTGGCTATCACATTGGGTAGGGAAAGCTTTCTTCTTTCTTGACTCTCTTTTCATTTATCTTCTTCGTGGCTTCTCATCCCAGGGTCGTGAACATCCCTCTACCTTACATTTCCAGAGATCTTGGCTTTGGTGAAAACTCTCTCGCTCAAGGTGTGTAGTAGTGGTTCTTTCTTCTTTGTATTGTAGCTAGCTAGAATTTTTTATGTTGGAACGAGTACTTGTGTGCAAAGTTGTCTCAGTTGGAATGCCTGGAGCTCGCAGGCTTTGTTGTGAGTGTATGCTTGATAGGCGCTTTTGCTGGATGTGCAATCAGCGGCACTGTGGCGGATCGTCTCGGGCGCCGGAGAGCTTTTCAACTGTGCGCTATTCCCATGGTGCTCGGTCCAATTCTCAGGTACGTGAAAGAAAGCTCGCGAATTTTTCATATAGCTTTGTGAACTTTACAGTGCAAAGGCATGGAATCTCGCGTCTATGCTTGTTGGTCGGCTGCTCGTTGGATGCGGTCTAGGCATTGGTGCTCCAGTTCTCGCGCTCTATGTCTCGGAGGTAAGCTTGTTTGCCAGGCCAACTATGAGTGACGTTTGCTTGTTTTGCTCAGGTTTCGCCAACTCAAGTCCGAGGGTCTTTTGGAAGCTTTCCTCAGACTGCTACATGTATTGGTCTCCTTGCAGCTCTTATAGTTGGTCTTCCCATAAGCTCCACCCCGGACTGGTAACAAGCTTTAGCCGAATTTATTTTGTTAAACCAGCTCGCTTCTTTCTTTCAGGTGGAGAGCGTGCTTCTGGATCTCTACGCTTCCCGCTGCCTTACTGCTACTAGGAATGGAGTTCTGTGCCGAAAGTCCGAGGTGGCTGTTTAAGGTGAGTTTACTCGATTCTTCCTTGTCTATTCTGTACCAACTAAACCTCTCCAGAATTCTCGCTGGTATGAAGCAGAGCACGAACTTGAACGGCTGTGGGGAGCAGCTCACGCTAAGGCAGCAATGTCGGAGCTTGTCCAGAGCGAACAATCAGATGATTTAGAGATGATTGCTCCGTGGAAAGAGTTGCTGGATAGGCGTTACGTGAGAGGTACATGACTTATTGTTTGCATGACAGTGGTTTACATGACCATGTTTGAACTTCAGCTGTTTTGCTGGGAGGAGGATTGTTTGCTTTGCAGCAGTTCTCTGGTATCAACGCCATTTTCTACTTTTCTTCGACCGTGCTGAAGAGTGCTGGAGTCTCTTCGGATCTGGCTGCCACGGTCTCCGTTGGAGCAGTCAATCTAGTTGGTATGGTTTTCACTTTCTAGTAGCAGAAAACTGACTTTGATATTTCATCTTCAGGGTCCTTTGTAGCAGCAGGTTTGATGGACAGGCTAGGACGCCGCAAACTCATGATGTGGAGCTTCACTGGAATGGTCTGGGCTCACTTTTTTCGTGTCAGTATTGACTAAGGCTTTGTTTTTCTTTCTCAGGCTGTCTCGATGGCAATGCAAGCAGCAGTAGCAGCTTTTGGTTTCTTAAAACCAATTCGTGCTACGACGACTTTGATAGGAACTCTCTTGTAAGCGCACTCATCACTTTGGTTTTTACGTGACACTGACTTGTGAATCGAATCCATGCAGCTATGTTTTCTCCTTCGCTTCTGGAGCGGGTCCAGTTCCAGCGCTGCTACTACCGGAGATCATTCCCATTCGCATAAGAGGCAAAGCAATGGCTTTCGCGATGTGCGTTCACTGGGTAAGCACAAAGCGTGTGTGATCTTCTTTAGCTTACTTCTGTCATGGTTTGTGATTCCAGGTAGCGCATTTTTTCGTGGGATTGCTCTTTCTCCCGCTGATCAACGCTACTGGAGCATCGGTTCTCTACACGTTCTTCTCAGTGGTTTGCTTCTTCGCGGCGATTTTCGTGAAGAGAAACGTCGTGGAGACGAAAGGACGCTCGCTAGAGGACCTCGAGATGCTGCTCGTTGCCGGGCACTAAGACGTGATTAGATTAGTGATAAACAATCCTGTTTAGATGCTAAGCATGGCACCGAACGCTTGCTACTATTTCAAGGAAGCTCCACGAGGCAGTTTTTTGAAAGACACGGGCTAGGGTTTTTTATTTCGCTCAGCGATTGATAGCGCGCGAGCGAGGCGAGAGATTTCTTCCATGGCGGTGTCGGATGGATCGAAGCTCCGGTCGGCCGAGCTCATGGATCAAATGGCGAAGCATTTGGAGACGGGAGCCGGCGAGGAGCTCAAGAAGAAGATTGGATTGGTCTATCAGATCAATGTGTCGCCCAAGGTGAGTGATCGATTGCGATTTTAGTGCTCCATTGACGGTCGTCGCTCTCGATTTCTTGATTCGAGCGTAGAAAATCGGGATCGACGAGGAGAGCTACGTTGTGGATTTGAAAAATGCGAAGGTTAGCAAAGGTATGTATGGATTTTGCCTAGCTCTTTTTTATTTCTTTTTTTCAAGGATAGCTACATGGATTTTATCACAGGTCCGTGTGAGGAGAAACCGGACGCTACGTTTTCGTTTGTGGATGGGGATTTTATGGCCGTGGCTATGGGGAAAATGAATCCTCAAATGGCATTTATCAGGTAAGTTGTCCTCTTAGTTTTTCTTTCGTGTTCGAACTTTTGTTTCTATTTCATCCCGCAGAGGTAAAATGAAGATCAAGGGAAGTATGAGCGCAGCTCAAAAGTTTACTCCAGAGATATTTCCTAAACCTTCGAAGCTATGAACTTTAGAACTTGTTCAATAAAACAGCGCCTTTACTCTCGCTTTCGCGAAGAACTGAGTTTGTGAGGCCTTCTACACGGAACTTTGAAGTAAGTTTTCCTCCCTTTTATCATTCTCTACTTCGCTAACACTTTTCGTTTATGCAGATGGAGTTCCTACACGGATTGTAAACCTGTACGGTCTGGTCTAGCTGGTGGAATGAAATATTTTCTGGACGCAACGGTAGGGTTCTAGGGTTCTTCGCATGGTGAGGTTGTTTCTCTTGCGTTTTTTCCTCGTTGTGTGCGGTTTCTTTGAGTGACCATGGAGAAGTTCGATGAAGTCGAGAAATGTATCCCACTGCCGAGGTTGTGCGGGCAATTGCGACTGTGGGAGCTCCCCGAGCACTTCGTTTTCCGGCCACTCGATGGACGTCCATTGCTGTCAATAAACCGGTTGACGGGAACGCCGTCTTTGATTAGTAAGGGACTTCGGAACTTTCCTTGTTCAAGCTGATCTTGTTTTTTTTTTATTTTAATTTTCAGATGAGATACCTCTTTCGACAAATCAGACATCTGTGCAAACTATGATAGTCTATGGTGTTGCTGGAGCTATCAAACTTTTGGCAGGTTTAAATTTTTTTCTTCTCGTGCGTGCCATGACAACGATTGCAGGGCTCTATATTCTTGTTATAACTGGAAGAGAGTGCGTTGGACAATCTCGAGGCCATCCAGTTTTTAGAGCATCGTCCTTACGATTCCTACACTGTGTCGTCCGTGACGATCTCAGTTTCCAGGAAGTAAGTTTTACCTCCTTGTTTTGAAGACCATAGGAAACTTATAATATTCAGGAGTAGTGAGCCCTGTTAAAAGGTTTTTCGATCTGCTAGCAGAAGAAGGATGAGTATCAGTACTTGCGTCTTCTAAAAATTGCCGAGACCACGCCGGGCCTCTACTTCTCTTATGAAGTCGATCTAACACGGAAGTAAGCTATTTTTCTTTGACGTAGAGAACATAACGTAGTACACAACGCTACGCAGTACTCAGATATCTCATGATCCATCAAAAGTGCAAAGAAGCCAGACGCTCTGGCAGCAGGTGCTTATATGTATTTATGGAAATTGATACTGACATTTTTCTACTCTGTAGGCTGATCCAAAATTCCTGTGGAACCGCGAAATGCTGAAGTTTCTGACGGAGGCCAATGTAAGAGCAATTTCCTCTATTTCCCCGCGATGCTTACTCACAGTTTGTCTTAATGCAGTTAGAATCCTACAGTTTACCATTGATACAAGGAAATATCCTTTGAGACAAGTACATATTGCATGACATTGTTCCTTGACGATAAACCACGCTTTCAGTCTAAACAGATCCTGGTAAACGATAGATTTATTACTCTTTCTCTGATTTCAAGGCGAGCTGTAGATCGCATTGGTGAGCTATTCATTACTTTTGTTCTTTTCCTGATAAATGAGCTTCAGGCACTCGGATGTGGAGACGAGGCGCCGACCTTCAAGGGAATGTTGCAAATTTTGTTGAAACCGAGCAAATGCTAGAACTAGATGGCTATCTAGCATCCTACGTACTGGTATACGATATTTTATTGTTCCTGTGTTTTTTTTTTTCTCACTCGGGATGTTTTTTGCAGGTCAGGGGCTCAATCCCTCTACTCTGGGAACAAATCGTGGATCTTACTTACAAACCTGTACTTAGCACTGTCTATCCATCCCAAACGGTACAGCTAAAACTTTGATAAACTTATTCGCTTTGGTGCCTCAGCCTAAGGTGGTCGAGCGACACTTTCAAGATCTCTGTGAGAAGTATGGATCTGTTTTGGCTGTTGATCTTATTAATCAGGTAACTAGTCGAATTCCTTCGCACGAAGCAACTCCCTGATTTCATTTTCGTCCCTTATTTCGTCCCCTTTCATTTTCGTCTCGTAGCAAGGATTGGAAGGAGTGCTGAGCGTGGCATACAAAAATGCAATGATCAAACTGGAAAACGAGAAATTGAAGTATGTATGTTTGCGCAGGATATATGTTCAGATGATTCAGCTGAAACTTTCAGATATGTGCCGTTTGACTTCCATCGTGTCTGCGGTCAAATCCACTTCGATAAACTGTCTACTCTTCATGATCAAATAGCAGAACAACTGATGCAGCAAGGGTATAAAAACGATTATTGCTCATACCATTTCAAATATAAGAATATTGTCCAGGTTTTATCTAGTTAATAGTGAACGTAAAGTTGTGCAAGCCCAGAATGGAGTTGTGAGGACAAATTGTATCGACTGTTTGGATCGTGTGAACGTAACACAGGCAAGTTCTTAATGTTCCGATGAAGCTCAAGTAGAAAATGTGGTCTTCTATCGTTTCAGAGCTTGATAGCAAGAAGAGCGTTGGAAGCGCAACTGCAAAAGATCGGGTTTTTCAAGCTGCAAGAAAAAATCGATCATCATCCTTGCCTTGAGAAGCACTTCAACCATTGTAATAATCTTTCCTTTCTTTGTTTCCTCCTTGTCTAATCCCTTTCACGTGAAACAGTATGGGCCGATCACGGTGATGCAGTACACGGGAACACCAGCTCTAAAAGGAGACTTTGTCCGGTGAATCGCCACTGTGAAAGATTGTTTTCTTTTACTTTCTCGTGTGCTAGATCGCTAACTTTTGGACGCTGGCTTTTGTAGACACGGAAGGCGGACAATTTCGGGCTTTATACAAGACGGAATCAGCGCTCTGACCCGCTACTACCTCAACAATTTCAAGGACGGTGCTCGACAGGTACAAAGCCTCAATTTTCTTCCAGCTTCCTTGTTGCTTCCTTTTTTCTTCCAGGACGCGATGGACCTTGTCGCTGGACACTATGTTGTTACGCGTGGAAAGCCGTCTCCTTTCCCCTTTGGGCTGCACGAAGCGATCACAGTTAAGGACCACTGTTTTGCTTGTTGGTCTTGTACTGAGAGTTTCGCGTCGCTTTTGCGCTTGCAGTGCATGCCGCTTGCCACAAGTTTGATACTACTGTTTTTCGTGTGCTCGGCTTTATCCCTGAGAAGAGGTAAAAGTGCTTCCACTTGTTTGCCGCCGCCTCAGATTGTGTCGCTTCGATCTGCAGTGGAGAAAGATCCAGGCCAGCTCTTCAACGCTGTTGTGTGGGCGACACTCACCGCTAGCATCGTGTCGGCTGTCAGATTAAATGGTCGCCAGTTTTGCTCGAGACCACGCCTGTGCAAGCTCATCTCCTAGCACGAGCTCTAAGAAAAATGGTTGGAACTTTAGATAGTGCCCCAGAGCTCAAGAAATCAAAGAAGAAATCAAAGAAAAATAAAGGATAACTCTCATCTAAAGATTATCTCGTAGAAAAAAAAATGAATGGCTGGAATTTTAGATAATGCTCCAGAGCACAAGAAATGAAAGAAGAAAAGAAAAAAGAGAACTTTCGCATGTTTTAAATCTTGTGGTGCCCAACTTTCGCAAAAGCTTGTGATGCCCAACTAAGAAGCATCAGGACCTCGAGAAGAGGAGCAATGCTAGATCTAAAAACTAAAAGAAACAGTTTGGAACTTCAGATAGTGCTCCAGAGCTCAAGAATAAATCAAAGAAGAAAATCAAAGAAAGAAATCACTTTCACTTTTGCCACGTCACGTGCCACGCCAGCATCACTATATTTCCGCGAATATGCTCCCCTAGGGCTCTTATTCGCTCGCGAAGAGAGAAGAGAGAGAGAGGGAGAGAGAAAGAGAGAGAAAAAGAAGAAAAGAGGGGGAGAGAAGGGAGGGACGAGCACCATACCATGGCTGTGGAGCTCCAGATCCAAAGCACTAGTAGCAGCGCTCGCCGCCTCCCCGATTTCCTCCAGGGCGTCAATCTCAAGTACGTGAAGCTGGGCTACCACTACCTCATCACTCACCTCCTCACTCTCCTCCTCGTCCCGCTCCTCCTCGCCGTCCTCCTCGAGGCCACTCGCCTCGGCCCCGACCAGATCCTCCACCTCTGCCGCCACCTCCAGCTCAATCTCCTCAGCGTCCTCCTCTGCTCCGCATTGCTCGTCTTCGCCGCCACCGCCTACGCCATCTCCCGCCCCCGCCCCGTCTTCCTCCTCGACTTCTCCTGCTACCTCCCGCCCCCCCACCTCGAGGTCAAGTTCCAGCGCTTCATGGAGCACTCGCGCCTCTCGGGCCACTTCGACGATCGCAGCCTCGACTTCCAGCGCAAGATCCTCTCGCGCGCCGGGCTGGGCGAGGAGACGTACCTCCCGGCGGCGCTGCACGAGCTCCCCTCGCGCGCGTGTATGGCCACTGCCCGCCTCGAGGCCGAGGAGGTGATGTTTGGAGCCGTGGACGAGCTCCTCCAGCGCACCGGGATCCGGCCCAAGGACATCGGCGTGCTCGTCGTCAATTGCAGCCTCTTCAATCCCACGCCTTCCCTGTCAGCCATGATCATCAATCGCTACAAGATGCGAGGGAACATCAAGAGCTACAACCTCGGCGGGATGGGCTGTAGCGCCGGCGTCATCGCTGTGGATCTGGCCAGGGACATCCTCCAGGTGGAGCGGAGAACGTACGCGCTGGTGGTGAGCACCGAGAACATCACCCAGAACTGGTACTCCGGCAACCAGCGCAGCATGCTCATCCCGAACTGCCTCTTCCGGATGGGTGGCGCCGCGCTGCTGCTCACGAATCGCCGCGCCAAGAGGCACCGAGCGAAGTACGAGCTCGTCCACACTGTAAGAACGCACAAGGGAGCCGACGATAAGTGCTATGGATGTGTTTACCAGGAGCAAGATGGCGATGGAAAGATGGGAGTCTCGCTGTCCAAGGAGCTCATGGCCATCGCCGGGGACGCTCTCAAGACCAACATCACGACGCTGGGCCCGCTGGTACTGCCGCTGTCCGAGCAGATCATCTTCTTCGTGGTGCTCGTCCTGCGGAAGCTCACCAAGCGTAAGAACCGGTTCAAGACTTACATACCCGACTTCAAGCTGGCGTTCGAGCACTTTTGCATCCACGCCGGCGGCCGGGCCGTGATCGACGAGCTGGAGAAGAACCTGCAGCTGACGGAGCGTCATGTGGAGGCGTCGAGGATGACGCTGCACAGATTTGGAAACACGTCGTCGTCGTCGATATGGTACGAGCTGGCGTACCTCGAGGCGAAAGGCCGGGTGAAGCGGGGCGACCGGGTGTGGCAGATTGCGTTTGGGAGTGGGTTCAAGTGTAACAGCGCCGTGTGGAGGGCGTTGCGGAGCATCAAGCCGCCGAGCCACGGGCCGTGGGAGGACTGCATTGACAAATACCCGGTACGCATTCCAGACGCTGTCGAAATTTGAGTCCCTGGAACAACAGACACTCACGTATAAGTATACATAAACTTTGATCTCTTCTTACTCTGCTCTTGTACCACCACCAGCTTTTTACGAGCGATTTTTGAATGAAACCAACCATTCGTTTGATCTGTCGTTCTTGACTGCGTCCAGGCATCTCATCTCAGTACGAATCCAGCTGTGCAATTGATAGATATGTTCTATCTGTTTGCCTTAAATTCCAATTCTCTGAAATAAAAGTCAGAAATCTTCTCCTGTATTGTAGAGTACCTCCAAATCGCTACTTGGAGGGGTCCCAAAAGTCTGCTGCTTGTAGGCCCAGATTCTCGGGGAGACTAACACGCTTGAAACTCTGGAACAAATTTCAAAGCGAAACTGTTGGAACAAACATCGGTAGATTATTGTGTACTGGTGTTCAGACTTTTTGCCCATCCTTACTCATCATCTTCATCCATTCGAGATGTAAGACAGGCCGGAAACTTGAAAACTTGTTCACCGCTCCTCATAGATGAGTGGACTATACTGAGGTGACCACATGTATTGGTCAACGTACTCGCGGATTTGATCCTGGTGATACCAAAGTTAGCCGGTTCAGTTGGCACTCAAAAGAGAATGCACTTACCTCAGACATTTGCTGAAGCTCTCTCGCGGACAGATCTCTGTAACCTTCGACAATGTCTTCTTCAACTGCAGCACGAAGCACAGCGACCGCGACTTCCTTGGATATGTCGCGAATGCTATCGATACAAGCAAGTAAAATGAGCACACCTGGAGAAGAATACAAAAGCAGTTAACCTTGAAATTGGTGGATAGATCTTTCCGTTGCTCACGTCCTCCTCACCCATGTAAGACGCTAACCTGATGAACAGAACAACGTCAAAATCGACAAATGTTTGATTACCGATGGAACTCACCTTGCTGCGGCGGAGCTTAACATTCGATCTGTAACTGTTCTTGCTCCACAGAGGAGCGTGCCGAGTCCAATTCTAATAGAAAACAGCGGTTTTAAACGCGTTGAAAACCACATGAAGAATTTACACACCCTGGGAAAAGGTACATATTGTTGCCTTGATTTACATGACCGATTTTCCCATTCTCTGCACGGAGATGGTTATTGAGAAATTCAGTAAAACACAAGATTACCAAGTTTCACGTCATCAAAAGGACTTCCACTTGCAAAGATAATGTGATCTCCCACATGCTTAAATGCTTCTTCTGCTGTGCATTCAGCTGAAAAAATGGAAAGCTTACTTAGCATGCGTGTCGCCGGAGTAATAACAACTTACCGTTCATTGTAGGATTGGACATTGGAAAAATTGCAGGTCTTTTGTAATCTGCATTTTTCATTTCTCGCAAAACCTGTGGAAGAAACACATTTACTTAGAAGTCTTTTGAATGGCGATTTACCTCCGGGGTGAAAATACCTCCAACTCCAGACAAGCCAACAAGCATATCTGGCTTAACCTGTTTTACCTGTATAAGATGTGTAAGCATACAAAGAGCGATGTTCCTGAGCCCCAACGTACCACTTCCAAAAGACTTGCACCTTCTCTCAAGCCTTCATTTGTATTTCGAGCAAATGGTTTTGCATCTGGATCAACGTCAGCATCAGCGCGTTCTTTTGTTACCAAACCCTGCCCCATCACAGAGTACGTAAAACCAGCTCAAACTTTTAAAACCGCACCGACCAGTTTGTCTAAAATGTACAAGTTTCGGGTAGCCTTGGACTTATCCCCAAGGATTTGTCCAATTGCCTTCCTTGTCATGTGAAGAACGCCTAGTCCGGCACTGCAGTCACAAGAAAAGGAAACGTTTTAGAATATGAAATAAATATATACATAGCACAGATTTTAACCTCCCAGCTCCAACGACGACAATTTTTGCATTAGCAAGTTCAGACAGTGGCTTTCCTTGAGCTCTCACAGCTCCAAAGAGTCCAGCGAGAGCAACACCAGCGGTACCCTGGGTGAAACATCAAGTTTAGGAGAAAAAATTTCTAGTTTCTTCAACGTACCTGGACATCATCGTTAAACATCCGGTAATGATTTCGATACCGCTGTAAAAGCTTGAAGGCCCATTTGGACTGGAAATCTTCAAACTGCCACCACATACAGCATGATCGCAATAAAAGGATAGAAATACAAAAATATGATTACCTGCACGATTACATGTGGCCAGCGTGTGAAAACACCTTCCATGAACTCGTCGATTACAGCTAAGTAATCTTCTCCTTCGAGCCTAGGCTGTTGCAACCCCAGATCTGTGACAAAGTATGACTTATGTAAGCACGATCACCGAGTAACTAACTTACACAAAGGATCATCTAACAATTTTTTATTGTTTGTCCCGACATCGATCATTACAGGAAGAACCTATAGCACATTACAGAGTGTGAGGACAAAAACTTTAAAAGAGCTACATTGACTTACTCGTTGCGGGTTGAATCCAGCGGCAGCAACATACAAGTCAAGTTTTCCAATTGGAATCCCTATGCCTTGAACGCCAAGGTCACCGAGCCCCAAAATCCGACTTCCATCGGTCACCACAATTATGTCCACCTTTGAAACAAAAATCCCATGCGTCAGTCACGTCCTTCGAGAATTTTTGTCACTTACGTCTTCCGCGGGCCAGTTATAGATCATTGAAACCATCTCACCCCGATCTGCGGAGCTAAAATACATGCCTCGCGGACGTCTGAAAAGACCACTGTAGTTCTGGCACACGAGACCAACTGTAGGAGTGTAAATAATGGGAGCAAAGTTCTTGATGTTGTCAATGAGAATCTTAAGAAAAAGAAAAGAGAAATCCAAAAAAATGAGCTCCTGGTCTTAATGTTGACGATAGAGTGCTTACTTTGTAATACAGAGTTTCGTTGCGGTCATGAAGCCTGTTAAGAATTCTCCACTTCGCCAATGCGGACATATCTCTGGGGCCATCTCTGGTGGTTCTTTCCAAAGACTTAAAATCGCTCACTGGTAAGATAGGACCGCGTAAGAACTTTTCCAAGCTAGTTTGTTCGAAAGATCACTCACTAAAACGGTCAATCTGCTGTTGAGGGGTCATCACACGCGGTGGAAGAAGTCCGCGGAGTCCCAGCCTGTCCCTTTCTGTTGGCGGCAAAGCAGTCCCCTGTACACGCAATGGCGGCTGGTGTGAGAAATCCTCGATTCGCGCCAGACTCCGAGAGAAATCGGTCAGATCGTCACACATTACCTTGTTATACCACGGATCGTGAAGAATGTCAGCTCCGCGCTTGTGAACGATCGTCGGCCTGCCGCTGCTCCGGAAGAGGTGATGCCCATTCGCAATGCCGCGGTGAGATCCCCAGCTCCAAGCGCTCGCGACTAGATCGACCAAGCGCCTCCGCCGAGCGCAAAATATCGCCATTGCCGGCGATACCCTAGAGCTCCCTGCTGTTGGAGGAGCTATTCAAACAAAAATTCTCTCACCAAATGCCACGTGTCAGCTGCCTTAAAATGATCCATTTTTTTACTTTTTTTAACCGGTATGTTTTAGGCTTGTTTTGCCACGTCACTGTCAAGTTTAGGGTTTTGGATTGCCACATCATCGTCCACGTGGAGATGGGGAGCTAGGGTTTATGGTGGAGGGAAAATATTTGGGCTATGGCACAGGAGAATGGCGCCACAGTGCTCGTCAAGGCGTGGGAGCGGCGCCCACGATGGATGCTCAACAACATCTCGCTCAAGGAGAAGAAACCGGTGAGTGAGGCGCTGGATTCTCGCCACAAATCCGAAGAAGAAGAGGAATCACAGCACCGGTCGAGGATTTTCTTTGGGGCAATGAGTTTCGCGAAGAATGTGGCAAATGTGGCCGCTGTGGAGGGGAATCCCCGGTTTGCGCAGCTTCTCACGCATCCCGTGGCGTTCATGCACTTCGTTCCCAGAGATTTGGCCCTCTTTTTCGCTGGAGCGTTGGCTGGAGCTACAGCAAAGTCAGTCACAGCTCCGCTGGATCGAGTCAAGCTTCTTATGCAAGTAAGTACTTGACAGTCAGTCAAAGAGAATAGCGTTCTAATGTCTATTTCTTTGTTTTGTTGAACAGGTACAGGGTTTAAAGGTAGGGGAAGAAGGTGCAAAGAAGGCCACTGGGTTCATAGAGGTAGAGCGCTTTTTTTTTCCTCTTGTAATGTTCTCTCAACTTTGTGATGTTTTTACAGGCCATTGTGAAGATCGGTCAGGACGAAGGCTTGAAAGGCTATTGGAAAGGAAATCTTCCTCAGGTACAATAACTCTTAAATGCATTCTTTTTCATGCGAGGCTTGCATGTTTTTGTTTGTCACAGGTGATACGCGTGATACCATACAGCGCAATGCAGCTTTTTGCATATGAAACTTACAAGGTAAGCTTTCAAAGAGCAGAGGCTTTTGGGACTCTTACATTTTCTCATTGTAGAAATTGTTTAAAGGCACCGACCATGAGCTCTCTGTTCTAGGACGACTAGCTGCGGGAGGATGTGCAGGCATGACTTCCACTCTGGTTGGTGCTGCATTTTGATGGAAGGTCTCTGTGGTCTTCCTTTGATTTCTATTTTCTTATTCTTCTTCTTCCCCCCTTATCGTTGTTTATACAGGTTACATATCCTTTGGACGTTTTGAGGCTGAGGCTAGCAGTTGATCCAGTGGCGAAGTCCATGACCCAGGTTTTATCTTTATTATGAAGTTTTCATATGCTGATTAAAGCTTTCTTTCAGGTCGCTCTGGAAATGCTCCGTGAAGAGGGTCTGGGATCGTTTTACAAGGGACTTGGCCCGTCGCTCATGAGTATTGCGCCTTACATAGCAGTGAACTTTTGCGTCTTCGACTTGTAAGGATCAAACTTTTCTTTTTTCTTCTATTAAATTCTACCATTTTTCTTGTAGGATGAAGAAAACATTGCCGGAGGACTTCCGTAAGAAGCCACAGTCGTCATTTGTGACGGCGATCGCGTCGGCAACTGTTGCGACTTTGTTGTGCTACCCCCTGGACACAGTTCGCAGGCAAATGCAGATGAAAGGAACGCCGTTTGGCAGCGTTCTGGAAGCGTTTCCAGGTGAGTTAATTTCCATCTCTTTGTTTCGACAAGAGTTCTATCTTCTTTGCTTTCCTAGGAATCATTGAGCGAGATGGAGTGCTTGGTCTGTATCGCGGCTTTGTTCCCAATGCACTGAAGAACCTTCCAAACAGCAGGTAAACCAAAGCTGCGATTTTATGATAAATGTTCTCCCTTTTCTTTGCGAGCAGCATCCGCTTGACAACATTTGATGCCGCGAAGAACTTGATCCAAGCTGGGGAAAGCGAATACCAAAAGCTTGTCCAAGAGAAATGTGACAAGAACATAGACTAAAAGAGTCTCAGTCCATCCATTTTTGTACGAGCATTCATTCATTACAAGTGTTTATTTTAGTTCTTATAGTTGCGTAGCAATTCATAAGTCAAGAGTGCTACATTTTGTTAGTGAAGATTTAACTTTAACACTTTTTTGGGGGCATATGCCTTTAGTGCTATTCGATTATTCTTAAAATATTCCATTGATTCAGGAAAATCGATATGTCCAAAAGAACAGCAAAGTTAGCAAAAGAGTTTGCATGCCGTTAGCTACGCAGCTGTATACATGTGGCTATGAAGACAGTAGAATGTCAACGAGCCAAAAAAACCATGAACAAGTCGTCTCATGCTCTCGCATTTGTTATAATCCAAAAGTTCCTGCGAACTTTTATATTGCATATAACAATGTCAGCTGATTTACAAAATCCATTACGTGTCTGCAGCACTTGCAAGCAACGAAACATTGCGATTTGAGCAACTTCACAGATTATTGCAAACCGTTTAAAGTTTTCTCGTTACCGACATGCGCTGCTGGGTTATCATTCGTCCCTGCTTGTTTAATCAGAATGTATGCCTTTTTTTTTTTACTGAGACTGGAGTTGTCTAAGTTGGGTGCCTAAGTTCCAGGCTTTATAAGAGCTGACTTTCGAAACCAGCACTTTTTCCGACTTGTTAATCATAAACAAAGATTCTCCGTGGTATTTAAGGAGAAGTTCTAGACTTCCTGAAGCACACACACTCAAGCACCAGATTTCGCTCGCTTCTTATTGTTTCCTTTCTTCTTCTTCTTCTTCTTCTTCTTTCAATGGCAGCTACTCGTGCATTCGCTTGCTTCATGTTGGCTCTGGTGCTTGTTGCTGGAGTTGCGAATGGGAGCTCACTGACTACGTTTAGCGGACCTGACGACAAAGTTGGGACTCCAGTAGCATGCGGAGTGTGCGTCAATTTGCTCGGCATCTATGGCTACAAGTTCGACTGCGATGGAGTTCATGGCCTGCTCAAGTACACCAAGCCTCTTTGCCCAGTTTCAGTGAACGCTGTTGTTACTCTGAGCTCTGAGCTGCTGTGCCCTCTGCCTGCTGTATTCGCGTATGTTTCAATTCGTTTTGACTGCTAAAATGTTATGAACTGGATGGATGCTGATCCGTCTGATGAGTAAGCTTCATGAATAAATAAAAGCTTCGAGTTTGGTGTTTAGTTTTGTATTGCTGTTGTTGTGTTATTGAAGACTGCTCAGCAAAGCTCATTATCACATTATGGTCGATCTAAAGTGTACAATTATATATTTTCTCACTGGCTGGCTCTCCTTTCCCTTTCAATTTCACCATATGCTTGAGAAAACCTCACGTCCTTGCGAAGTGCTGCATAATATGTTACCTGAGACGATGCCATGTTCCAAGTCACGCACCGCGCTCCATGCTTTACGTTGACTCTCAACGTAGAACGTAATTAGCATCATTTTCGGCCTCAGAAAGCATAGGATGGCAATCATTTTCACTCAAGGATGGTTGCCTGCCTGATTGTGTAGCGGTTCTTGCTGCGCTAGGGCTAGCTCAGACAGTCCAAGATGTAATTTAAAGTAGAAAGAGACGTGGCAGCCAGGTGGTAACTAAAGTATGAGTAATAATGCTTGAGGGGAATTTGTTGAAATCAAGCAATTAAAAGGAAGGTAGTGATGTAACTGCGCCTTCCAAAGGTGAAAAATGAATTTGATCTGGTGGGTAGTGGATCTGAACGGGTATATTAAATGTGATTGTTTGGCCCTCGTTAAGAATGTAAACAATAAATCTCAATGTAACAAGATTCTTTTATTTGCTATAGAATATACTATAAGTCCTATAAATATGAAATGGCCGTTAGATTCCCTAGGTTGAGACCAGGAAACGTCCTTGTACAATGTTGCACATGGTCAATGATGATTGAAGGAAGCTGCCCTTCTTAAAAAGACCCTTGATTCCAGATTCCATTACAAATAATTTTCTATACAGATATCCTTTTAAAAAACATAATGGCTTCTTTTAAAATTTATTTATTTATATTTCATCAAAGAAAATTTATACATTACATCGAAGTTTCTTATTCCAATAAGTAAAACATTTATTTTTTCCGTGATAGGCATTCAGAAACTGTGAGATTAAAATAAAGAGTAAATCCAAATTTTCCAAAGGACAAGGAAATTACTGGAAAAATACCGACCAAGCTTTTGCTTTTACATTCATTCCCAGCTTGTGGTGAGACGTGACTCTTCCAGGAACAATTTGATAACTGAGAGTCAAGATGGTCGTTTCCAAGGTACTGTTAGAGCCCTTCGGGTCTATAGCGATTCTGCTTTGCAGACAGGTGGTGCAGCCATTTCGCTGGACAGCTTGAGAACTTCAATGAGATCCATGGGCTGGATTGGGTCTGCCTGGAACTCGAACTGTTGAGCCAATCGAGCCGTCCAGAGGACGTCCGAATGGAGCGAGACGTGCTCCAGCATGATCCTTGAACAGATATTGTGCAGAGCATGGAGTCTCCATGGATGGTCACACCATACCTCCAATCTTTTTCACCCTGGAAGGATTCTACTTGATCTTCTCCCTCCATACTCAAGCCCAGAATGCAAGTGATCCATCCTCCCCTCCACCACCTTCCTCAAAGCGTCCTTGCAAGCCATTTATTTGCCCACTCTGGGCAAATGCATTTCAAAAAGACCACAACGTCGCTGTTCGAAAGACCGGGTACATGCCACGATCAGGATGTTCCAGGAGAAGTCGCAGAACAGTTTCTTGTGGAACGGGCCCTGTTTGGATCTACTTGATAAGGATGAACAGGCTCTCTTTCATCACAGAGGCTACAAAGGAAAACACACCCGTAACTGCACTAGAGAGCTCTGGAGAATATGCTATGCCAGCATATTCGTATCACTCCCACTCGAGCACTAAGGTGCTCGCTCAAGGATCTCTCTCACGCCAAGTGCTTGCACGTGTCGCTGGAACAAAGCTGGAGGTAACGCCTTAGCCAAAATATCTACAACCTGCTCTGCGGTTCCACAATGGATGAGCTCCAAAACACGTTGGTTCACTTGATCTCAAATATAATGGAACTGCACCTGGGTATGTTTGGTACGCCTATGGTACCTGGGATTCTTGGAGAGTGCGATAGCACCCTGGTTATTGCAAAAGATATCTGTTGGTGCTAGCTGAGAATAGCCAATGCCGTCCAAAAGCTGTCGTAGCCAGCAACATTCCTTAGCTGCTTCAACATACCCTGCTTCGGTCAACAATAACACTACACCATGTGAGAGTGCCGCTAGTCAGCATCTGTGAAGCCAAACAGTCGCATACCTGCTGGGACTTTGGAGTACGTGAGAGCACAATGTCAAGTCCTCTTCAAGTAGCAAAAGATGCGTTTGACTGCTAACCAATGAGGAAATTCTGGAGTCTTTGGTGAAACATGGACGTATGCAACTAGAAATCTCCTATAGAGGAGCAGAAGTGGCAGTTCACGGCCAAGGCCACATGTTAGTGGCAGGCTTGAAACCATAGCAATGAGCAAAAGTGTGTGCAAGAAAAAATGAGACCAAGAACCAAGTTTTGGGTAGTTGATTGATAAGTTTTTTGTATGTTTTTCTCATCAGCTCTTCATGTTCATCATTTAATGACTCAGGTTTAGATTCAAACTTGGATCAACCCCTTGATTGTGAGTAAAAGTGTTAGAAGCATAGATGCTGTAACATGTAATTATGCCACATCCATTATTATATAATTGATATATAGAGAGTTCTTCCTCCCCTTTGTCATTGGCTTCTTGACCAGAAAGTGCCATACTCAAGATCAAAGAGCCATAAAAGCAACAGAGAAATGAGGAAAAACTCTTTGTATATCAACTTTATATAGATGGGTATATATACATAAAAATTATTACCGCATAATTATGCCATATTAGTCTGAGATGATCAACATGAAAAACTGATGAGAAAAGCATACAAAAACTCATCAATCAACTACCCAAAACTTGGTTCTTGGTCTTTGCCTTACTTGCACACAATCTTGCTCATTTCTATAGCTTCAATCTGATCAGTGGCATGTGGTATTGGTCATAAACTTCCAAACTCCCACTTTTGCTACTACCAGGCATTTGAATCTCCATAAGCATTGGAAATTTCTGGTTTAGAGCAATAAAGAGGGAAATTGGGAACACTTTCTGTTAAGATTTTATCCCTTACACCCTAAACCAATTGGTTAAAGGGATGATCATTTGATTGTGGTGCCTAATATTTTCTCCCACTGAAAAAGATAAATCTGGCAGTGTGCAGACCATTGTGTAGACTAAACTGCCAACCATCTATTGGTATGGTATCTGCTTCATCTTCTCACATTCCTCAACTGTTTGTGGGACTTGATCTTTGCTGAGATGGAGGCTGGCTTCCATAGAAGTTGATGCTTCATTCAGCTCAGCAAGATGGAAACCTCTCCAAGATGTCATCAACATACTTCTGCTAAGATAATTGTATGATGCCAGCCTACCTGTCATGTATAATCTCAATCCCCAAACAATATTTCACTGGTTCAAGATCGATCTTAAATCGTGCCTGTAGCTCATGCTTAAGCTGCTGGAAAGCTATGTGAGTGAGTGCACTATCAATAAATGTCATACTTGACTTGCAAAGATAAACATTAGAATCTACTGAAATACTACAAAACTGACGGAGAGTAGATAGCTGTTCATTTTTGCACACCACTGCTGTGGAGTCCATATAAAGCCTTCTTAAGCTTGCACACCTTGGGTTCTTGGCCTTTGACGACATATCCTTCTGGCTGAAGGACATAAACCTCCTCATCAAGATTGTCATAGAGAAATGCTGTGTATATCTGGAACTGTCTCTCAATCTCAGCTTCGTGACAGTATTTGATAAAATCTTTGGAGATGTATTCTTCGCCACCATCACTTTGAAATTTCCTGAGTTTCTTGCCAGTCTGCAACTCTGCTCGAGTTCTAAAAAGCTGGAACTCATTGATCACCTCAGATTTGCAAGCTAGAAACTTCACTGAGATCATCCTGGAATAATCGTCTACAAAGGTTACAAAATACAGCTTCTTCTCTCGAGAAAGTACTGGCATAGTACATGGATGAGCTCTAAAATCTCAGTAGCTCGTAGCAGCACCAGCCTTGAAAGGAAATCTGTGTTGCTTCGTGAGAACTTACAGCTCACAAAACCTCAGCTTCTGAGAAGTGATGTGAAGACCGTCAACCATGCCTGAACTAATGCATTATTAATATCCTGGTAATTCGTGTGACCAAGACGGCGATGCCATGTCTGGAGGTCAACCGCATGCTGAGGACCTACAAAAAGAAGTTGTTCGCTAGGCTTGACTGGATACTCCACCTCTGCATTCAGCCGGTAAAGGCCAGCATACCCACTGGCTAGCGCACTGTGTCTTGTTAAAGAGAAGTTCGCAATCACGATCTGTGATTTTTCCAATGGAGAAGAGTGTCTTCTTGACACCAGGAACGTAGTAGACTCCTCTGACTGCTACAACCTGTCCTGTGGCAAGTCGAACCTTGATCGTACCCACTCCATACACGCTGTGTGAGTAGTCATTGCTGAGGCAAATTCTCTTCCCATCTGGAACTTCTTCTAAATACGAGAAAAGGCTTTGGAGATGAGTCATATGCTGATTGGCTCCACCGTTAATCCAGATCACCTCTGTTCTTGGAGTGTTGGCTGCAAGGGAATTTGACTCCGCTATGAACAAGCTGCCATCACTGACAGCGTTCGTGCGTAATTGGCGACTTGCTTCCCCTTCCTGATTTCCTTCCGGATCTTGGCCGCTTCATCTGTACAGAGACCGTTATTTTTGCGCTTCTTGTTTCTCTTTCGCTCGTTTTGACCTTCTTGTTTGCGTTCTTATCCTCCTGGCGCGGCCCTAGCCTGTCCCAGATTGAGACCTTGGCCTTAGAACCAGCAAACATAGCCAAATCACATTTCTTCAAGGTTTCCAGCACTAATATCTCGTTAATTCATCAAAGGTTTTGGTGGCCACATGTCCAACGGCAGCAAGTGAAACGCTGTTGGAATACCCGAGAAACACCGTGACAAGGTCACTGTCGTCCACTTTGGTGGGAGATTGGGGTGTCTATCTGCTTCGCTGTATCCTTCGAACGACTTGCATAATCTTGGTTTTCATCTCAATTAGATTGGTCTTGTTGGTTCGGCCAAGAACTGTCTTTAGTGCTTTCCAATTCTCGTTTGGCTGTCAGGGATGTGTCACCGATAGATCTTCCCCACTGCACCTCCAAGGATTCCTGTTTCGTCAACTCTTTCTCGGCTGCAACCTCTGTCGCTGCTGGACATGCCTCTGTCCCAGAGGCTAAGCCCCAAAGGTTCTTCTCCATGAAGAAAAACTGCATCTCAATTCCCATCCATGGAAATCTATCTGCCATCAAAAACTTCCAAAACGTCTTTGTCTGAAGCCATCCCAGAAAAACTAGTGTTCAGATACCATGATAAGGATGAACAGTCTCTGGCTAAAAGGAAAACACACCCCCTTGATGTTCCCTGAGAGCTCTGGAGAATATGCTATGCCACTGAAGAAGCTGTATTTTGTGACCTTTGTAGACGATTATGATCGCAGTGAAGTTTCTAGCTCGTAAATCTGAGGTGACCAACGGGTTCCAGCTGTTTAGAACTCGAGCAGAGTTGCAGACCGGCAAAAAACTCAGGAAAACTCACTCCCTTGATGTCCCCTAACTGCTCTAGAGAGCTCTGGAGAATATGCTATGCCAGCATATTCGTATCACTACTTAGCCCAAGAGCAAGAAGAAAACATAACAAAAAACCCTTCGAATGCTGGTCAAATACGCATAAATCCTTAAAGAGCTCAAGGAGTTCATTCTAAAGGTCAGCATGAAACCTGAACAAACATAATCCTTTTTTAACTCTGCATGGACTAAACGAAAAGGAATACTTTTTTGAGCAGTCCATTACTCTTGGAATGCTGCAGAAGCGTTGGTTCACAAGGAACCAATCACTAAAGCACGTGCTACTAAGCATTCGGCAGTCTATGAGCAAAGAAGTGACAAACAAAAAAGATGATAAAAAGCACACTTATGATCTAGTTGTTTCTGCAGGGTCTGGTTTGGAATTATTTCAATTTTTGCAGCTCTTATACCTTTTCAGGACAAAAGCGGTGTTCCCTCATAAGGTGAGTGAAAGACAAGGCAAGGCCTTAGTTGAGATATTGGGCAACCAGCATTTTGAGCTGAAGAACAGAAAGCAAATAGTGTAATAGCTCACAAGTGATCAACCTTAATGATTTTGCTGAGTGCTATGGCCTCAAGCTTTACAAAGAGTGCACATTGAACTCAGCTCCAATACCTGCCAATCAAAGGAAAAAGAAAATCACAAGCTTACCTCTCAAAGTGAAGTCAGAACATCCCAGAAAATGGAGAACAACTTTATTTATAGGAGCATAGCATTAGGTTCTAATTAATTACTCAAGTGAACTTAATTCAAAATCAAAATTTTGGTTTCCTTTAGCAAACCTGTAAGGGGATTATAAATACATGATTAATCTAAATAAACAATGATGTAGAGAAAGAAGCTAAAGAAATGAGGCATAAATTAACAAGAGTCGAGAATTTTTTATATAATTAATAATGCAACTAGAGTGTGTTCATCAAAAGAGACTTTTTCCACATAATTCCTTGGCCTGAAAAAAAAATGTAAAAAGAGTGAGAGCAGAAAGAAAAACAAAAAGAAGCAAAAAAAGTAAAAAAATGAGTGAATAGTGCAAATGGCTTCTATGATGGGTGATGATGATGGAAGCATCAAAAGGATGTAAATAATCCTATAGAAGGCCTAGAATGCCGCTGAAACTAACTTAATCACCCTCAAGTGCTAGATTGCATCGAAAATGCTTAAAGTGGTGAATAATGTCACTGTAAGAGAATCTAGGATGCTAGAACTATTTGGAAGGATGGGAGCCTTTTGAGGATGGTAAAAAGTGTTCCCAAGGACCTATGGAAGTCATCATGTGTTGTTGATGAAGATTTGGTGGTTGGGTGAAGTGTCAATAGTGTCGGAGAATGCTTTGAGTGTTGTAGCAGGATGAAGTTGGGATCCAGCCATGAACCTAAGTTTGGGAAGAGCTGAGATGAGGTGCCAAGTTGAGAGAAACTTCAAGGAAAAGTCGAGATGCTGCTAGAAAATGCCTACCACCTTTATATCATGGTTGTATCCCAAGTGAGTAGCAAGGCTAGATTGCAGGTCTAAGGTGAAAAGTGCCACCAAGAGTGTAGTCACTAAGCTGGAAAGTCAAAAGTGTAAAGAGAGTGAAAAAATTATGCTCTCCAAAGTGTTGTTGATGCCTTGTGACCCTATTTCATTAACAGCTCCAAAACTACTATATAAATGCTAGAGTTGGAAAAGTGCTTGGAGAATCCACCACTTGGACAGATTCCTCACTATGCTGCAGCGAAGGAATTGATGTGAAATCCCTAGATTTGTTGAAGCCAAGGGATCTTTAGACTTGTGTAGTGATGGCAAAGAAGTCAAGTGTTGATGTAGTCCAGTCCATGTTGAAGAAGTTAATCATATTGCAATCAACAACTTGGATCTCTAGTAGTATGTCATCCTTGATAAGTTTCAAGAAAAAAACCTTGAGAGCCTAGTCAACTTCAATGATGGAATAAGCATCCACTTGAGACAAGCTAGATGGAAGTAGAGAATGACCATAGGCATTGAGAAGAGTTGTTGCATAAATGTTGTTGGTAATCGTTGATTCTCCTTTGGCCTAAGTTATCATATAAGTCCGTCCTAAGATGATGGAGTCCCTCAGTTTCCCAAATCCTAGCTGTTGGAAGTCCATAACAAGGAAATTTAGTATGGAACCCACTCCTTGCACCAAGATCTTGACATTCCAACAAATGCCTATAGAGACGATTTAGTGATTGGCAAACATTTTGAGGATGATAGTTGTGTTTCTCACCACTTCCAAGCCATTAGAAAGTGCCAAATTGAGGGAAATGATGTTGCTCTAGGATCTGAATCAAGTAATGTTTGTGTTGTCAAAGATTTATTGTTGATGTGGACCTCCATAAAGAATGCTTCGGGATCATGAGTGGTCTGAGTGTTGATAATGTGCATGTCATGTTGATGTTCCACGGGGATGCCTGTGGACTTGGCAAAAGCCTCTAGCTAAGGAGTAAAACTGAGTACATATCACAAAAGCTCACCAAGTGTGATTTAGATTGAAGTGTCAGCAATCTAAACAAGAACCTCTTGTGGGACTTGAGAAAGAGTGGAGGGCAGCTAGGAGACCCCACATTGAAAGTTGAATGAATATCCAGTTGTTGGATTTGAAGTTGTGGCCAAGGATGTGGGTGGCGCTGCAAATACCGAAGCATGGGGTAACTTGCATGCCATGAGAGATGGGAAAGTTCTAGAAACTAGAGTTGGATCTTGCTCACTATTAATATTTGGGGCTAAAGGAGAAACTTCCTTGCACCCTTGAGTCATAGCAGCCATTCTATAACCATCCTCTACAACATAAACTATGTTGACATGCATTAATGTCTTTCCATGGCTTGACGAAGGGGTATCTTTGATCACTTTCTACTCCAATTGTTGTTGGTATCTATCTCTAGCCATGGAAGAAATATGTTGTTTGGTATTGAACATGCTGGACAGAAGGTGGTCGAAGTTCTAAATGAAGTTTCCAACATCTCTCTATGCTATATCATAACATCACAATACGAGTAGCATTAAGAACGAAGAGGGCATCTCAGTCTCTCTGCCTACTATAAGCAGCATGCTCCAAGCTCCTCAAGTAGCTTCTTTTGCATTTATTGCTGCTACTAGATAATCTCCTTATATCTTGCATGCTTCAACAATGATTTCTTGATCATTGAGGGAACTCTATCACCACTGTGTGGGGATGGAGAAGAATAAATCATGGTAGCACATAAGCTCTCATCTGAAGGTGGGAGGAAAACCTCCTCTACCCTAGGAATCTTGAGATCTTGGAGAAGATCCCACTCCAAAGTCTCTACTACAGCAAATGCTTCATAACACATCCAAAACTCTCACTTGAGCATTTTGTATTTGAGATTTCCTTTGAGGCCAAAGATGAATGTGGTGATGCCATAACGTTCATTTGTGATGACCTTGCATTGGACACACTCCTTCTAGTAAAACTTGAACCACATACATATTCCAGCATAGATTCACGTGCTTCTTGCCAAAAAGCGAACAAATCCATGAGTAAGCGATTTGCTGGTCACTGTTGATTAAAGTGACCTTAGAAAGATGCTTTGAATGTGGAATAGTCAACCATATCTACCTCCAAGAGTGTTTCTACCCATGTTGTTGCTCGGCCAGTGAACGATTGCAAGAAGTCGTAGAGCTTGTGATCATCCTCGATGATGCCATTCGACATGCAATATTGCTTGAAATGAGTGATATGTGTCTTGACAAAGATGTCGCCATTGCCAGATAAGTATGTCAAGTCAATGCCTTGTTGTAGAAGAGCCATGGATGGTGGACTCCCTGACTTGATATCTGTAATGAATGAATCCTCCTTGTCAAAAAAAGTAGTTTGATAATCGAGCTCTTGTAAAAGGTGTGAAAAATGTCCCCATACCCTAGGCACTGTATGGAAGTTTGCTGGTTGCCATCTCTAATTGGAATGAGTGCAAACTAGCATAAAGTGTCCACTGTGCAACAGATGCTAGGTTGTGGAAAATACAATGCATTAAGAACTCTGACTTGTGTGAGAGCAAAGTATCTAAATGGGATAACTCTAAATAAAAGAGTATCCTCATATAGATTTTCTCAATTAAAATCACTGTCACTCTTGCAAATGCCAATTTCTCACAACAAAAAAAAAAAAAAAATTCTTGCAAAGGAAAGGGGGAAAAAAGAAAAATTAAACTCCAATACTCAAAATGCCTAAAAGGAAAACATTTGCATGGAAATCTCTTGACTTTGCACACAAAAATAGGTGTGGATGGACTTGTTTGAAAGTTTATACTTAAACCAAAAGAATGAACCCAAAACCATGAGTTAAAATGCCTAAAATCTCAAGAAAAATTGACTCAAACATTAAATTCTAAACAAAAAGAAAGAAAACAAAAAGAAATGCACTCCCTAGTACAAGAAACACTCATTTTTGGCATTGGTAAAAAGTAATAACATGGCCATAATAATTTTCATGAGAATGGCACCTCAAAAATTCCCCCCAAGATTAAGCTAGAAACTTGCAAATTTGAGCTATGAAGTGCTGTGAGAGAAAAACTGCTTCATGTCATAGCTTAAAGCGAATTGGCTACTAAGAAAGGACTTTCCAAAAAGCTTGTCTTTAGATCTACATGTCCAGAAAAAGAAATTCTTGAATTAATCCCAAAATTGCGAGCTTAGAGTGTTGAAAATTTGCCATGAAAAATAGAGGAGCGTGATAGACAAAATTTCATTAAATTAACAATTGAATCCTCCACAAAACAAGGTGCTCTTTAGCTTGTTGGAAAGAGGATGCCAAGTCGCATCGACCCAAAGAAAGAAAAACCAAAATCAATACACTAATCACGAGAAATCACTAAAGAACCAAGTGGAAAGAGGTAATGTAGAAAATTAATGCAAGAACGAGAAAATTTTTTTAAACTTACACTTTAAATTCATGGAAGTCGAAACTCTTAATGGTTCTAGGGTCTCTAAAAATATGAATCTAACCCCTAGAACTCAAGATTTCCCTCAATTTCCTAAAAATAAACTCTCCATTCTTTCAAGAAAACTAAACTAGCTTATTCATATTGAGTTCACCAATTTTTAGGTCATCTTTCAGCCCTAACCATGGATCCATCCCTCACATATAAATTCACAAAACCGTAATTCCAAACTTAATTACCAAAGGAAATAGGGAGGACTTTTGATATTTAGCCTTCGTGGAGTTTTACCATTTGAAATATTTCGAGAATCAAAATCTCCTCTCCTTATCTCTCAAAATGCCCATGGCTGCAACCAAAGAGTAGGAGTAGGAGTAAGAGTGGGGGGAGTAGGAGTAAAAGCGGAAGTAAGAGTAGAAGCAGAGGTAGAAGTGAGAGTAGGAGTGGTCTCTTTGGCTATAACATGTGACGTAAAGATAAAGTAACAATGAGTTAGTGTTGCAACACTCGAAACAAAAGATGCATCCAAGTCTTGGGATTTAGAAGGTTTTGTGATCAAGTTTTGTTGTACCTAGGCATGTAAAAAACCTAGAGGCTTGGTGTGTTTAGCTGGTTGTGCTTATAAGGAGTATAGTTGAACCTTAAGTCTAAGCTAACCCGAGGAGGGGGATTAAGAAAAAATTTAGGAATTTGTAGATGGATGGCTAACACTCCATTATTCGTGCAGTGAGTAGCTAAATCCAAGTAGAACCAAGTAGGAGATGGTATAATAAATGGGGACTTTGGCAAAGGAACTTAAGTAATGCAAAGGCAAAGGTGGTCTAATAGAAAAAGTAAGTTGGCAAATTAAAAAATATATTTATGGTTTATATCAAACTCCAAACCCTTTATGCAACAAAATGAAAATTTGGTACACACTTAATATCTCCTACCAACACTAACTCCCTATATTCAACTTTTGCATGTAAAATAGTATCAAACGGTGTTTAGCCCAATTCCGGCATATTGGTGGCTTGTAACAAAAAGGTGGGTACCCCACTGAGTAGAACAACATGGAACTTGAGATTATTCCCAAGCTAGACGCAGAATCATGAGCAATACAACTTAGCAAGAGCCAAATTAATATCTTAAATGGTCAACAATGCTTCCAAATACTATCCTTACTATACATTTAGAACCCCTCACAACCCCTCATCCTTCACCCTAGAAAAATGCATGTTTTTAGGCTTTCACCCCAATCTCAAGAACTAGTTTATAGGATTTGAAAATTTACTAGATATAGAATAGAACTAGATTGTGAATTGGGATGTAGGAACAACACCATGGGGTTCATGACACTCTCTAGATTCCACAGATACACCTTTTAGACAGATTTAACCACTTACTATAAATAGCACAAAAGATTGAATGGAACCAATACATGAAGTATGATAGTGAGGTTGTTTGGTGGACACAATAAGCTATCATAAAGCATTATTGAGGAACTAGACTCAACACATGAGGGTTCTTGTCATTAGCTAGTGCAACGTACAACACATTTAGCTAATAATATATAAAAAAATTCCATTCTTATGCTTGTGTGCTTATCCATGGTATATTCAAATCTCATCCCATCTAGTCATCCACTTATACCACAATCCCACGGTGGATACCTTCGTTCGTGGATACTCCACATAACAGGAAGGACGTATGCATGGATGTCCAATATATAAGATTTCAAATTTAGGGGTAGGAATATATCTTGTTCAAGGGTATATTATATTTTTAAGTAGCCACTAATTAATAAGAATCGAACTCGTGCCATTTGCTTCGATACCAACTGTAGCACACTTTATCTCTCTCCCCTTAATCCAACTGAAAAAGGGGCATTTGCTTGATGAGAAAGCCCTTAGTGGCTATTTTATCCCCTAGGTTTCAAGGATCCATGGTGATAATATATCTAAATCTCATCCCATGATCACATGCGCTACAATATGCCTAATGTATATGATAGAATGATGCTAACTAGGCATAATTATGCTAATTGTGAAATTTTAGAATTTGGTGAATATGAAGTTCTAATTGGACTTTTAATATAAAAAAATACACTAATAATATTAGGAAATCCTCTTGATTGGAACTTTGGACACATCTAGAAATATTGTTGTTGAGAAGAAACAAATTAATATCCTTGCAAGGACTTTATATTGCCAAAGTAACCTAGTGTTCTAGAGATTCTAGCATCTTTGTAAAGCTCTTCTAGTCAAGCTGGCCAGACTCACTAGTCTATTGGTATTTAGAAGTGCCTTTATAATAAAGCTGGTTGAACTCACTAGTCCCTCAGGGGGTTTTTCTAAAATCTAAGAGCACTCGATTCCTCATGGTTGTCAAGAGTCTATAATAGAAGTATGTGATTTTTAACTCTATAACTTTCTTCTAGCCAATTCACTAAATTCACCTAGGTGTTAGGACCAAAGATTACACAATAAATAAAATATTGAACACATACCATCTACAAGATCTCTTCTAATTTTGAGGTTTATAAGCAAAACTTTAAAACTATAGTTGAAATATGAAGAACAAAGAAGCAATTAAAAACACAAAGGCTTTGATTTTCTTACTTTCCCAAATATTTCAATCAGAAATATTAATCTAACTTTTCTTTGATCCCTTGAGCAGTTTTCCACCATAAAGGATCAAAGGACAATAGTAATATTGATGGGAGAGGGAGAGAAAATACAAAAAAAAGCCTTAGGAAAAGTAAAGAATAATTGAGTAAGTGAGTGTTGTGATGGAAAATAATATTGGCATTGCTAATGATGTTGGTGTTAAGGAGGACAAACCTCTACATAGCCATGATAATTAACATCATAGTAAGGAAGTTTGAATCTTTAGGCAGCAGTGCTTCTTTGTACTCACTTATGTTGGTGTTGTTGGAGTTTTTGCTTCACATAAATATCCTATTTAATACCATGATTTATTAAAGAATTAAAAAACTATATCTTTAATCTACTTTTAAATCAATTTTTATTTATATAAAATATAAATTTTTTATTAATTTTATTGTAACAATTACTATAAAGTTTTTAAAATTAATTGGTATATTGAGAATTTTAAAATATCATTGTTTTAATATTTTTTAGATAAAATATATATTATTATCAGCTAATGCAATTGTAAAAAATTTAGTAGTTGTATACCAGTCTGATGTTATACTTTAAGAATACCTTCATATTGTGTGTGTGTGTGTGTAACTAAATACAGATTAATTTATAATATTTTCTCAAAAAACATAAAATAGTGAAACTAATAAAACTTTATTACCAATAAAAATTTTCTTTAAATATTTGATTTCATAGATTTTAAGAACCCATAAAAATATAAACTTGCAACATAATAACTAAATAAAGGAAAATGTCAAAGCCCAAATGTAAAGAGTAAAAAGAATCAATTAATAATCAAATTTCTACTTGGATTACAGTATTTAGTAGGAACTTTTATTTATAATAACCAAACGAAGACAAGTGTTTCTACTTATCAATTTCCTATACAAGAGTATCTAAAAGAGTGCTTGTGTGTGGAGGCTGGTAAAATGTTGCAATGCTGATCTATCTATCAAACTGCAAGAAATTGCAGAGGTGAAGGGAAGTCTCTTGCCAATTGTTACAAATGCGATGGCCTTTAGACTCTCGTTCACGATTTGAAGCTTTCTTTGATGCTCACGTACAGCAATCTTACAAGTTTGATTGGTGGCGACGTGCAGAAATTTAGTTTTTTTTCCCATACAATGGTAACAACTTTGACTGTCTGGAAGGAGGTGGGCAAGCCTTTTCATCCGCTTATGACCTTCTAGACCAAGTCAAATGGCTTTATACCATATGGAACAACTGGAGGTGCGTACATATTAGCTCCTGAGTTCTTGCTCTAACGTGGTGTCGTGGTGTCATGCCTAGAAAGTCGAACACCTTCGCTATCAACATCGTTACCCCACAGTCCAGCAGGAGATTTAAGGCAAAGCGTCCTTTATCAACGTGCACGTCTTCAAAGGCTTTGGAATTCTTCTAGTCTCATGTGATTTTGCTTTTTCCCAGAACCACTGGAGGTTCTTGTTAATAGTATGACTCTCATCATTGTTTTTAATTGTTTCGTTCTTTTTATTTCACAGGTGGAGTTGCTAAACTCCCAGTGGATTGAAGATCGTTCAAATATGGTCGGGTCGGTTCAAATTTACATGCTATGTGATGGTAATGCCTCTGGAGCAAACTATGTAAGATCTTATTTTCCTGAGCTGGATTTGTTTTTCCATTTTCTAATCGAGTTACGGGACAAACTGATCAGGAATCCTTGCAAACGTACAAGAAGATCCACGATGTTAGAGACAAGTCTACAGATTGCAAATACTCGGCCTACATGGTAAAGTTCACGAGTTTTTCAGGGGATGCCTTGCCAAGCGGCCGCGCCGCCAAGCCCTAGCGTGCTCTAGGTGTCATCTTGTTGCTAAGATCAAAGTCGGATCTCGGACCTTTCAAACATTATAAATTTGAACATTAAATCATCGTTTTTACAGCTAAATCAAAGAAAATGATATGAAAAAAACTATCACGAGTCTGAACTATTCTGCTGCTCGATCAAACTTGTCACTGCTCTTTAGCTGCTTCCACTTTTCTTTTTGAAGCTGCTGCCCCTGCTCTGCTGGGCGAACTTAAAACTTCGATTTTTCAACCTGCTGCCCCTGCTTGGTTTAAGAAATTTTTCGTCTTTAAGCTGCTCAATCTTTGCTGCTCGATCTTAGCTGTTTCAGCCTGCTCCCTTTCTCTCCAAGTTTTAAAATCATCTTACAGTTTTCCATTCCCACTTGCTCGATTCTTATGATCTCTGACGCTGGTTTTATCTTTCGCTGCTTCAAGTCCTGCTCCACCCTCATTTACATATTCTTCTGGCAACCTCCTATGATCTGGACCAAGTTGGCAGTCAGACTATTTTCCAAATAGAAAAGAAACATAATCTCTCAAGGTTATTTACTCACAAGTTGGCCAGAATAAGCAGCTCCTTTGAGATGTTTTATTTATTTAGTCTCGAAGAGACGGCCTGCTACGATCTGGACCAAGTTGGAGCTCAGAAGATATTCCACCAGAGGAGAAAATTAAAAAACAAAAAATATACCATAGGATTTGTTGCTGATACTAAAGGAGCTACCATCACAATTTGTGTGTCGGATGAAATGAATGGAAGAGGAAAAAAAGAATGACTCTACGTACCCTCAGTCCACATTTCTCGATTGTAAAGGTGGCCATTGAACCTCTGAATCGCTTTGCACCAGCTTCCACGTTCCATGAAACTCGTCTGATCTTCTGTCTTTATGACTGTTGCTTCGTCTTAGAGTTCACTCCAGCTCTTGTAGTCTCCACATGTCAGAGGCGAACATCAGCCGTTTTTCAGTCTTTGTGAAGCCGAACCTCTGGCTCCGCCGTCACAAGCAGTTTCTTCGAGTTCGAGATCATCTTGCCATCATCATCTTCTATCATCCAAGCACCTGTAAGAGCGATCCTGGACAGCATTGAAGCTCTTGTCCCGTTTCCGTCAACTAGAGAGCTTTGTCTTGATCCGTCTTGGCATCTCATCTTCTCCTTCATCTCGCTGTTCCCCCGCCGACGTTTGATGGACTCTGCTCCACTCGGCTGGCTGACTGCTCCGATCTCGGCCACCATCTCGGCGACCTCCGCTTGAGAAGCCCAGATCTTGACAAAATTATCTGCTATCTCCCGATCGATCAAGATATCTCCGAAACTTTGGAGTCGAGGGAGGATATCTCCTCGACGAGGTTGATATTCTCTTGACTTAGAAGTGTGGAGACTGGTCTCTGGCGCAGGCTTCCCTGTGCTGCTCGAGCTGTCAGTACTTGGCTTGCACCTCTGTTCTGGATTTGACTCTCGAGAGCTGGTTACTTCTTGAACTTCCATTCTCGTTTCTTCGACGTGCTTAGAACCTCTGACAGTTAGGGAATGCTTCCGCCACTTCAGGCCTTGATCGTGCTGAGAAGCTTGAGCGGAAGCATGCAAAAACACAGCTTCCTGCGAAGCCAGATGCTCCTTCTTGTTGCATGTAGCGTCCATCTGATCCGTCAACCCTCTGCGCTTGTCTTCTTCATCCTTCAGAGCTCGTCGCCCAAAGCTTTGCTTTGCATCTGGCACGTCTCTCTCTCCTCCAGCGCCTCGAGTCCCGTGATCCTCTCCATCAGCCGCCAGTTACTTGCTTCTCCAGCCTCGCCTTTGCGCTTCCAAACTCCGCCATCCTCTTCTCGACGTGCTCCTCGCCGAGAGCTCCACCTCGTGCAGCGGATTCAACTCCGTCAGCCATTATCCCCTGGGGCTTCTCCTTCAAGAACTCCTGTCCGAACACTTCCCTCATTCCACCAGATGACAGAGAACGTCTAGCATAGTCTGTCTTATAGTCTCCACAGCCATCCGAAACCCCAGTCACGAGCAGCTTCAGTTATATCGTCTTCTCGCCATCTTGCAGCCATCTGACACTGGTTTACGTTGTTCCTCACTACTATCATGGACAGCCTTACCGCAGCAGGCGCTCCTGAATCATCTCCATCCACTGGAAAGCTGATAAGATAGATCCCTCCTTGCTCCAGACACTGTAGAGTGTAGCCCAACTTGATCCATTGATCTTCTATTGACTTAGAAGAGTGTGGAGGCGGGTCTCTAGCCTGTTTAGATGCCGAAGTTTGATGGACTCTGCTGCACTTCCAGCCAACTGCTCCGCCTGGAGCCTCGTCAACCGCCGCTTTCGACTCTCCATCTCGGCCACCATCTTCCGAAACTTTCAATTCCAGTCGTTGATCTTCCCTCGACTTAGAGTGTGGAGACTGGTCTACTTGACGCTTTAGTGACCTGCTATTGTGGTGCTCGACTTGCTTGGATATTTGGCCACAGCTCCGAGTTTTCCCGCTCCAACTTTTGGATTCGATTTCCCTTGAAGCAATCTGACACTCAGTTCTTTGCTGATACTTTCATCCGAGCAGCTGTACGAGCATTCCTGGACAGCCCTGACCCGTTTTCAAAGTCTCCGTCAACTAGAGAGCTCTACCAGATGACAGAGAAAGTCGAGCGTAGTCTGTCTTATAGTCTCTGCAGCCCTCTCTGTGAATCCGAATACCCCCACTGTCACGAGCAGCTTCAGCTATATCATATTCTCGCCATCACCATCTCGTTGCAGTCGTTCCCTTGCTACTATTCCTTCAAGCTGTGAACATTATACCGCAGCAGTATCTCCTGTCTCATCTCCGTCGACTGGAAAGCTGATAAGATAGATCCCTCCTTGCTCCAGACACTGTAGAGTGCAGTCAAACTTGATCCATTGATCTTCTCTTGACTTAGAAGAGTGTGGAGGCTGGTCGCTGGCCTGTTTAGACGCCTGAAGTGTGATGGACTTCTCCGCCTGGAGCCCCGAGACACGGTCGTCACGCACTGCTTTCACATCTTGGACAGTTGCAAATCTTTGGAGTCGAGTCCTCGAGAAGGTCGATCTTCTCTCGACTTAACTGGTCTATAGCTTTAGTGGCCTCCTCCTGTGCTGCTCAACTTGCTTGGAGATCCAACTTCTGGATTTGACTCTTGAGAGTTGGCTTCTCCGATGCTAGAGTCCGAGCACTGGCCTCCAGTTGACCAATCCTTGCAGCCAACTTCTCGAGCTCGGAGCCAACTTCATTTCTCGTTTCTTCAACGTGCTTAGAACAGTTTGCTCGTGTTCTCTTCTCAGGTAAACCCAGGGTCTAGTCGTCTTAGAGTTCGCTCCAGCCCGGCCGATCATCTTCTCGCTATCATGGTTCCGACAAAACAAGCACTCATTGTTCACTCCAGCTCTCTACAACAAACACGGAAGTTAGCAAACGGCCATCTGGAATCTGAAAGGTATATCAAACTTACCTGTCTCCTCTTGAATTCGGCAACAAAATCTCTCCCTGCACGATCATATAGTTCTTTTGCCTCCTTCACAAAGACCACCTCGCCGGACTGAAGCTTCTTCCACGGTTTCCTCTCACTCGGGATCCTATCCAGCATTTTCTGGAGCCTCATCATCTTCCGTGCTCGCTTGATCCTCTCTCGGTCGCTGGATTTGCCGTTGAGCTCCTCGTAAAGCTGCTCGGTGAGTCTGATCAGAATCCGGAGTGCGCTAACACTCCAAGACTTTTCCTCGTGCTTCTCCTCTTCTGTTTCCTCGCGCTTTTCCTCTTCCAAGCTGCGGATCTTCTTCTCGGTTTTTCCCCTCTGGTTTAGCCACCGGTTTGCCTTGTGGAAAGCTTCGAGATACGCGAACTCAACATAGCCCCCTCGGCCATCGCTAAGATGGGTTTCACTCCACCGTCGGGTGCCGTCGGGAAGAATGTCCTCCGCTGAGGAAGAGAAGCGAACCATCTTCGGCCTGGAACCTGCAAGTCCAGAAGGCCATCGTGAGTCACAGTAGAAGAAGAATGCGAGAAGCAAAAGGAACCATACCTGGACGACGACCCCCGGCTGGCAGTAGAATTGGCTTGGGTCGCTGCTCCTCCTGCTTGGGCTTGTCATTCTCCTGCTGCTTCATCTTCTCTTGATCGTCTTCCCGTTCCAGCGGCTGCTTGATCGGCTTGATCGTCTGCTCCTCCTCTTGTTCCAGCTGCTGCTTCATCGGCTTCATCCGCTGCTCCTCCTCCTGTTCCTGCTCTTGCTTGATCGGCTTGATCGGCTTGATCGGCTGATTCGGCTGATTCTTCTCCTCTCGTTCCAGCTGCTCCTGTTTCACCTCGCGCCTGAGTTCCTTCGTCTCATCGGCTTCTTTCTCCTCCTCGTTCAGCTTCTCTTGCTCCTCCTTGCTCAGCTGCTCAGCTTTCTTCTCTTGCTCCTCCTCCTTCAGCTGCTTCTCGGCTTCGTTTTCCTCCTTTTGTTCCAGCTTCATCGGCTTCATCTGATCGGCTTCTTTCTCCTCCTCGTTCACCTGCTCGGCTTTCTTCTCTTCCTTCAGCTGCTCCGCTTTCTTCTCTTGATTCTCCTCTTCGTCCTCCTTCTCTAGTTCCGGCTTGATCGGCTTGATCGGTTCCTTGTGCCCTCGCTCCTGCCGTATCGCTTCTAAGACGATTTTCACCTCGTGCCTGAGTTCCTTCAACTTCAAGGCGGCGGCTTCCATGGCTTCTCCCGAGACGGCCTCACACACACGATCTTGGACCTTCAGCTTCGAGGCCGCCGCGTCCATGGCTTCCGGGTGGACCTTGTTGTCGCCCTTGTGCGCCTTTTTTGGTCGAAAGAGAGACCACAAACCTGTGACGCATCCACTGCGCTCCTGCTCTGTTCGCGCCATAGCTTGCCCTTTGCAAAATGCCTTTAATGCCCTAACCCTTACTAAATCTATTTCACTTTACATTTCTCGGCAGTGACTTAGGCAGCGCCCTGGCTCTTGAAACTCAGGCACGCTGGAACCAGCTCACAGGCTGCATCCCAGAAGATGTTTACACACTCTCATCTCTCAATATCTAGACTTGAGTCTGGAACGAGTCCCTGGAGCTGGTTTCTAATGCTTCCAGCTTGAGAGTGCTGATCAAACCAGCTACCGGATACCATCTGACCTCAGTAAACTTTCCAGAAGAAAACAAAGAAACGAGACGGTAGCTATAGTAAGTACAGTCTTTATGTGCTTTCTTTGTTGGTGAATGTTTAGATGCTTACCCTAGATGTGCCATTCTTAACATGCAAACTTCCTGACATGACAAAACTTCAAGAGCATTGAATTCACAAGGTAAGTGCTCTCTATCATTCTCCTTAAAGCTTATGCTTTACATCATGCAGGAAAATGCCAAGTCAATTTTTTCATGTTTGCTGTTGAGATGTGTCTTGTTACCAAGCACGCATACTTCTGCCGCCAATTTGCTTTTTGAAACTATTGTATGACATTGAATTTAGCAGAAACAAAACTTTTTATTTGTTCTTTTTTACATACAATGTCTTATGAGTCCATTCTGAGTTCATTGTCAAGCTTAGGTGGTTCAGAGGAAGGAGGAGAAGCTGTTTTTAGTGATGGAGAGCATGTGGAGTTCGAGGACAATATTAGGGATGATGTTGTTGCTTATATGGTGGAAGAATTGTCATCAGATGGAGATCAAGATGCACAGAAACTTATTTTCAGTCTCAAGGAGATATTTGATTTCAGCCATATCCCACTAAAGAAACAATCTTGAATTTTGAATAAAGAAGAACAGTATTTCTATGTATTACAAACAATGCTTTGTGAGGGATGCAAGTTGTCTAGCTTCCTAACTTCAACAACTTCAAATAATACACTGTTATGACCCAGCACTAAATAACAAAGACAAAGATGTTTAACCTTGCCTAAACTATGTTATGCCTTCTCTTGAGGTTCCTTTAATTATTCTACATATAGTTGAGTTATCAAATAGTGATTAAAAGTCTCTTCCTTTAATCAGAATAGTCTTTTTTGTCATCTTCACATTACAAATTTTGCAACTTTTTAATATTCAACTTATTGCTAATAAAAGATTAACTATTCTTTTTTCTTTATTACTTATTCTTCAATTGTGAATAATCAATTTTATAATATCCAAGTTCATCACAATGATGACATAAATTGGTGATGATCATAAATTTGGAATCTAACTTGCCACAACACTTAATACAATCCTTTCTACTAAGCAAAGAGCCCTTTAGGTAAATTATACACTGTAAAATTGGGAAAATAAACAAATACCAATCATCCACTTTTGTAGTGCATGTGGTTTTTACTCTTTATTCTATAGTGATTTACCATAGGATAACACTATGAAGCGGAACCTAAACCCTCCATGTCATATGCCATGTGTCCAAAGGACAGTGGTGTAGAATCTGAAGTTCAAGGCCTTGGGCCACTGAACGAAGGAACAATGCCAAACTCCCAAGCATGGAGCCGAGTGATGGAACCGGACCATGGAGCAACTCCCGAGCATATACCCCAAAGAATGAAGGAACAAGAGTCTAGAGCAACTTGGAACAGTCCTAGAGCAACCAGCATCCTAATGCTAGGACCAACATACAAAACGGAGCCAAATGGAGTTTGGCGCTATTTCGGTATACTAGTGGCCTAACGCAAAGCCATGGGTATTCCACCAGCTAGCATAGTGTGGAACTTGGGCTTAAACCCAAGTTAGATGCAAAACAAAGATAGGCATATAAGCGGGAGCTAGACTATGCTTCAAGTTAGTTAGCCATGCTTAACCTACCCACTATCTGTACTATATGTTTAAAACCCCCAATAACCCTTTCCCCCCCCCCACCCCCTTTTTTGAGGAAGACATGATTTGGGCTTTCACCCCAAGCCTCCCTTAGTACTAGAAGTTAGTCTCTGGAATAAACTTGAAATTTACTAAATATGGAATATCCCTAGATTGCGAATTGGGACATGGGACGAACACCATTATGCTCAGGAGAATCTTTACATTCTGTAGATATGCCAAATGAGCAAATCTAGACACTTTTTATAAATAGCATTTGGGACTAAAATGAGACTAACACAAAGGGTATGATAGTGAGGGTGTTTAATAAACACGATAAGCTATCATCTAGCGATATTGAGGCACCGAGCTCAATATCATGGGGGTTTTTGATACTAGCAAGTGCAAGCCAATGACACAAGTTTCTCAAATTAGGCCGAGTATACTCAACAAGAAACACATAGGGGTTCATACCTTATGTTTATCCAATCTAAGTACATGGTTATTGGGAAGTCTCTCAACTAGGCCAAGTGAGAATTGATAACGGGTCCAGTAATACCAACCTCCTGCCATTGTGGCAGTAAGAAAAGAGTGTCCGTAAGGATTGGCCGACAAGTAACTTTTGATACCTAAAATCACATTTGTGACAACTTTATACTCCACATAACATTGCTATTGTCCCATTTATATGTGGCAGAAGTGTTTAACAAACTTCGCTCCAAGTAGTGCAAGAATGGTCATCAAATATTAATCCTAGGTCCTAATATTATCAACTTATAGCAATTGTAAAAGTAAACTAAACTTTATTGGCAATGTTAGATCATGACTATATATAATACTTTATATGGTAAAACACCATATACCCCTATGATATACACATATTGAAGACATGAAAATTAACAATCTTAATCTCAATATTAAATTTTTTTATATATTGTGATCATCCTTTTGAAGGTCCAATGAGCTATTTCACCAAATTATTCATTTGTGGATGATAAACACTTGTGAAAGTGTGATATATCCTTAGTTAAGATGTCAAAATATAAAATGCCTCATCTATAAATGTACAACTATTGTCTAAGAAAATCAGCTCTAGATGAGAATACTGAAATACCACTCAATTAAGGAGAAAGTATTTAATACCAGTCATAGATGTACTAGCATTAGCACCAATTTCCACCCACCAAGTAAAGTAGTAAAAAACAATAATAACACACTCTGACTATGAAAAAGGCCCCATCAAATAAAATGCCACCAATTCAATATCAAACTACAATTAACTCTAATTATCTTATAACAATAAAGATAGTATTATAAGTTTAGTACCAAACTCAACTATGCACATACCAAATAATATCATATCATATCTTTGACTAATAGAAAGATTTATATAACTTTTCAGTCATATGATAATATCTTGTATGCTTAACTTGAATAGAAGAGTTATTATGGGTGAAGTTTTAGATCCCACTACATTGTAAAACTAACTATAGCACACCTTATCTCTTTCCCCTTAAGCCAACTGGAAAAGAGGCAATTAATTGATAAAAGAGCTTTTGGAAGGACATACGCATGGATGCCCACTAATCAATAGGATTTGAACCCATGCCATTTGCTCTGATACCAGATTATTTTTCTCCCCTTAAACTAACTGAAAAAGGATGAGAGAGCCCTTAATAGTTATTTTATCCCTATTTATCCCCGAAGGTTCCAAGGATCCACAGTAATAGTATATTCAAATCTCATCCCATGATCACATGCGCTACACTAGCAAAGTTCTTCTACTTTAATAATGAAAAGATTGCAACATAATCACCTTTTAACAATGTATAAAAACTATGCAAATACATATAAATCTTTTTGAAACTTTTGTTATCATGGAGTAATTCACCTTCATTGGTTGCAACATATGGCTAATATATATAATAGAATTATATTAACCAAACACAATCATGCTCTCTTGCATCAACACACCTTTGAGATAATATCAAAAACATCTACAAAAGGTTGAGTGTAGTCTAAATACTCAAAAACTAGAAAAGTTGTTAACACATCTTTGAGATTTGCAAATGCTTGTTCACAATCCCAAATTAGATGAAAAATAATATGAACAACTTCATTAATGCTTGCAATGATAAAAAAGATAATAACATGAAAAATATATTGTACCTTGCCAAGAAAGTGTTGCACATTGTTCACGCACTTTGGAGTATAGAACTTCATAATATCCACAAGTTTGTCAAAATCAGATTATAAATCTTCATGAAAAATATAATACTTAAGATATATGCATTTTGATTGTATCAATGTCAAACTAACTTCCTATAGCTAATCCCAATATTTTACAAACATCACAAGTGTGTTCCTCTTATGTCCCCTTAAAGTGGATCAAGACATTATCAATGAAATTAATAGTCACCTTTAACATATTGTAAAGAATATCATTCAAAAAGTCTCCAAAGAATTATTCAATCTAAATGGCATCACCAAAAATTCATATAAATTAAATGGGTTATAAAAAGTAATATTTAGAACATCCTTCTTATGTAAGCAACTAAATCACTTAACCACACCTTTGACCACTTAGAGGAGTCTCACTCACCATCTTTATAAATTTTATTCCCATCTTAAGGACTTGCTAGCCTCATGAATGACTTGTATACCACTTAACTTTTGCATTTGGTTCAAATGTTCCACATGTCCAATCCCAGGATAAACACCTAAAGATACCAATAACATATCATCCCATTACACTAAGGTTATATCCATTCACCTTTATCTAATTCGTACCCCAAAACCACCTATACCACAATATTGTCCCCTAAAGACTGAGCCATCTATCCATGAGTGGTCATTTTATGACCACATTTTAGCATCCTTATGATGCCCAGAGACATAAAGAACACCTTTCCTTAATATCCCTTTTTCAGTTCCAACCTAATCTCTTTCCATCCATAACTGTGCTTGCAAACACTATCATTGGGTTAAGGCCCAAAGGCCTGAAGGCCTGACCACTAAGTCCTATCCACCTCTAAAACTTCCTTGCCACATGATTATATGTTTAATCACTACACAAAAGGACTACTCCTTTTCCTTTCCACAGTCTAAGACTTTAGGGAAACACTATAACCCAATGCAAACCTTGTGGGTACTCTCCCCACCTTTTGCCTCTAGGTGCCCTATTTATGTGGCTAGAGCAAAGTTTTAATGAGCCATGCTAGATATCCAAGTAGGTAGTAACACCTATATTTGTATAAAACACAAATCCTTAAACTCTAGACCACTTAAGCATTTTAAGGGAAATTAAAACCTTTCTACCTTTGCTCTTCTTGCATCCTCAAACAATAGCTATTTAGAGTGGAGCCAAGAAGGTACCATGTGGTAGTGGCTGAAGTGGAAGCCAAACAAGTGTAATACATTTGGACTAAAAGCTCTAACTCAAAAAGGCAAGAGTAAGAGTGGATGTTATGAGCTATTCTTGGCTCATAACTAATACGGATGCGGGACGACGAGGGATCCGTACGAGACATATATGGTCCGACTGGCGCAAAGAGGGAGGCTAGGTTTTTCTTGTTCTCTTCTTCTTCTTCCAGGCTTTGAGCCTTTTCTCTTCTCTTGTTTCTCATGTGAATCACTCATTAATGGATCACATCCTTTTTGATTGGATTCACATCCTAACATTTGGTATCGGAGCATTGATCAGGACCTTGGCAAAGATCATTCGGGATATCGCATCGTGGGAGAGAGGATTGGTCCACGTCCTTAGCTCCATGGCATTCACCCGATCTAGGGTACAGTTGTCTCAGCAGGGCATCCGACAGGAGGTGTTTGTGGCGGCGATCATTTACCCTAGGCTGCTGTGGGCGATCTGGGCTTGGGCGAGAGCGAGGCACCGGAAAGAAGCAATGCCACCATGGAACAAAGGAAAAAAATAGGTGAAATCTTCCCCTTCAGCCGATGGAGAATCCAGCAATGTAGAGGTGGTCGATCCAGTGAATTCTCCACAGGTAGTGCCTGAGCCGGTTGGTGAGTTGAGGGAGGTGTTGCAGTCTTTCATGCAGCACTATGTGACGAATCATCAGCAGGACTTGGAGAGGTTCCAACAATTGCAGTGTACCTTGGCCATCATCGAGCACAATCAGGCCACTATGGGTGGCAAGATAGAGGAGCTGGGGGAGCAGAAGCGGGTTTTGATAGAGAAGCAAGAACAGATGGGGTCTAGGGTCAAGGATTGAGGAGACCCTGATCTGAAAGACATCGTGCACCGATTTTCTGACGAAGATTGGTTCCAAGATTCGAGTCCTGAATTACCCCCAACAGGTGATCGACCTTGGTATGATGACTTGCTGGAGAAGATGAAGTCACCAGTTCTAGAAGGAGGGGCCAAGGGGATACTCGGGAGGGGTCCAAGGATGGGGTCACGGTGGCAGGATCAGGAGAAGCTCAATATACCGGAGTACGATGGCTCAAATGATCGACTAAGACTTCAAGATTGGCTCCGCAAGCTGGAGCGGTGTTTTGTGTGGCAAGATACCAAGGGAGTGGATAAGGTTCCCTTTGCATCAATCTTCTTGAAGGATCTAGCATCTGAGTGGTTTCATAACTTGGAACGAGCTCGCATATTCCCGGACTGGGAACAGTTCAAAGTCTTGATCACAGACACTTTCATTCTGACAGGTTTCCTATTCCGAGGGTGGAGGAATTGATGGATGAGCTTGGGGGAGCCTGTTTCTTCACAAAGCTGGATTTGAGATCGGGGTATTATCAAATCAATGTGGTGGAACGTGATCGTCACAAAACTGCATTCAGGACACACAGGGGTCTTTTCCAGTTTAAGGTGATGCCCTTTGGGCTCACTAATGCACCAGCCACATTTCAAGCCGCCATGAACAAGGTGTTGGGACAGTTCTTGTTCAACTTTGTGGTGGTGTTCTTTGATGACATCTTGATCTTCAGCCGAACTTGGAAGCCGCACCTCAATCACGTGGAACAGGTACTGCAAGCGTTGGAGGAAGCAGGAATGGTGTGCAAGCTCGCAAAGTGTTCTTTTGGTGTTGTGGAAGTGGACTACCTGGGATTTAAGGTGGCTGAGGGACAGGTGATGGCGGATCCAAACAAGTTAGAGGCTGTTGCTGACTGGCCAATACCACAAACCATGAAACAGCTTCGGGCCTTCTTGAGATTTGCCAACTATTTGCGGAAGTTTGTTAAGCATTTTGCTTCAATAGCTACTCCTCTCACAGATCTCCTCAGGTCGACACAATTCTGTTGGGATGCTAGGGCCCAGCAGGTGTTCATGAACCTCAAGCAACGAATTGTGGAGGCTCTGGTTTTGGTGTTGCCAGATTTTTCAAAGGAATTCATAGTAGAGACTGATGCATCAGACCAAGGAGTGGGAGGAGTTTTACTCCAGCAGCATGGCATTGTTGCTTTTGAGAGCCGCCGGTTTACGGAGATTGAATCCAGAGCTCCAGTATACGAATAGGAAATGGCAGGTGTTATGCATGCTGTTCATCGATGGAAGCATTATTTGGCTTTTCGTCATTTTCGGCTTCGCACTGATCATGTGAGCATTCGGTTTTTGCTCACTCAACCCCACCTCAACAAGAAGCAGATGCGTTGGGTGGAAGAACTTCAAGCCTTTGACTTCACTATCGAGTATCGACCAGGTGCTTCTAATGTACTTCCAGATGCTCTTTCACGGAAGTTTGCACGCACCGAGGAGTCAGCTCTCTATGGGATTTCTCACCTGCAGCCGGAGTACGTAGAGCGGATTCAGGAGAGGTATGCACAAGATGTGGCCCTTCAACAGATTCTAGAGCGGCTTCAGAATGGGGAGCAGCATCCCAAGCTGGTCCTCATTGATGGCATTCTCTGGTCAAAGGGACGGGTGTTTCTCAACAACAAGCATCCATTGCGGCAAGAAATTTTCCATGAGTGTCATCAGGGAATTCTTGCTGGACATCCCGGGGTGGCAGCAACATTGGCGGCCATCAAGCTTCACTTTGTTTGGAAAGGCATGCAGCGAGAAGTGAAGGCGTGGATTCAAGAATGTCCGGTATGTCAGGTGGTAAAGACAGAGACAGTGGCTTCTCCAGGTCTTCTCCAGCCGTTACCAGTTGCAGATGGTCCCTTTACTAGCATTTTCATGGACTTTGTGGGGGGTCTGCCTCGTTGCCAAGGAAAAGACATGATAATGGTGGTGGTTGACCGTTTCAGCAAGACAGCTCGGTTTCTGCCTACGACAAGTTCAGTGTCTGCAGCCGGGATAGCCAAGTTGTTTTCTCGAGAAGTGATTTGCCTCCATGGTCTGCCTCGGGAGATTGTTTCTGACCGGGATCCGAAGTTCCTCAGCTCATTCTGGCGTCACCTTTTTTCAGCTCTTGGGACCAAGCTCAGCTTCAGTTCAGCATATCATCCCCAATCGAATGGGCAGACAAAATGAACCAACCAGACAATGGAGGTATTTCTCAGGGGTTACACACTGGATCGTCCTACATCATGGCTGCACTGGCTTACGTATACTGAATTCGCATATAATTCAGCCTGTCATTCTGCTACAGGGTTTGCTCCTTTGGAGATTCTCTATGGGCGTCGAATCCTATGTTGGCCAGCTCCTGCACTTCCGGTCCCAGAGGTGACAGTTTCTGGACATCTAGAGACCATTCGGGAGTTGCATCAACAAGTTCATAGCAGGTTGGAGGCAGCTCGTGCAACCATGAAACTTCAAGCTGACAAGCATCGGAGTTTTCAAACATTCGCTATTGGCGACCTGGTGTACATCAAGTTCCGCCCCCATCATCACACTCTAGGCCGTCGAGTGGGCTCTCGATCCAAGCTGACTCAACGCTACTTCGGTCCTTTTCAGGTGATTGAAAGGATCAATGAGGTGGCATTTCGGCTGGCTCTTCCTCAAGGGTGCAAGCTCCATGATGTGTTCCACGTTTCCGAGCTCAAGTTGCATTACGGTCCTACTCCCATGCCGACAGTGGAAGTTCCAGTCCAATCGTTGGGGGACCAGCATCTGGTTGTGCCAGATAAGGTGATCGATGTGGAGACTCGTCAGCTGCGTCAACGTACGATTAAGCGTTATCTGGTTCGCTAGATGAACACTAGGGGGGATGCAGATACCTAGCTTTCTCAACAGGAGTTTGATTGTCTGGTGCACCTGTTTCAGTGGGATCCTGTGTTACCAGCCAGCTCTGAGGACAAAGCTTTTCAAAGTGGGGGGTAATGTTATGAGCTATTCTTGGCTCATAACTAGTACGGATGCGGGACGACGGGGGATCTGTACAAGACATATATGGTCCGACTGGCATAAAGGGGGAGGCTAGGTTTTTGTTGTTCTCTTCTTCTTCTTCCAGGTTTTGAGCCTTTTCTCTTCTCTTGTTTCTCATGTGAATCACTCATTAATGGATCACATCCTTTTTGATTGGATTCACATCCTAACAGTGGAACTCCCATTAAAATGCTCAAGGAATAAACATAAAGCAATTAATAAGTAAGCCTCTCGAAAAGGGAAACAAGAGGATCAACATATGACACGTGGAAGTGTCAGAATTGAGTCCGAGATAGACCCGAGATGGAGTCTGAGAAGAAGTCCAAAATAGAGTCCGAATTAGAGTTTGAGATAGATGCAAGATGGAGTCTGAGGAAAAGTTCGAGATGAACCTGAGCTGGATCCAATATGGTCTAAGATAAAGTTTGAGATGGACCCAAGATGGAGTATGAGATGGAGTCTAAAAAGGAGTTCGAAATGGAGCCCAAGATGGAGCCCGAGACAGGGACCGGGACTGAGACCAAGACAGAGGCCAAGACCCAAACTAAGTGCAAGATTGAGTCCAAGACCTAGTCCAAGTTTGAGTCTGAATTCAAGGTGAAAGCCCAAAGTAATCATTTCCCAAGTGAGCTTTAAAAGGATAGTAGGGGGAGGACTTCAGTGGAACTAATTTGGCTAGTAAAGCTAGTGTGGCTAAGGAAGGTTATATCCACGTGGTGGGTGATGATATAACTATTGAGGAGTTCAAGACTAAAGTGAATATGGATGGAAGTGGGGTAACTTGGTGAAGTGTTTAACAGCCAACTCTAACTCCCCCGAGAGATCGAATAGTCAATGCTCTCAATCTAAGTGTGGGTGGCATTACTTACTTGGATACTTGGCATGACTCATCAAAACCTTGCTCTAGCCACATGGCTAGGGCACCCAAAGGCAAAAGGTGGAAAAAGTATCTATTAGGGCATCTTTTAGCCCCAACTATGGATCCATCCCTCACATATAAACTCACAAAGCCACAGCTTCAAACTCAACTACAAGAGAAAATGGGGAGGACCCTTGATATTTCACCCTCGCGTGGTTTTTATACAATCATTTGGAATATTTTGAGAATCAAAATATCCTCTCCCTCTCTCTCAAGACACCCATAGCTATAACCGGGGAGTAGGAGTAGGAGTAGTAGTGGGAGTAGGAATAGAAATAGGAGTAGAAGTAGGAGTAGGAGTGGGGCAAGAGTAGGGTTAGGAGCAGGAGTAAAAGTTGTTTCTCTAGCTGCAACACGTGATGCGAGGAGAAGGCAGCAATGAGCTAATGCCACAACAAGCAACTATTGATGGGTGCACAAAACTTTGGTGCGTAAAAACCCATGGCTAAGATGCTCCTATATGCTAGAATGTAGTGTCTAGAGTGGGTAATTGTTGAAACAAAGAGAAATGGAAAAGAAAAAAAAAGATGGAAATAAAAAATAAAATAAAGATGAAAGTAGAAGATGGGAAAGGAGTTTAAAATGCAAAGATATAGGGAAAACCCAATGGGAAACTATATAATTGAACTAGATACTCAAGAAAGTAGGAAAAGAGGGAAAAATAAGGAGAAAAGAGCAAGAAAACTAAATGGAAAGAAGCTCAAACATGACTCCCACACTCTAAAAAAAGTAAATATGCAAATGCAACCTCAAGCTCATATAGTTTGTGCTTAAAACTTTGGCTGAAAATGAAGAAGAAAGCATAAGGACTGTATTGCTTAATGGTGGTAACTTTGAAATAAAACTGCTTCACCTGTGATTTGAGCTGGAAGAAAAGTGTGTTGGCTTTGTTGGCCACATCTTTGAAAGCAATTGGATGCCCTCTGCAATCAAGCTTTCTTACTAGAAGAAGAAAGTTGTAATATGTGATTAGTCCATTGAATATCTCACATGTTGTGCATGAAAATATCTTGATTTGTGTTTTTGCTTGTCTGGAAGAACCTTTATGATGAAGTGTTTTCCCCAAATATCTAGTATAAATGGATGATGAATGGTGGAAAATGTGAAAGATATTATTAGGTATGTGTAGTGTGTGGTAAGGAATTCCAGAGTATAAATGATATAGAATGGTGATGAAAATGTGAGGATGGAACTGATGTAAGGAAAGAAGCTAAAGAAATGAAGCACAAATTAACAAGAGTCGAAAATTTTTCATACAATCAATAATGCAGCTAGAACGTGTTCATCAAAAGAGACTTTCTCCACATAATTCCTTGGCATGAAAAAAGATGTAAAAAGAGTGAGAGTAGAAAGAAAAATTAAAAAAAGCAAAAAAAGTTTAAAAAATGAGTAAGTAGTGAAAGTGGCTTTTGTGATGGGTGATGATGATAGAACCACCAAGAGGATGCAAGGCATCCTATAGAAGGCCTAGAATGCCACTGAAACTAGCTTAGTCACCCTCAAGTGCTAGATTGCATCGAAAATGCCTGAGGTGGTGAATATTGTCACTATAAGAGAATCTAGGATGTTGGAACTACTTGGAAGGATAGGAGCCTTTTGAGGATGGTAGAAAGTGTCCCCAAGGACCTATGGAAGTCATTATGTGTCGCTAATGAAGTGTCGATAGTGTTGGAGAATGCTTCGAGTGTTGTAGCAGGATGAAGTTGGGATCCAGCCATGAACCTAAATTTGGGAAGAGCTGAGATGAGGTGCCAAGTTGGGAGAAACTCCAAGGAAAAGTCGAGATGCTACTGCAAAATGCCTGCCACCTTTATATCATAGTCGTATCCCAAGTGAGTAGCAAGGCTAGACTGCAGGTCTGGGGTGAGAAGTGCCACCAAGAGTGTAGTCACTAAGCTGGAAAGTCAAAAGTATACTCAAAGAGATGCTCTCCAAAGTGTTATTGATGCTTTATAACCCTATTTCATTAACAACTCCAAAACTACTATATAAATGCTAGAGTTGGAAAAGTGCTTGGAGAATCCACCACTTGGACAGATTCCCCACTATGCTGTAGCAAAGGAATTGATGTGAAATCCCTAGATTTGTTGAAGCCAAGGGATCTTTAGATTTGTATAGTGATGGCAAAGAAGTCAAGTGTTGATGTAATCCAGTCCATGTTGAAGAAGTCAATCATATTGCAATCAACAACTTGGATCTCCAGCAGCGTGTCATCCTCGATAAGTTTCAGGAAAAAAACCTTGAGAGCCTAATCAACTTCAATGATGGAAGAAGCATCCACTTGAGACAAGCTAGATAGAAGTAGAGAATAACCATGGGCATTGAGAAGAATTGTTGCATAGATGCCATCAGTAATTGTTGATTTTCCTTTGGCCCAAGTTGTCATGTAAGTCCGTCCTAAGATGATGGAGTCCTTCAGCTTCCCAAATCCTAGCTGTTGGAAGTTCACAACAAGGAAATATAGCATGGAAACCACTCCTTGCACCAAGATCTTGACATTTTAACAAATGCCTATAGGGATGATTCAGTGATTGGCTAACATTTTGAGGATGACAGCTATGTTTCTCACCACTTCCAAGCCACTAGAAAATGCCAAGTTGAGAGAGATGATGTTGCTCTAGGATCTAGAATCAAGTAATGCTTGTGCTATCAAAGATTTATTGTTGATGTGGACCTCCATAAAGAATGCTTCGGGATCATGAGTGGTCTGAGTGTTGATAATGTGCATGTCATGCTGATGTTCCACGGGGATGCCTATGAACTTGGCAAAAGCCTCTAGATAAGGAGTAAAACCAGGTACATATTGCAAAAGCTAACCAAGTATGATCTAGACTGAAGTGTCACAAATCTAAGCAAGAACCTCTTGTGGGACTTGAGAAAGAGTGGAGGGCAGCTAGGAGACCCCACATTAAAAGTTGGATGAATATCCAATTGTTTAATTTGAAGTTGTAGCCAAGGATGTGGGTGGCACTGCAAATACCGAAGCATGGGGTAACTTGCATGCCATGAGAGATGGGGAAGTTTTGGAAACTAGAGCTAGATCCTACTTACCATCAATATTTGGGGCTAGAGGAGAAACCTTCTTATGCCTTTGAGTCATAGCAGCCATTTTATAACCATCCTCTGCAACATAAACTATGTTGACATGCATCAGTGTCTTTCCACGGCTCAACGAAGGGGTGTCTTCAATCGCTTTCTACTCCAGTTGTTGCTAGTATCTATCTCTAACCATGGAAAAAATATGTTGTTTGGTAGAAGTTGCTGTTGAACATGCTGAACAGAAGGTGGTCAAAGTTCTAAGTGAAGCTTCCAACATCTCTCTATGTTGTGCGTCATAACATCACAAAGTGAGTAAGTACCAAGAACAAGGAGGGAATCTCAGTCTCTCTGCCTACTGTAAGCGGCATACTTTAAGCTCCTCAAGTAGCTTCTCTTGCATTTATCACTGTTGCTAGATGATCTCCTTGTATCTTGCAAGCTCTGACAATGCCTTCTCGATCATCAAAGGAACCTATGCAAAGCTGGAAAAGAATGGATCATGGCAGCACATGAGCTCTCATCTGAAGGTGGAAGGAAAGCCTCCTCTACCCTAGAAATCCTGAGATTTTGGAGAAGATCCCACCCCAAAGTCTCTACCAGCAAATGCCTCATAACACATCCAAAACTCTCGCTTGAGCATCTTGTACTTGAGATTTCCCTTGAGGCCAAAGATGAATGTGGTGATGCCATGAGGTTCATTTGTGATGACCTTGCAATGGACACACTCCTTCTAGTAAAACCTGAACCGCATCACATATTTTGGCACAGATTTATGTGCTCCTTGCCAAAAAGTGAACAAATCCATGAGTAAGCGATTTGTTGATCACTACTAATCAAAGTGACCTTAGAAAGATGCTTTGAATGTGGAGTAGTCAGCCATATCTACCTCCAAGAGTGTCTCTACCCATGTTGTTGCTTTGCCAATGAGCAATCGCAAGTTGCAGAGTTTGTTATCATCCTTGATAACACCGTTCGACATACAATATTGCTCGAAATGAGTGACGTGTGTCTTGGCAAAGATGTCACCATTGCCAGATAAGTATGTCAAGTCAGTGCCTTGCTGTAGAATGTGGATTTATGCAGGAAGAGCCATGGGTGGTGGACTCCCCAACTTGATATCTGTAATGAATGATAAATCCTCCTCGTCAGAAAGAGTAGTTTGATAATCGAGCTCTTGTAGAAGGCATGAAAAATGTCCCCATACCCTAGGCACTGTATAGAAGTTTGCTGGTTGTCATCTCTAACTGGGATGAGTGCGAACTAGTATAAAGTGTCCACTGTGCAGCAGATGCCAAGTCATGAAAAATACAATGCACTAAGAATTCTGACTTGTGTAAGAGTAAAGTATCTAAATGGGATAACTCCAAATAAAAGAGTATCCTCATGTAGATTTTCCCAACTAAAATCACTGTCACTCCTGCAAATGCTAATTTCTCACCAAAATTAAACTCCAATACTCAAAATGCCTAAGAGGAAAACATTTGCATGGAAATCTCTCAACTTTGCACATAAAAATGGGTGTGGATGGACTTATTTGAAAGTTTATACTCAAACTAAGAGAATGAAATCAAAATCATGAGTTAAAATGCCCAAAAACTCAAATTCTAGACAAAAAGAAGGAAAACAAAAGAAAATGCCCTCCCTAGTACAAGAAACATTCATTTTTGGCATTGGTAGAAGGTAATAACATGGCTATAATAATTTTCATGAGAATGGTGTCTCAAATTCCCCCAAGATTAAGCTAGAAACTTGCAAATTTGAATTATGAAGTGCCGTGAGAGAAAACTTGCTCCATGTCATAGCTTAAAGCGAATTAGCTACCAAGAAAGGACTCTCTAAAAAGCTTGTCTTTAGATCTACATGTCCAAAAAAAGAAATTTTTGAATCAATCCCAAAATCATGAGCTTAGAGTGTTGGAAATTTGCCATGAAAACAAAAGAGCACGATATACAAAATTTCATTAAATTAGCAACTGAATCTCAATACACTAATCACAAAAAATCACTAGAAAACCAAATGGAAAAAGGTAATGTAGAAAATTAATGTAAGAACGAGAAAAAATTTTAAACTTACACTCTAGATTCATGGAAGTCAAAACCCCTAATAGTCCTAGGGTCTCTAAAGATATGAATCTAACCCCTAGAACTCAAGATTTCTCTCAATTTCCTAAAAAAACTCTTCATTCTTTCAAGAAAATTAAATTAGTTTATTCATGCTGAGTTCACTAATTGTTGGGTCATCTTTCAGCCCTAACCATGGATCCATCTCTCACATACAAACTCACAAAGCTGTAATTCCAAACTTAACTACTAAAGGAAATAGGGAGGACCTTTGATATTTAGCCTTCATGGGGTTTTACCATTTAGAATATTTTGAGAATCAAAATTTCCTCTCCCTATCTCTCAAAATGCTCATGGCTTGAGAGTAGGAGTGGGAGTAAGAGTGGGAGTAGGAGTAGTAGTAGAATCGGGAGTAGGAGTAAAAGTGGAAGTAAGAGTAGGAGTAGGGGTAGAAGTGGGAGTAGGAGTGGTCTCTCTAGTTATAACATGTGACGTAAAGATAGAGTAATAATGAGTTAGTGTTGCAACACTCGAAACAAAAGATGCACCCAAGTCTTGGGATTTAGAAAGTTTTGTAATCAAGTTTTGTTGTACCTAGGCATGTAAAAAACCTAGAGGCTTGGTGTGTTTAGGTAGTTGTGCCTATAGGGAGTGTAATTGAACCTTAAGTTCAATCTAACTCGAGGAGGGGGATTAGGAGAAAATTTAAGAATCTGTATATGGATGGCTAACAGTCCATTGCTTGTGTAGTGAGTAGTTAAATCTAAGTAGGACCAAGTAAGAGATGGTATAATAAGTGGGGACTTTGGTATGGGAACTTAACTAATACCAAGGCAAATGTGGTCAAATAGAAAAAGTAAGTTGGCAAATTAGAAAAAAAATATTTATGGCTTATATTAAACTCCAAACCCTTTGTGCAACAAAATGAAGATTTGGTACACACTTAATATCTCCTACCAACACTAACTCCCCATATCCAACTTTTGTATGTAAAATAGTATCAAATGGTGTTTAACCCAATTCCAGCATACTGGTGGCTTGTAACAAAAAGATGGGTACCTCACTGACTAGAACAACATAGAACTTGAGATTATTCCCAAGCTAGACGTAGAATCATGAGCAATACAACCTAGCAAGAGCCAAATTAATATCTTAAATGGTCAACAATGCTTCCAAATACTATCCTTACTATACATTTAACCCCTCATCCCTCACCCTAGAAAAATGCATGCTTTTAAGCTTTCACCCCAATCTCAAGAACTAGTTTATAAAATTTGAAAATTTACTAGATATGGAATAGAACTAAATTGTGAATTGGGATGTAAGAACAACACCATGGGATTCATGACACTCTATAGATATGCCTTTTAGACAGATTTAACCACTTACTATAAATAGCACAAAAGACTGAATGGAACCAATACATGAGGTATAATAGTGAGGCTGTTTAGTGGACACAATAAGTTATCATAAAGCATTATTGAGGAACTAGACTCAACACATGAGGGTTCTTGTTATTAGCTAGTGCAACGTATAACACATTTAGCTAATAATATATAAAAAAAATTACATCCTTATGCTTGTTTGGTCTAAGTACACTTAAGATGTCCAATTAACTCCACTAACATAAGAGGGGCCAATAATAAAGTGGTCCAACTGTATCAACCTTTATGGCAGAAGAGAGAATGTCCAAAAGTATTGGTCAACAAGTATTTTTTAATACCTAAAGCCACATTTGTGATATTTTACAATATATCCCCAATGTACATGATAGGATGATGCTAACTAGGCATAATTATGTTAATTGTGAAATTTTGGAATTTTGTGAATATGAAGTTCTACTTGGACTTTTAATACAAAAAAATACACTAAGAATATTAGGAAATCCTCTCGATTGGAACTTTGGACACATCTAGAAAGATTGTTGTTGAGAAGAAACAAATTAATATCAATGTTAAATGGTAAAATATTCAAGAATATTCAAGAATACTTTACATGTTTATAATTTATAAACTTTCTTAAACATTTTTTAGTATATTCTAGTTTATTCTACCATTTAATGGTTAAGATTAATCTTGTGTTTATAAAATACAAACATGTTAATAACTAGCTATATGCTGCCCAATTTGCAAATACTGTTTTGATTGTTATAATTTTGTTATATTGAAAATTAAATTAGAATAATATCAATATTATATTCCACTTTGAAAGATGAATTGAGGAAGTAATATGTGTTTCCCCATAAGAAACTATTAAAGTCCTTAAAAAGACTTATAAAATCCTGCAAGTCTCTATTGCAAAAGGTTAAGTGTTAATGCTAATTAACAATGCATCATCAAGTACATGCATTCATCATAATGCCTTTTGTGCTTGACTGAAAATCTTTTTTTTGCATTGATCAATAACTTGTTTTGCTTGCTTTTATGAAGACAAAAGTTTGTCTCTGGTTTGATCTTGTTCACTTAGTGGCTCTAGTTGTTCCGGTGGTAAACTACTTCTGGCCGAGCATGAGGGTAGAATGGTGTTTAACAAGCAGCCACTGGGTGACTGCCTCTTCATCAGTGTCTTGCACTATGCAACCTGGCTCATCTATTGGTGGCTCACACAGAAAATCATTCTAACATCCAGTACCCTCAACTTGAACCCAGCTGATATGTGTTCCTCTAATTGAGCAGCTCAAGAAGAAACTAGAGAATCCAATGCCCCTTTTGGATCAAATCTTTGACAAAGTTTCCTCTTTGCAAGAGAGAAAAGAAGCATTGCAGCAGGGACTGGGTGAATTATTGTGTTAGGACTCGAGTGTCATATTTTCCAATTGAGCTGGAGAGCCCTTTTGAAGCTGAGAACTTGATGAAAAAGCTTATCCATGTCTAGCAAGGCAAGAAGGATTTCTTGGTGTCAAGTGGAGTTTGTCAACACATGCATGTGACATGCATCTCAACATTTTCTTCTCTCGTACTAGGCAATTAGCAACCTCCCATTGGTTGAGAGCAAACATGATTGTTTGCTAAGAGGTGGTTACAAAAACAACACTTTCATAGTTACCTGCCAGAAAGTTTGACAACTCCTCTTTATTATTATAGATTATAAATCTTTATTTGATCACTACTATTAAGCAAACCAGGGAACTTTATTATGATTTTAATTTTTTGGTAGAGATTCTTAAATTATTTTAATTTTTTAGATTTTAAGCTGGAGGCAAAATAATTAAAAGGTTTCCTCTTCTTCTGGGAAGAACAAGAGATTCAAGAAAAAGCATGGGAATCACTCACTGCTGTAAGCTTAGACCTGTGCGACAATGAATGGCTTGCTTGTAAAGCAAAAAGCTTTCCTCGTTGACTGGACCTGAATTTGTTGACCAGGATGCGCCGACCGCAAGCCACATAATTTTACCCTGCAAAAATGGGGTTTACCCTTACAAAACGTAGAAATTACCAAAATTTTCACCCTGGTTAAAGATAAAAGTGAAGTTTCAAATGAAACCTTTTTTGTTAGCTTGGTTTCCTGGAACGCTCATTCCTTGGCTGCGAAGAGAGGCTGTGACTTGGATAAATCTGGTTGATTTTTATATGAGGTTTGGGAGCGACGATCTTTCAAGAAGGCTAATAACTGTGGTGCTGTGTATGGCAAGCAATATGTGACATTCGGTTTTGTCTAAGGTGGCACTTCTGCTGATAGTCTTATCAAAATCCCGGTGTCTGGTTCCTCCAGAAACTTGAGAATCCACATCGGCGAACCGCTCTTTTAACGTTCTCCGTTTGGCCATGGTGTAGCGGTTGCGCTAGGGCGGGCGATGTGCTGAGTGGCGCTGTCCAGAGGCCATGCGCTGACAAGGAAACCTCATCTTACCAGACTAGGAGATAAACCCTAGAAATATTTTTGCAAGAATGACCTAATGGCATCCTATTTCTCGCGCCTGTGCAGAAACTTATACTTGATAAGACTGTAAAGTGCCTCTTTGCTGATCATCTCCTGTCCAATTCAACTTTGGAGACAAGATCACTAGCTCTGGCCCTGACTCAAAAGCGTCACAAAACACCCTACGCTCGTGTAAGAGCTTCCAGTTGAGCCACGTTGATTTCATATTAACCATGTCATGTGGCTCATAAGATAATTTCTCAGCAACTGTCTCGAGCAGAGAGCATGGTCGATGGGAAGCCTTGCACTCGAACTTTTTCATTCATAAAGAGACCCTTGATTCCAGACACCATAACCGAAACACCGCAGTTGCAAATGGAGAAGAGCTGGCCTTGAGATGCGCCACAGACCTGTACACATGTTGATGTGGTTAAGCCACACTTACCCTTCTATGTTACCAAAACAAACCTAAGATAAATAAGCTTATGCGAATTAAATCTCTTTAGAGGAAATGACCATAACAATAAGAGGAAGTTTAGGGTTTCAGGGGCGTCATGAGCAATGATCGATCGTCGCGGCGCCAGGAAATCTGTTAGTACTTTCTTCGCGGCATCGAGATCCTGCCTCGATCCCGAGCTGTCAGCGAGATTCCTCCTGTGGAGCCGAAATCGCGAGCAACAGGAAGACAATCCCCTCGTCTTGGCCGCATTGAGGGCGTGTAGGAGATTGAAGGACTTGGAGAGCGGCAAGAGGATCCACTGGAATCATCTCCGGGGACGAGGTACGAGCATTTACATCTCCACGTCGCTGTTTGATATGTACGCCAAATGCCACAGCTTGGGTGACGCCTGTGCGGTGTTCCAGAGAATGCCGTGCCACGCCTTGGTTTCCTGGAACGCTTTCTCGCTGGGGCTCGTGGAAAATGGCGAGAACGAGCTAGCGCTCGAGTTCTTCCAGAGGCTCGTGCAAGGAAGCTGTGCCATGGATGCTAGAACTTTTGTGTCCGCGCTGATGGCTTGCGCTGGCTTGGCGGAGCTTGATCATCGCGCGAGATGGTGCTTGGAGAGAGGTATGGAGATTCATTCCTTGGCTGCCAAGAGAGGTTGTAACTTGGATAAGTTTGTGGTTGCCAGTTTGGTCGATTTGTACGCGAAGTGTGGGAGCATGGCGGAAGCGCGAGAAGTTTTCGAGAAGGCTACACAGCGTGATGTGGTGTTGTGGACTGCTTTGATTTTCGGTTACGTAGAGAACGGCCAGTGCGAAGTGGCTATGGAGCTCTACGAATCCATGAAAGGTGAAAGGTGTGTGCCAAATGCGAGGACGTTTGTTGCGGTTCTCATGGCGTGTGGTGCTTTGGCAGAGAAAGAAGCTGGCGTGGAGTTAAACGGGAGGGCCGTGAAGCTCAAGAGCTTGGAAACATGTTTCACCATCCACGCTCGAGCTTTGGAGGGGAGCTGCAACGCAAGCTTGGACTTCTTCGCGGCAAGTAATTTGGTCGATGTGTATGCCAAGTCTGGAAGCTTGCTTGACGCGCGAGCTGTTTTTGACAGGATGCCTGAGCACGACGTTGTGCTGTGGACGTGTCTGATCCTTGGATGCGTGCAAAACGGCGAGAGCGCGGTGGCTCTGGAGCTCTACGAGTGCATGGAAGCGCAAGGTTGTGCGAGAAACTCTCGAAGTTTTGTAGCCGGACTAATGGCTTGCGCTTGTTTGGCCGCGCAGGAAGAGGGCGATGAGATCATCCATTGGAAGGTCAAGAATCTGGAAAAGTCTCTCCGGATCCACTCTCAAGCAGCGAAAGCCGTCCGACTCGATGATATCTTCCTCTCCAGTGCCCTGGTCGACACTTACGCAAAGTGTAAGAGCATGCTGGACGCTCGAGCGGTGTTCGACCAGATGAAGCATCACGACGTCGTGTCGTGGACCTCGTTGCTACTGGGATACGCTGAGACAGGGGAGAGCAAGATGGTTTTGGAGCTGTTCAAAGCTTTTGAATGCACAGGGCTGGAAGCAACGCTGCCAACCTTTGCAGCGGTGCTGATGGCTTGCGGGACTTTGGTGGATCTGGAAACCGGAAGGAAAATCCATGCCGGGATCTGCAAGAGGGGACTGGAGAGCAGCAGCGTCACAAACAGTGTCATCGATTTCTACGGCAAGTGTGGAAGTATAGCCGTTGCTCAGCACATCTTCGATTCTGCTGTGATATCCAGAGACGTGGTTTTGTGGAACACACTGATAGCAAGCTATAGTCACCAAGGCGACGCAGCCAAAGTGGTGGAGATCTTTGGTAACGTGCTAGAGGAGGGCGTCAGGCCGGATGGATTTACGTTCCTCTCGGTTATCGCAGCGTGCAGTGCCGCGGGATGGATCGAGCAGGGCCGGAAGTTTTTCCAGGAGATGTGGAGGTATGGCGTAGCTCCAGGCCTTCGCCACTACTCTAGCATGGTGGACTTGTTTGGTCGGGCGAGCTCTCTCGAGGAAGCGGTAGCAGTGGAGCGAGCCATGCCTTTCAAGCACGATCAAGTAGCACGCACGACATTGTTGGCAGCCAGTTTGCGTGATTAAGTTCCATTCATATAAAGGTTTATGAATTTAAATTTCTGTTTTATATTTATCAAATGAAAATGTTAATATATTCTAGGAAAAGAAATATTTTGGAAGGATTAAAATTGAGCCCACGGAGATGAAGAAAACAATTGAAAGCTAAAACACTGGAATATATGTGTTCAACACACTTATATTTACAAGATATCTACAGCTGCAAAAGAAATTTTTGTTTTAGATGATACCTTCTAATGGTAGTATTTTCCTCTTGGCCTAAAACATGATGTTGAACTCTCTAGATCGAATGCTCCAGATCCATATGCATTCAAGGTTTTCATCATTTGCCATATGGCACTGGAGTTTTAGACACTGGTTGTTGTAAATATCCTACTCAACCCACTTCTTAATCTCATTGTCAATTGAGCTGTTGGCATTATAACCTATGGGCTTTGGCACCCAGTGAAGTGATGATGTGTTTCATTCCTCATTTATGGTATGTTAGAACAAAATACTAAATATAAGTTAATATATACTGGATATTACTTTCATAAAGCATCTCTATATCTTTTTGAAGATTGCTCAGGAACTTCACCATCTCAACTTTGGCAATAGCATTTGCAAACCTGAGTTGCAATAGTTTGGGAACCTACATTTGTGTGGCATGCAATTTTACGTTGTTTTGGCCAAGTGTCGAGACTAATGGCATCCTAGTCTTATTTTGTTTTTATTTAAGGAGGGCAATACACACTTATTAATTTATTAATTTATTAATTCTTTGCTACTGATCTTGAGAGCATTCTTATTGAAAAGGAGCTCATGAAGTTATTTCCATCTTTTGCTCTTACTTTTAGTGTTCTAATAAATTCAAAGTTGTTAACACATAGGAAAAGCTCCTAACTTGATGGATCAGGCCCAAGTACCTGATAGCCTCAAAGATCTGGAGCAAAATAATTCCAGATACTCATTGAGTGACACCAATGATGACAACACATCCCAGACATCAACACCAGCCCGTTGTGAATTTACTGTGGGTTTGCCAGATATATTCTATTTGATTTGGATAGAAAAATCCCTCTCACATGAAGTCTTTTAGATGTAGAAATTTTTGCAGTTGCTAGTGCAAAAAACTTCGAGAGACAGAGTCTACTCTTGGCTTTGGTCCTGGCCGTGGAGGTTGACAAGACATGTAAAACATTTTCGTTCCAGGGAAGAACTTGGGGAAACTCCACCCTTTTGCTTCGTCAAATCCTGAAAAAGACTTTAACTGAATACCGTATATATACTTATCTACAGAATGTAAAGTGCCCTCTGGAGGCATTCGTGGCGTGGCTGGGCGATTAGAGCTGTGTTCGAAGAGCTTGCGTTTTATGCTTTGTTTTTTACTTGCGCTTGTCATAGAAGAACAAAAGCTCGGGATTTGGCAGCTGCTCCTTGTCATAAAAGAACAATGGCTCGGGATTTGAATTAAAGTGTTATGACAGCTTTGCCTTGATCTTGTTGCTATAATTGCTTTTCATTGTCCTTGAAAAGCTCGTGAGGTGAAAGAGTCGAGCTGCTGACGAGTTTCACTTTGTTTTGAAGGAATCGTCACGCTGGATTTTGCTTGCCAGTAAAAGAAAAGAAATCAAATGATCATGTAAAGCGCGGGAACTGGAATTTCGGCAGGAGTAGCCGAGAATTTGCTCTCGAAATCGGCGTTAGAGGTAAAGGTGAGTGCATCCTACATATCAGTTTTCTCCTCATGGTTTACAAGAAAAAAGAAAACTTACCAAGTCGCAAAGAAATCCTAGAATATTTTTATCTAAACTACAGACTCAAATTTGTTCTTAAACTTTCTCTATGTTTAATATTACTTACCAAACCCGAGAAAGCTTACACTTTCAAGGATGATGTGGCATATTTTGCCACGCACGCATAGCTTCAGTCACAGGAGATGGAGGCGCCATAGGGCAGCTAGGGTTCTTAGCGGCAGTGAGGCGCAGTTTGCGTCTTCATCCTCTTGTTTTCCCGATATCCTGGCAATATTTCCTTCTCTTTCTACAATTGAGTGATTCTTCTTTCTTTCCTCTATCAGCACAGCGGCAAGATTGATGGGAATGGGAGAGGCGCTGTGGAGAAATCGAGGCAAATGCCCACACTACAAGCTCCAGGTAAGAGATTCTTCCCATGTGTGGAGAATGATCTCTTTGTTCTTTAGTGTGGATGTTATGTTGAAGGTGGAAGCTTGGGAAACGCTGCCTTGAAGGTAAATTTTCCTCTCCAATTTTTTCTTCCAGGTGATTGTTTCTCAAGAATGTGATAATTGAAATCTGGGCCGTCCATTGGATAATGTATGTACAATCTAGACCGGTGCATTTGAAAAATCTGGACCGTTAACATATGGCAATTAACTGGTGATGTGGCACATTTGTGGCAAGACTAAATATGTGTGATTATGCACCTAAAATTCAACACTGGGTAACTGTGATTTTGGGTTACATATGTATATTAGATTTATATAGAAACTAAAAGAGAAGACAAAGGGGATATAAGAAAATTGTTCACTTGGTCCTAACTTGCTGTATTAAAGAGAAAATTGCTTAGTTGTAAACCTCCAATCCATCCATTAGAGGAAGTACCACATGAGAAATAAAGGGTTAATGCTAGTCATCTCTTATTCTTTTGAAGAAGCTAGAATCTAGTGCTCCCTTTAATCATTTGATAAATCCATCATAAGATCAAAAGATCACAGTGTCAACCTCTAGATCTAGCACTCTATAGAAGGACATATATGTGCATTAGATAGTAATTGACCATTTCAATTAGCAATTTGCTTGATTGGGCAAATTTTATCTATTTTACATTAGCCAATGTTGTTGCAAAACACTAATGGCAAGTAAATGTATATGACTAATTTGATTTTCAATTTCAACATTTGGATTTTGTTCTTCAGTTTTTCAGAAGTAAAAACTTCAAAAAGATCTTTAAAATCTTTTAGTTTCAAAAATATCTCTTTTTCTCTCTTTCTCTCTATGTTTTAATCAATTCATTTATAAATCAATGTGAAATATCTCTAAGTTTTTATAAAAAACTTAATGGTTATGTTCTGAATAGATCTTATAGTAACAAATTATTTTTATCAATGAAAAATATAATGTATTTATAATATAATTTCAGCTCAAAATTTTATAAAGATATTTTATTTTTGGTTAAAAATTATACAAAAAAATAAAATTTAAAAATTAATTAACTAAGTTATTAGATCATATTATTAATTATAGGGTTAGGGATTTAATCATGATATAACTACTTAGTATCCAAAGTTTTTAAGAACCAAATTTGAACTATTAAACTATCATTTTTACCTTCTATAATATTTATTTTTCATCCTTTTTATATCAATGTAACCTTGGAACTTAATTACACTCATGTTAACTATAAAAGTTTAATATCCCATACTTTTAAATTTTTTATCACTTTTCAACACATTTTTAGATATCCCTATAGTATTGTATTTATTAATTCCATATAAAATATGTTTATTTGTTCTTTCAAGGCATAGTTGATAAACTTAACACCACTTTTTTCATCCATTATATTAAATTAATATTTATATTAAAAAAATTATTTTTTATGTTTGTAATTGTTCAATTATCTTATATCTAAGATTTCATCAATTATTTTAATGCGAAATAATTTTATAATGACTTGATAAATAAAGTTTTTTATCCTCTTTTACAAGCTAAAGTGAATAAATGATAAAAGTTGGTGTTTCAGTGTTAATATTATTTTTACGTAATATATATATACATATATACATATATATATATATACACACACACACACACACACACACACACACACACACACACACACATATATATATATATATATATATGTACATGTATGTATATGCATGTATATGGATGTACATATACACATACGATGCTACTTTTAAGAATAAAATATGTTATAGCAAAGTATAAAGCACAATGAATTATTAGAGTGAACAATGAATAAATTAATAAATAATCTTTTGCAAGTTTAATATATTAATTAATTAATTATATTAAAAATGAGTTTTAATAAAGTTATTATTTTTACAACAAGCTTTATAATAAATATAATTTTTCTTTTTATTAGTATATTGATAATACAAGAAAGTATGTATACAGCTAGTAGTTTGTGAGCTATAATCCAGCTGAAAAATATAATAAAATAACCTTTATAATGAAATTTATATTTATATTTCTTAAATTAAATGGAGTTTTAAGGTTTCCTAACAGTAGGCGAAAAAATTGCTTTCATTGACAAATGCTGGTCGTTTTTTCAACACATTTGCCACTATAGTCTTATAATCACCTTGTTGGTGTCCAAGTGGCAAGGCACAGCAACCATGGCCAAAGAGATATAACTGGAGCTCATCTTCATTTTTCTTATGGAGAGAAGCAATTTTTGCTTAGCTGAGAGCATCAGTCACTTTGTAAGTCAGCTTTAGAATCGTTCCTTTTGAAAAAGCAATTAGGATTGACAAGCAAGGGAATGATTAGGAGTACCTTGGAGTTCTTCGGTAGTCTGCACTGTTCTTCTTAAAGCAGGAAGAGCTTCCTGAGATGGCGCTGTACACTCAAGACAAGCTAACAAAATTGTTCTGCACCTCACAAGAATTTAGAAAAGAAGAGAGCAGTGACGCTACGAATCAAAGTACCTGGAGAGGCTCATCGCGGATCTGGAGAGCCCATCGTCTCTGAGAATGCCGGGGAGATGTCGAACTGCTTAGAGAGGCCGGAGGGATTGGAGTCGATGGAGGCCATGAACTGCGACGCGTTGTTCTCGATGATGAGAGCGTCTTCCAGCTCGCGGACGATGTCGGACATGGACGGCCTCCGGCTGGAATGAGGTTGGACACTCAGCATCGCGACTTCCAGCACTCTCCACATCGCCTCCGGACTGTAGCTGGAGCTGATGCTCGAGTCGACTATGGCTTCGATGTTTGTGTCTTGGATGTATGGTCTTGCCTGCAAAATTTCAGTAAAGCTTTAGAGTCCGTCTAAAACTCACGCGGTGGATATAATATCCTACCCATTCAACCAAGCTCCACTCCGATCGAGGACGGTCGATGCTCAGTGGCTCACGGCCACATATGACTTCTAAAAGGACCACTCCAAAGCTATAGACATCACTTTTAACTGTGAGTTCTTGTGTCAAATAATATCTGGAAAAAACAGTGAGCAAGTTTGTTTCACAGCAATGCAGAGGTTTATGACTTACTCCGGGTCTAAATAGCCAGCCGTTCCACGAACTTCCAAAGAGACAACACTATCGCCGTCTTGAGGAGCAAACTTTGAAAATCCAAAATCTGCAACCTTTGCTGTCATGGATTGATCTAACAAAATGTTACTGGACTTAATATCCCTGTGTATAATTGATAAGTCCCCTCCAGCGTGAAGGAACGAGAGACCTGTTATAAACACATGTGTGACAACCTCGAAAGAAAAGAATGCGTTTTTAACCTTTGGCAGCACCAAGAGCTATAGACAATCTCGTTGGCCAGTCGAGAGGCTTTCGCTTGAAACCTTCGCCTGTTTAGCAAGTGTCAAGTAGGCAAATGCATATGTTGCATACTTACCATACAATCTATCCTGTAGAGATCCATTTGGCATGTAAGGATATATAAGAATCTCTTGTTCATCTTCCGCACAGAAACCAAGCAGTGGAACGAGGTTTTCGTGCTGAATTCTAGAGAGAAGATTGAGCTACATAACATAGACACACTTCGAAACTGAAACGATGAAAACAAGCTTGGTAGTACCTCTGTGTTGAACTCACGAGTTCCTTGTATTGAGCTTGACGATCTAGCCTTCACAGCTACAGCTTGACCAGAGAGTGTGCCGTAGAAAACAGTGCCAAATCCCCCTTCACCGATCATAGTCTTGTAACAATTGGTCGCATTGACTACCTCTTTCAGAGTAAGTCGGCGTATGTGATTTGAGTCTTTGGCATCTTTGGCAATTGTCGTCACATCTGCAGGTCTAATGTCAGCTCCAAAAACAATAAAAGAGAGAAAAAGCAAGCCTTTCTTACATTGCGGCGTTGCTTTCAACTGGCTGTTCGCACTGAATGCCACAACATCTATCAACTTCATTTTGCGCTTGCGAATAGCAAAAAATAAGCACCCAGCCATGACAACCAAGAGGATTGCAAAGCCGCCAGTAAATCCAGCAATGAAAAACTTCGTCAAACTATGGTCCTTTGCATCCTCACGCCAGCCTAGTAGCAACTGGTTCCCAGAAAATCTGAAATATTCTATCGTTAGAATGAAAAACTGGGGAACCTCCGCAATGCTTACGTAAAGTTCACCATTTTGCGAAGGTCAGATGGTATATATCCCCCCAAGTTGTTATTGTCCAAGTGCCTACCACAAATATATTGATCAGCCAACAACGACAGCGTCATGTCATACTTACAGCACCGCAAGCTTTGGCATATGTCCCAAATACTCAGGAATCGTCCCGTTTAGGTTGTTATTTTCAAGTTCCCTGTGCAAGAAATCAACTCTTGAGGTGGCTTATCAATGGGAAACGAACTCACAGTGTTGTCAAATTCTTAAGGGAGGAAAAGTTGGGAATTTCTCCAATAAACATGTTTTCGTCTAGTTGCCTGTCAACCGCAAGTCACATATTGTTGCAAACACAAATGCGTAACTTACAGAATCTCTAGATCCTCCAATCTGCTTAAACTGGTTGGAACAGAACCATTTAGACCTTTTCCTTCGAGATTTCTGTTCAGAGGATTAATACTTGAAAATATGGGTGGGTACTCACAGTTCAACTATAGCTGGCCCTCCGCTTCTCATGTCGCAGTTAATGCCATCCCAGTTTGTCTGCAACGGAAGGCACGGATCTCCCGACCACTGCAATTTAGATCGGTACATTTCCTTCAAAGGCAGCAAAGCATCAACTACAAGGAAGAACCAAAGTTAGCACCTTCGATGCTCACTGGGAAGAAAGAACATTACCATCGCGTTTCAAGGTTCCAGCTGCCTTTTTGACAATATGATACGCTTCAAGAGCATTCAACATGGGACCCTTTCGACTTGTACCATTGGCGATAAGCGAGATATTCAGTGTCGGGCTCGCAAGCACTTCGAAACATAGCTTATATCCAATACTTCTGGCCAAGCCAGATATTTCCAAAATATCTAAGTTCCTGCGAATCATTTGATGGTTTGCAAGCACGTCAAAAATTCGATCACCAGGCCTCAGTAATGGTTCCAGCTCCAAAAAGTGCAGACAAACGTAGAAGTCAAGGTCAGAGCTTTCGACGTCGAATACATATTGTAAAGAGTTATCCGAGGTCGCTGCAGTATCCATTACGACCTTTGGAACGTGATCATAAAAGTCGCTGCCAGCGTTTACGTTGACGAACCCATCCGATCGAGATATATCTGTATACCATATCAAATCTGATGGATCGACAGGGTACCTGAAATATTGCTTGAGTAACGAGAGTTAACATCAAAGTTTGATCTGTTTACCTGATGTTTCCGTTCCAGTTCGCAACGTCTAAACGGGCGATTGTCTCCAGGATGCCATCGGGAAGAAAGAAATTCACCAAAGGCCGGAGTTCCAATGATGATATCACAGGTTTCATACTTGCCGAGAGAGCAATAAGGCAGTAGCTCACTTCTTGAGCGTCAGCTGTAAAAATTGCCTCGGCATGCTTGACATCATCCGTGAAAGTAACTTTGTGGATCAAAGTCGCGTCCAGGGAGATACTAAACGATGGCGGAGAGCCTTTCGTGTCATAGTTTCCATAGAAGAACGTCCCTCGGATCAAGTATATAGTTCCGGGTGTAACTGGCAGCTTGTAGCAGCTCTTAGTATCGTCAAAGTACCTGAGGTGATCATAGAGCTTATGGTCGAAGCCATTCGTGGGTCCTAAATTCTCCTTGCCTCCTGGAACAAAAACCGGTCGTCCAAATCCATCAGCGTAAGCGTCATCGGGTATCCAGGTGAGGTTGTGAGAATCCAAAAAAGCGTTGTCACATCCGCAAGCAAGACTGATAAAGCTCGCGTTCACAGCTGCGGAAAAAAAAAAGCGTGAGAGACGAGCGTAAAGAGATATTAATCAAAGACATAGAAAGTACCACCAAATTTGCGTACCTCCTTGCGAGTTAGCAGCACAGAGCGTCAAGCGCACGAATAGAAGAAAAATTACTGTGAGATTCTCATAGACGCTGATGGCCATAAGGAAGAATGTCAGCAATCCCCTGTTCCAGCAGCTGCCAGGATCGGAAGCTCCCGCATCTTGGATCGATCGATGCCGCAGCTTTCCAAGAGGAATTTGGAGCCGCGAGCGCCAGAAATCGAGAATGTAAGAGCTTGCGACTGACCTCAAGACCTCAAGAACGCCGCGATCGCCATTGCCAGGGCGAGTGCTCCAGCCCTAAAGCCCCGACAACGCGAACTAGGATGTCATCGCCAGCTTGACGGAATATCCGTACAAAAACTGACGGCGTTGGCGGTACTATTCAAAAACCGAATATGCTTTCTGCGTGAGGGTTTTAGCTAGGGTTCTTTCTTCGCTCCAGGAAATGTGGGCGATCTCGCTGGAATGAGGCGCTTCTCGCGGCCCGGGAAGCATATTGGCGCGTCTGTGCTCTACATTTCCCCGAGAAATCTTCTGGAGGTGCTCGCTAGCAGGAGATTTCATCGCTGGGAACCGCGAGGTGAGCAGCATTTCGATCCACAAGAATATTTTCTTAGTGCTCTTGCCCCTCCAGGAGGCCGCGGGATCGCCTCCTGGGCCGCCGGCGCTGGCGCGGATCTAAACAGCCAGGCGCTTGATCTCCTCGACACCACCGATTGCTTCGCCTTGATCCGGCTTCTCCAATCGTGCACGGATGAGAAATCTGGGAAGCGAATCCACGCGCAAATAGTTTCCAAGGGTCTGGAGCAGGATCCTCTTCTCGCCTGCCCCATCGTCCAAATGTATCTCCGGTGTGGGAGCTTGACAGAGGCCGAGAGAGTCTTCCAGCGCCTGGCTCACCGCGGAGTCGTCCTGTGGACTTTGATGATGGCGAGCTACTCGTCCCGGGGGAAAGATCGAATGGTTCTACTGCTCTTCCGGCAAATGCAGCTAGAGGGCGTCAGGCCTGATCGAGCTGCGCTCCTCACGGTCCTAAACGCGTTCCAGGGGCCGGAGTTTCTCGTCGAGGCAAGAGCTCTCCACCATCTTTGCTCGAGCTCTGGTAACGTTTTGGATCTGGTTCTCACCAATGCTCTAATCTGTGTGTATGGCAGGTGCCGCAGCATCCCAGACGCTCGCGAGACTTTCGAGGGGATCAAAGCTCGCGACGTTGTGTCGTGGAACTCGATACTTGGTGCGTATAGCGAGCTCGGGCAAATGCAAGAGGCTCGAATGATCTTTCGGCTCATGCAGCTCGAGGGTGTGAGGCCCGAGAAGGTTACCTGCGTGACGGTGCTCCATGCCTGCAACGCTTCGCCGGCTCTGGAAGATGGGAAGATCGTTCATCTCTGCTGTCAACAAGGTGGATTCGAGAAGGAGATCATCGTGGCAAACGCTCTCCTTAACATGTACGCAAAGTGTGAAGCTCCTGCGGAAGCTCAGAAGGTTTTCGACGAGCTGGAGAAGAAAGATATCGTTTCTTGGACGACCATCGTCTCGGCTTACTCTCTGCAAGGCCAGCACGAGAAGGCTTACGCAATTTTCAAGAGAATGGATCTGGAAGGGGTCCGAGCTGACAGAGTAAGCATTGTAACGCTGCTCGAGGCCTGCTGCAGCCAAGGAGCTCTAGAAACCGGTAAAGTTTTCCATGATCGAGCTCGCGAATCCGGACTAAACTCCATTCTTATGGTCAGGAACGCGGTGATCAACATGTATGGGAAATGCGGCAGCCTCCAAGATGCTCGGGAGGTGTTCGACAAGATGGATCACAGGGACGTGATATCCTGGAACACGATCATCGGCAGCTACGCTCATTCGGGTCTCTGGAGCCAGTCGGTGGAGCTCTTCTTCCTCATGAAAGACGTGAAACCGGACAACGTGACTCTCATGACGGTCGCCAACGCAGCCGCGAGTTTACAGGATATAACCTCCGGGAAGAAAATTCACGAGAGGATCGTGGAACAGGGACTCGAGTTGGATCCAATACTCGGCACAGGACTTGTCAACATGTACGGGAAGTGTGGATACTTGGAAGAAGCTCGGGACTTGTTCGACAGGATTCCAGAGAAGAGGCTGGTCTTGTGGAACTGCTTGCTTTCGGCTTACGTCCAGTATGAGCAACACGAGGAAGCCGTGAAGTTCTTCAAGACGATGGACATGGAACCGGACAAGATCACGTACATCACAGTGCTAAACGCGTGTGCGGGGCTTTTATCGCTACGAGAAGGGAAGTCCGTCCACCAGCGAATAGTCGAGGCCGGGCTCGAGAAAGACGTGTTCGTGGGAACAGCTCTTCTCGACATGTACGCAAAGTGTGGGACTCTCCAGCAAGCTTTCGACGTCTTTGAGTCGCTGCCGCTGCGAAACAACATCACCTGGAACAGCATGGTGGCAGCGTTCGCGCAGCACGGGCGATCGATCGAGGCCGTGACGCTCTTCCGAGAGATGCTCCAGGAAGACATCCCAGTGGACAAAGTAACTTTCGTCAACGCTCTCGCGGCATGCAGCCACGGAGGCCTCACCGAAGAAGCGGCGCAGTACTTCACGTCGCTCGTGGTGGATTTCGAGCTCCAGCCGAGCGTGGAACACTACGGGTGCATGGTGGATCTTCTGGGACGACTCGGCTGGCTCGAGGAGGCGGAGAAGTTCATAGCAGGGATGCCAGTTCCAGCAAACTCGGTGATCCTGGCAACGTTCCTAGCGGCATGCCGAATGCACGGAGATATCGCGCGAGCTAAACGAGTTGTCGAGAAGGCGGTGGGTTTAAATCCAGGCTCGAGCTCGTCGTCCTACGTTGCCTCCTCTTTCGTAGCACTGTCGAGCATCTACGCCGAGGGTGGAGAATTTGAGGACGCAGCGAGCTCGAGAAAGAGGAACAGGGACAGGAGCTCGAGAGGATGGAGAGAGGTGGGGGATGAAGTGTGCGAGCTTGAATTGGGCGAGAAGATCCACCAGGAGCTCCAGAGGATGGATCGAGGCGGGGGATGAAGCTGTGAGAGGGATCGAGGCGGGGGATGAAGGGAGATCCACCAGGAGCTCCAGAGGATGGATCGAGGTGGGGGGATGAAGCTGGCAAGTTTGAATCGAGCGAGAGGATCCACCAGGAGCTCGAGAAGATGGATCGAATCGAGCGAGAAGATCTACCAAGAGCTCGAGTGGATGAATGATGAAGTTGCCAACTAGACTATTTTAAATTTTGAATTTGGCATATTCGAAAATGGTACGACGAACCCTAAAGCTAGGGTTCGATTCCTTGGTAGGTTCTTAGCTAGGGCTTGGAGGCGATAGATCGATCGACCGCGCGGCTAGGAGCTCGGCTGCGACTAGGAGGCGTTGTCAATCTCTGGTTTGCCGCGGGGTACCGGCTTGGTGGATCTCTTTCTCTGGATTTCTGTCCCAGGCATTGTGATTCGCTACCACTACCATGGGGGATCGCCACGGCGGCTACGATCTCAGGCGAGCGCCGCCACACGAGCGCCTGGACAAGCGCGATGGTCGGATCGGGGGTTTCCGGAATCACAGCGAGTGGGATAGAGGAGAGAGGAGCAACGGCAGGGAAAGGGATCTGGAGAGAGGCGGCGGGGACAGAGACAAGGAGCCGCGGCGAGGGTTGAGTAGTCTCATCGTCAAGGGCGGATCCAGCTCCGCAGAAATTGGCCATGGTTTCCAGGGATCTATGCCTCACCATCACGCCCGGAATGGCTTGCCACACTATGAGCCGCGGGAGGAGAGAGTCCGTTCTTCAGGTTTGCTTCTTCTTCTTCACTGGTATCTTCTTCTTCTTCATGGGTGGAAAGGAAAAAAAGAAAGAAAGAAAGAAAGCATAGCAGTCTTGGAAGGACGAATGGATGCCTGGTAATTTGCATATAGGTGGTCTCGATTTCTCTAGTCCTTTGCATTGGCCGCCACTCTTTTCTCTCGAGTCTGGTCACTTTGGCTTGGAGCTTGCATAGCCTGAGAGAAGATCTGGAGAAAAAGAGAAACTAGATTGGGTTTTCACGGCACAACTCTGGTGGCTCAAGGTTCCAAGCGTCGTCTCTCTCGTTGGTCGTCTTGCCTGGGGTGGTGGTGGTGATGGTGGTGGTGGTGGTGGTGGTGGTGGTGGTGGTGGTGGTGGTGTCTGTGCTATAAACACACATATCTTTTGGTTGACAACAGTGTCCGGGGCTCAGCAATGTCTACTGCAGGATTCGGTGACGCGGTTTACATCTCCAATCTCCCAGACGATGCCAGGGAGGGGTCCGTGGCAATGTTACTCGGAGAAGGTGCTGGGGTGAAGGTACTAGTCAATGTGGTTTTGGTGTACTGCTCATGGTTTCAGATTCCTCCTCTCACCGGTGAATGATCTCGCTATCACAGATCGACCACAGATCCAGGCTCCCCATGATCAAGATATATGAAAACAAGGATACAGGATCCAAGGAAGCAGAGGTGGTGGTAGAGAATATGCATGCGGTGGACGCAGTGATTAAGCACTTCCATGGTATACTCACGAAGCTCTTGTGTGGAAGGAAGTTTAGCTAGATGATAACCAACGTTTTTCTCATGCTCGCCAGGCTACAGCTTTAGAGGGCGGAAGCTTCACGTATCCGCTGGTCTGCACCGGGGCCAGGCGGCCAGCCCGGTTTCTCGTCACAGGCGGTCGGATCACTACGTAGAGCACGATGGTTTCCGCGGTGGCGGCGGTGGTGGCGGTGGCGGTGGCGGCGGTGGCGGCGGTGGTGGTGGAAGAACAAGTCCTCGGGGGTACCGTGACAGTAGAGCTCGAGGTCGTCCGGTCGATCTTCCGCCGTTTGATCGCCCCGGCGGCCATCGCTCGCCACCTTACAGGAGGGAATTCGACGGGCCTCCTCGGAACAATCCGAATATCGTGCCAAGAGAGGGCGACTGGATTTGCTCGGAGCCAACGTAAGCAAAAGCTTTGTGTTCTACTTTTTGCTCCCTCGACTCACAGTGGTTTTTTGTTTTCTTTTTCTCTTCCAGGTGTGGGAATCTCAACTTTGCTCGTCGATCTAACTGTAACAGCTGCCAGAGGCCTCGCCACCCTTTTGCGATGGAGCCGCCTCCGCCGCGGGGATTTCACGATGCTCTACCGCCTCCCAGCGTCCTCGGCCCGCCTCCCATGTCCAGAGGTATGATCGACTTGGGACCTCCTCCGCAGGTCTGGGACCGCATGATGCCGCGGGGATTTCACGACAGGATGCCACCCATGGACGCCAGGTTCATGGAGCAGCATCCCCAGGAGAGGGGAGGATTCCGGGAGAGAGACGTTGGCATCCACGATATGAACGGTGGTGGTGGTGGTGGTCATGGTGGTCATCACAGGGATCGAAGGCCTTCTTCTCCGGGGGAGAGTAGAATGGACAGGGAGTTTGATGATCGCTATAGCCGGAGGCCTCACTCTCGTCCCAGGTGGGAGGCCGACTTGAAAGTCCGGGACCGTGGGATTCACAAGCGCCAGTCTTCTCCGAGGGGTGGCAGGAAGGTGTGAGCAGTGAGATCGATATGGCTGTGAAAAGATCGAGAAGAAGAGTCTCTATTGGTAAGGTTTGCAAAAGTTTGGTTGCTTTATTTTATCAGTTCCTTGTTTTTCTTAACATGAGCACTTACAGACTGTATTTGCAATTAATATTTTGTGAAGTCGCTTAGTATTATTTTGCCTTTAAAATCACATTAATATTTGGATTACAAGTATTATTTTGCCCTACAAAACCATATTAATTTGGACAAGTTGTCTAACTAGAAACATACCAACCTTAGTGTGATGGCTACAAAACTATTAGAATATATAAGCAGCTTAGATTTAAGCTACACACTCGCCACCTTCCTTCTCTTCCTCAGAACTTGTTTCTTCCTCTCCTTCAGACGAAGAAGAAGCATCTTCACTTGATTCCGTGGAAGACCCACAGTCTTCTTCTTGTGCTTTAACTTCTTCCTTTGGCGAAGAAGAGCCTGATGAAGCAGCAAAAGAAGCCGATGATGAAGCAGCAGAAGAAGCCGATGACGAAGAGCGCGACGATTTGCTCCAAGGCTGGATGATGCTACACACGACTTGTTCTTGGGGATCTATCATCCCCAGTCCCTGCAACCTCGTGCAAAAGCTCCGCAATGCAGCCTGCACCTTATCCACGCCACCCACGTTGTTACCAAGCCTTTGCTGCTCAAAAATGAGCTGAGGAGATTCTTGTGTCAAGTGCTCGGCCAGCTCCGGCGCTCCTCCCTGGATCAGCTGCTGCTTGAAAAACTCACACATCTCATCTTCATCGGGATCGTCATACCAATAGTAGTCCGGCATGTAGAAACCAGCGGCAAGGCTGTGGATCGTCGCAGTCTTGGCACCATCCCAGTCCAGAATGCTGGTGACATGCCCAGAATCTGGATCGAGCAGAACTTGCGGGAGCCCAAACTCGGGATGAACAAGGTAGAACTTGTTGTCATTCTCCCCAAGATCTTGGAACTTGATGTCATTCTTCCCAAGAGCTTGGAACTTGTGGAACTTATTGTCATTCTCCGCAGGATCTTGGAACTTGTTCACGAGCCAATCCAGCACGAGCTTGGCATTGGCTCTGATGGATTTGCCGTGCTTGGGATCATCCCCGTAGAGCAACACGAAGCCCTCGATCTGGTTCCTTGCGTATTCCGCCCACGACGAGTAAGGCCCGGGGCTGAGCTCGCCAACTTCGATGCCGCGCTCCATTGCCAAGCTCACGGCACCTTGCAGCATTCTCCCCACGCACGGAGAGCCGTCGGATGACGAGACCTCCATACTGCCCAGCGAATCCAACGGGTGGCGATAGAGCTGGAGCGTGACCATGGCGAGGTCAGCCAGCACGGCCTTCTTCCACGCCAGCGTCGCGTCTTTGCTCCACACATTGCTGGCGGGGACGCCCTCGGCGACGCCCATGACAGCGAAGTGGGAGCGGCCACGTGGTAAGTAGGGCAGAGGTGGACGTGCCACGTAGACAGGCCCTGCGATCACGGCGGGAAGATCCAGCCTCGCGAGGAAGAGCGTCGCGGCGTAGCCCGACATTGCGAGCGGCAGTGGCACCCGGAGCTCGCCTGGGAGCCCGATTCGAATGGCGACGCGGCGTGGCTGCTCATCCTCTTGACGATCCAGCAGTGCCTCGATCACGAGGTTGAAAGATCCACAGCCGAGGATTTTCTGGAAGCGGACCTTGCAGCCCAGCGTCCTGGCGATGATCCTTTGCAACCAGCTCGGGAAGCAGCGAAAACGCTGGAACACTGTGCGCCGGAGCTTCGCCACTTCCGCCATAGCTGGACGCCCTAATTCCTGGGAAGTGGACGGCCGAGATTAGTCCAATTTAACGGTGAAGATGTTAAGCGGGATATTTGAACGATGATTAATTAATTTTAAGGTTAGCGACTCCGAGCGATGCCACCAGAATCAAAATCACGATGTGAATTCTCGCTCCTTTTATGGAAGCCGAGAAAGCATCTCTCGCGAGCACGCGATCGTCCCTCTTAGCGACACGATCGCCTCTCAAACTTGCCGAAAGTTTCGGCTGCCTCAATTGCTTGCAGATCGAAATGCCGGATTTGGAGTCGCGCCCACACCTCGTCATGGCAGTCGAGCTTACTGGCTTCGATCATGCTAAGTTTCTTGTCGCAAAAGCTCCTACGAAAAGGTTGCCAGCTCAAATATGGAATTTCCGAAGGAACTATGAAACACGTACCTTACATGGAGAACAAATGGCGCTTCACCGTGCGCAGTGTTTGCTCGTTTTGACCTCCAAGCTCCCGGATGACCGTGTTGAAGAACAGTGCCTGGGAGAGAGAGTGGGTCGGCCATTGATGTTAGCAATGCTGGAACTGTTTGACATCAATCACCAGCATCTACTTGCTTACCAGTTTCGCTGGCTTTGATGCCCGAGGCTGTCGCCAGCTACAAACCTTTCCGAGACTGCAGGCCAGCAGCCGGGGATTTCGTCGAGAAAACTTGCTCGATGAGGTCTCCTTGTTCTCTCCGAAAAAGTATCGCCCCAAGGCTACAGCTTTTGTGTTGATCAAAGGAAGGCTAGCTTGGAGCGAATGGTGCTGAGCTGACCACAGGAGGAAAATTTAGATCGAGGCAGCAAGAGAAAGCAAAGGTTTCTTACATTGCAAAATGGATACTCACTTGTCTTTCTACAAGGCTGAGCCTGCCACCGAAGTAGGAATGTTTCTCGACATGGATAGCATAGCAGAAAATATGAGCATGGATCCTGCATTGAATCATAACGACGAAGAAAGTAAAGCCAAGGTAGAATCTAGCACTCACTTGAATTCTCAGGAAAAGGCCCAGCATTCCCCCTCCAAGGCTGCCAAGGACGAGGTAGTCGATCACAGGCCCTGGATTCTTGACACAGCATCCAGCATGAGTAGCACTACCACTGACGAAGTGGATTTGATGTCGGATCTAGATTCTTTACTCCTCTCGAGGGCGCAGTCTGTTTCACAATCTCTGCCTCTACATCTGGTCCACAGAAGTACGAGCTTGAACTCGTTAGGACAACTCCTTTCAGGAATTGGGCATAGCGTACCTTGCACACAAAATGCCCCTCTTGACTCCTCAACGTTGAGAAAACCGTCCTTGCTAGGAAGAACACCTTCTTTGCCAAACTTGGCAGGAATTACTGCAGCAACTGATGATGTAAGTTTAAATCATGAGAATGATAAGCTGATCTTACTTTTCCGTGTTGCAGAGTACTGATAACAGCCCGTCGAACAGCCCTTGCAACAGTGGCGGATCGAAGGCTTCCCAAGAGAAAGCAAACAAATATACTCCTGAGGAAAGAAAAGCAAAATTAGAGCGATACAGGCAGAAACGGTCAGAACGAAATTTTCAAAAGAAAATTAAGGTACAAACGAACTCCACAAGAACCACTACTTACTTACGCTTGTACTATTTAGTATGCATGTCGGAAAACGCTGGCAGACAGTCGGCCTCGAGTACGAGGAAGATTTGCCAAGAATGACGACGTCGCACAACACGAGAATCTAAAAGCAGAAAGCCATGAAGTAAGTATCCTCCTTTCCATCTGAATCAAATACAAAAACAAAAAAAAAAAAAACGAAAACACTTTCAGGAGATCGGAATAAGGAGAACGACCAGTTGCACATACCTTGCCTTTCCGTATTGAAGATATCTCCACTTCCAAACTGCAAGGAGAATAAACGAATTAGAAACACACATACCTGATCAAAGAAATGTGTCCATTTTAAATGAACGACACTGAACGACACTAAACGACACGCTTAGTTTGTCTTCCTCAAACTGCCGGGTACAGTGTAGCAATTCCTCCTAACCCTGGACGAAAAAAACCCAAAGTTGCGATACGAGGGAGTAAGCCTCAAGCGGTCCTGTTCTTATTCACATATGCTAAGAACCCCGTGGGCCGGGGAGCTGACTGCACCCGTAGTGATCGTCGTATGTTGGCTTCTTCTAGAGCTATTCTCTGAGCTACATCCTTGGACCGTTTCTGCATCGAAGTACTGAAATGGAAAGCTCTTAGCCATAAAAAACTAAACAGCAAACCATATACCTGATTCTAGTGTAAGTGCTCTCTATTTGGTCCCGCAAAGCTTTCTCCCTTGCTCCTTTCGGGTTCAAAGATTCCTGCAATTCATCGAGCTGCTTTGCCCACACAGGTCAGCGAACTGACAATCCAAGCTTGACTCAAACACTTACTTCCTTCTTTGAACTGTAGAAAGACCAGCTGTTTGCGTCTTCACTTTCGACAAAAATGCGTCCCTCCCTATGAAAAAACCAGTATCTATTGTAGTTGCGGTCCCTCCCTAGCGGGCTCATCCGAATGGTGCATTTCTCGAGTTCACGATCGAGATGCTCCTGAAGTTTGATAGACAAGATAATAAACGAACAAAATAAAAAACCACACGTACCAGTCTTTTCTGGAGCTCAGACTCAGCCCTTTCTTTTTCCGTTTGTGGCTCCCTTTCATCGTGAAGTTCGACTCTGTTACACCTAAACAACGTCTGCCTCGAGCTATTGAAGAACAAACAACGTGCGCTGTATTCCCTGTCAACACACCCCCGTCAATAAAACACAAAGAGAAAGAAGGAAAAGTTCAACCTCTTGACGCCATTTGCATCAGCGTTACCATTCCGTTTCCGTTTTCCTTTTTTCAGCCACCCGATTAAGCATCCATTTTCGTGCAGGCACTCTTTGGGCTTGCACTCTGAAACATCTTCAGTGCAGCCATTTTCCAGACTCTCGGTTGCTTTAGCTTTCTCCGTAAACCTTGAGCCCTTTCTCATGGATATCGGGAGGCCTTCGCCACGTCTTTGAGCGGAAAGACTCTCGAACTCTTCAATGTTCTCGTCCAGGTGACTGCGAATCGCGGTGGTGTTGATGGCTCTCTCAATTAGCTCCTCGAATATCTCCAGTTTGGACAAGACAGGTAGCCTAGAGTAGCAGTCTGTCCGAATTGTTGACAGGTAAGGTTTCAACTTTTGAGGCCCTTCGAGCTCCAAATAGTCGCAAACATCATCCTTCCATGTATCTATAGAAAGCTGCATGGCATCGAGTAAGAAAGATCAACGAATGAAAGAAGGTACTTACTATTACTTTCCGTTTTCTACGTTGGGCAAGTCGCTGCTTAACCCCCTGCTCGCCAAGGACAACGCGAAAAACGGCAAAATACGCCTCCGATAAGAGCGAGGATTCGCCATCCGTATAAAGTAGTGCCTTCTCCAAATCGTACAACGAAAACTGCGACAGCTGTAACAATGTGCTAAATGAGTTGCAAAAGTCCCACACCATCAATGTAGCGCCGATACACTCAGCTTCGAGCGGAAAATCTGTGGAAGGCACAGGCCGTTCCGGTAACGGAGGATCATCCGGGTTTGGCTCAAGGAGATTATCATCCATGAGATCTTCGGAGGGTGACGAATAGCCTGGCCAGAAACAACCATCCATTCAGAGACTGATACAATTTCTAGAGATATGACGGCTTACCATCGTACTTTTTCTTTGATCTACCACTCGATCCGCAATCCCTGTATTTCTTGCTGCGCTTTCGAGCTGTATACTCAACATCGGCATCTTGCAAACTTTCGTCCTGGAAAGGCAGTAAGAAGACAGAAAGAAACATCACGCACTTACAAAGTAAGATTGGTTGACTTGTCTTTGAGTCGGATCGAGTCTAGTGTGCAACTGCTTCTCCTCTTTCGGTGGATCAAAAGGTATTTTGAACTTCCTAGCGAGCTTGTCCCGCACCAACCAAGGCATGTCCAGCGTTACTTCTCCATAAGCTGACTCCTGAATAAACTTCTTCAACGCTTCTTTTGTAAACGGTAGCTTTCTCTTCATCAAGTTGATAGGATCCTCCACAGCCTTCTCGGTAATCTGCCCTTCTCCATCGAGCCAGCCGACTTCGTACTTTAAAGCCTTTGTACCATTCTCTCCATCTTGTTCAGAGACGTCAAGTATCCTGCACTTCCGTCTCGCATCGTCGGCAATGCTTGGGATTTCCTCCCCAGGAACAAATCTATCGCTGAGAGTCGTAAAAACGTGGTCAACGAGCTCATCGATCTCAAGCTCACCTGGCAGAAATAGGACAATATGTTACAGAACAAAATTCCAAGTCGATCACTTACTAAATTGGACCAGGTGTAGAACTGGTCCCATGAAATCTTTCGGAAACTCGGCCTTTTGAGCTGCTCGACACTCCGAAACCAATGCCTTCTCGTAAGTGAGACCTTCCCGACGAGTAGCTTTGCACGTCCATATCTTTTGCCGATAGAGATTCATGCGTCTCACATACTCGCTGCATTAAAACATCAAGGAGCTCAAACCGAGAACTATGAAAGAAAGAATGCACATACTCATAGTCCCGAAAAATCTCCTTCGTGAACCGGACCTGGAACACCATCTCGTCGGGCGACAAATCCTCTGGCGTCTCAGCCAGCAAGAAAACTTCCTGCCTCAGTAGCGGCATCTTGAAAGCACTGCTCTACTCACTCCCCGGTGCTAGAATCCTTCCTCGAACCGCCATGCATCTGTTCTACCAAGAACTCCCGACCCTCCTGCCCTAGAAAAAAACCTAGAAACGATTTTCCCGCAGCTCAAATGCCAGAAAATCCCCCCGATCGCAGCGCCAGAGCTCGAGAAAATCCCCAGGCCGCGCCCCCGGGGCTCACATTTCCAGCATTCTCACGCACCTGGTGGGAAGAAATCCGTCCACGCAGCAAGAAATGCCCGATCTTTGTCGCCCGGCCACGGATTCACAAGCGCTGCCGCTCGCCGTGACGAGCTCGAGGAGCTGGATCCCGTGCTGCCGATGCCGATGCCGCTGCCGCTGCCACCGCCGCTGCGTCTTCTTCCAGGATTCCATGCCGTCACGGCGCCAGTGACATTCTATCCGGGGCGCTGGAAAATTCCCTGGCGCTGGAAAATTCTCGCGCAGCGCCCTGGCGCCTCCCTATCTATCTCTGTTCTGGCGACGAAGAAAGAAATCAAGGGCTCTCTCATCAACTGCATTCCCGTTTATGTCATTGTGTTAGCTTCTTCTTTAACCCGTGGGTATTACGTTTACACGCCGGATATAATCTTGTTTTTATACACAAAGGTAAAGCAAACAATGGTGAAGGGCTTCAAGGTTTACACGCCTGGCGGCCCAGAGGTAAAAGCAAGCGCCATCGTTTCTTCCAGCTAGGGTTTCGCGATACCGCGAATTTCTTGCGAAATTCAGCGAGATCGTGCGCTGTTCTAGCGTAATTTCTCGGTTTTCGTCCGGATTTCTCGTGTTTGGCTGGAATTTCTTGCTTGGTTGACAGTGTTTGCTTGGTCCAAGCCCTGATTGAGCAAACTGTGATGCTTGAGAAGGATTTGTTCATGTTCTATGTGATTCTTCTATTTGCATATTGCGTGAAGAAGAACCCTTTCTTTGTTTTTGTCCTCTTGTTCTTTCCCCTATGCTGTGATCTTACAGGTACTAAAATATGAAGAACTGGACGTGGGAGAGCCCGGCGAGGGCCAAGTTAAGATCCGAATTAAAGCTGTTGGTCTCAACTTCATCGATGTTTACTTTCGGAAGGGGGTCTACGGCGCCAAAATGCCATATGTTCCTGGTAAGCCCAGCCAGAGTATATCAATTCCTCTCATCGTTTTTTCATTCTTTTCTTCTTTGCTTTCATATTGATCTTCTTTTCGTCTTCGTTTCGTTCTTCTTTTCAACAGGCTTCGAGTCTGCTGGCGAGGTCATTGCAATCGGTCCAGGCGTGACAGACGCCAAAGTGGGAGACAAAGTTGGATGCATGGGAGCTTTCGGTGCCTACGCTGAAGAACAGATTGTTCCAGCGCGTGCGTTAGTTCCCATTCCTGAAAGTGTGGACTTCATCAAAGCGGGAGCGATACTGCTCAAAGGAATGACCGCACAAATGCTGCTTCGAAAAACCTTCAAGGTTTTCTTATATTTTTTCGGTTCTAGTTTCTTAGTTCTTCTGTTTTTTTGTTCTCTCAGGTAGGACCCAAGCACACGATTCTAGTTCACGCCGCTGCCGGTGGTGTTGGCTCGCTGCTCTGCCAGTGGGCTCGTTCGCTGGGTGCTCAAGTCATTGGCTGCGTCTCAAGCGAAGAAAAAGCTCGCCAGGCCACTGAGGATGGATGCCACCACGTAATCATTTACTCCAAGGAAGACTTTGGCAAGCGAGTCATGGCCATCACAAACAATAGCGGCGTTCACGTTGTCTACGACTCGGTTGGCAGGGACACGTTCCAGGTACCTCTTTCTTTGCAAAGTTCACGCAAAGTTCTTTGCAAAGTTCTTCGCAAAGTTCTTTCACAAGTTCTTTAGTTAGAGTTTTCAAACTTTCTTCTCTTTTCTTCCAGGGATCTCTCGATTGCTTGGCTACTCGCGGTTACATGATAAGTTATGGACAATCCTCCGGCGCTCCAGATCCTTTCACAATGTCCATACTCGCTCCAAAGTCGCTCTTCCTCACCAGGCCATCGCTGATCCAGTATACCACCAACAGGGACGAGCTACTGGAGATTGCCAATGATCTCTTCCACAACGTCGAGGCCGGAGTTCTCAAAGTCCGCGTAAACCAGACTTACCCTCTCTCGGACGCAGCAAAGGCTCACGATGATATCGAGAACCGAAGAACAACTGGCTCTACTGTCCTTATACCATAGATAGTTTACAGCTCGAGAAAAGCTTGCGATACCTCTTAAGCTTTGAGATAAAGCTCTATGTTTTCGACGCCGCAGAGCATTCGCACCTTGTCTATCGTGGCTGGGGCGTCTAGCTGGAAATAAGGCTCCGGATCGCGGAGGTTCTTACGAGCAGCAGCTATGGCGTGCCTGAGAGCACCGTGCACTGACGATGCCAGGAGCAAAGGTGGCTCTCCAGAAGCTACACAATTCAAGGAGCTCGATCAAGACGATCTCTAAGGAACAGCATAGGAAAGAAAGGAGTGGAGGCTTGCCTTTGGATGACAGTATCCTGTGCTCGTGAACTTTGCTGTTGAGGAGCTCCACATTGAGATGGCGAGGTAAGTTGTCCAGCGTTGGAGGCTTGTACGTCCATGTTCCATCGTTTATAAGCTTTCCTTGCTCGTCGTGGCGATGCTCCTCGGATGTAAAGAATCCCACGCCTTGAGCAAACGCACCCTCGATCTGGAAATGAAGAATCTCTCTAAGAGCTTGCAATAGTTTCTGGAAATATGTTACCTGTCCAATGTCCACGGCCGGATTTATGCTCTTCCCACAGTCGTAGACAATGTCGGTTTGGAGAATTTCGTACTCGCCAGTGAGAACATCGATCTCAACCTTGACAAGAGAAAATCCAAGCCATGGATGAAACCAAAACAAAACAAAAAATAAGAAAATGAAAGAACAAGAGATGGATAAAACGATCTTACCTCACTAGCAGCAGCACCATAGTTTATGTACGTCAGGGCCTCAGGCGACGAAACGAAGGCAGTTTGCGCGGCCATCTCGACCCGAGCATTCTTTGCCTGCAAAACATTAAAGGATAGAAACGAAAGCAAAAATCAAAACAATCACAAACTTACAGCAAGAACGAGCGATTCCCACGACGACACCGTCTCTCCATCCCGGCACTCAGCCATTCTCTTCTCATGAATCGGCTTAAAGCGATCGACGAGCACCCGGCAAGCCTTCCGCACGGCCTCGCAGCTCGCCTCGGACGTGGTACTACCGCCAGTCCATCCACCGTGCGGCATGCTAATGGTATCCGCCTGGACCACCCGGACTCTCCCGACGTCCACGCAAATTCCACCGCCGAGCCCCTCACCCAGCGCGCTCGCCGCCGCCTGCCTCACTTTGGTCCACAGCCCCTGTCCAATCTCCACGCCGCCAGTCTCCACCACCACGGATCCATCCGCCATGATCGACACTCTCCCTGGCTGGTACCGCTGCTGCACAGTGTACGTGCTCTGCGACACCGCCACCCCGCGCTTCTTCCAAGCGTTGGCTGCGTTGTATCTCTCCACTCCACGGAGCCGCTCGTCAACTTTTGCTCGATCTTTCAGCCGCGACCAGACCGCCGGGAGAGTGTATCCTTCCTCGCCCCCGACCGCGGCCGCGCCGTAGGCTGCCCCGGCGCTCTCGACCGAGTGGAGGTTGCGCTCCATGACGAGCTCCGAGCTCAAGTTTGTGAGAGCTGCGACGTGCTCGACCACTGCGTCGGCGAAGAAGCAGCCTTGGACGTCGCCCGGGGCGCGCATGACCGTCCTGCTCGGGATGTTGGTCCGGCACAGCACGAACTCGAAGGAGAAGGCTCCCCAGTTGAGCTTCTTAAGGGCGGAGAGCACCCCCATTGGCATGACAGGGGTGAATTCTGGCGACCAGCCTCCTTGGATGAAGATCTTGGCGTGGAGGGCGTTGATCTTGCCGTCGGGCTCGAAGCCTACGTCGTAAACGGCCTTCATTGGGTGCCTTCCACCCATCATGATCATGTCTGTGTTGCGGTCGAGAGTGAGGCGGACGGGGCGGCGGAGTTTGTACGCGGCGAGTGCACAGGCAGAGGCAACCTGCACGATTCATGCTTAGAAGCAAGGGTGTAAAAGGGAATGCGAGAAAACGAAGATGAGAGAAAGGAAGTGCTCGCAACAAAAACCATAGTTTTGATGCAAGAAGATGCAAAACTGTAGACTACTTACCAGGCAGGCTTTGGTGCCTTTGCCTCCAAATCCTCCGCCAACTCGTCGGGTGATGACTCTCACGTTGTGCATGGGCAAGCCGAGGCAGGCTGACACGCTGTGTTGCACAAAGTCGGGGCTCTGGCAGGAACTGTAGACGACGAGACAGTTGTCCTCGTCCGGAACGACCAACGCAGTCTGTGGTTCCATGTAGAAATAGTACTGCGACCCTGTGCCCACCTGGAAGTTCCACTCGTGATCAAAACGTGCTTGCAAAATAAAAATTGCTCCGTTTTACCTCAGCGTTTTCGATCTTAAGACTGGCCTTGGCCATCTCTTCGGCAACATTACCGTGTTTATCCTTCATCATAGCCTTGAAAAACTGTGGGGTCTCGTGGAGTTCCCCTCTGGCAACCGCTTCTTCCATGGTTAGCACGGGAGAGCCGACAGACTCCGTGTCGTAATCAATCACAACTTTGCCGGCGGCGGCCTTGGCGTTTCTCAGCGTGTCCGCAATCTGGACGAGGACAGGTTTAAAATCAATGGATTCGTCCGTAGCTTACCATAAGTCCGACGGCATGGCCCACGCACTCGACTTTATCCTCGGCGAAGAGCTTTTCTTGAGAGAGATCGGAGACGAGGCCCATATTCTGTCCGCCAGAAGGAATGTCATCAACTCCAACGAAGGACAGCGCGCCAGGCGAAGCCAGTGCATTCTCCAGCCGGATTCCGTTTATCTTTGCCAATGCTTTCGTACTGTAAACATAGACTGCGTGCACGCAGTCCCTCGGAGCTGGAATATCATCCACGTAAATAGCTTCACCTGAAGAGAAGTTTTAAGAACAAAAACTAAAACCAAAACAGAACAGCTTACCTGAAGCTTGAAGCTCTCCCATAACCTTGGACATTGGCTGTCCGACAGCTCCCTGGAGATGTTCTTGCAATGTCTGTCTCCCAGACATGATCTTTCTTGACGACCTCGGGGTGCTTCCATTCTGGGCCTGTGTAACATACGGGAGCTCAGGTACAATGCTGCTGCTTGGAGCGGCTAGAGAGCTTAAGAACTTGAAGAGGAAGCTCGCAACAAGCGAAGACCTGTAGTCGGCCTTCGAGGTCCCCTTCTTCGGCACTATACAAACCTTCGCGAGCTGGATGGCCTCCAACATAACTCCACCGTCCACCACCTTCCCTTCGAGAAACCTCTCAACTTCAGTAGCACGCTGACAAGTAGGCTCTCCTCCAAAAGCACCGAACGCGAGCCTCGACTCGCAAACTCGTCCGTCACCCGAGAGATTGACGAGAAACGCCGCATTCACGTAAGCCACGGCGTTTCCGAGAGGCCGAGGTGATGCCCTGTATGAGTCAAACCTGACGTTGTCCTGCTTGCTGTAGGATGGGATGCAGATCGACTTTAGAATGCTTTTCCCGTCCCAGGTAGCTGCCACAAAGTCCTCCACAGACTGCCGTGATTCTCCAAACTTCTGCGTCACCACCTTGACCGAAGCGCCGGCTCCAACCAGTATAGTCGCAATGTCGGAGTCGAAGCCGAGCTTCTGTGCCAGGATCAGATTTCCACCCACGCTCCCGGCGTTTCGTACGTGCAAAGTTGCCACTTTTCTCATGTGCTCGGCCAACTTGAGATAAACTCCGCTCGAATCACTGCGGCCAGAAGCTTCGAGGAGAGCTATAAGCTTGGATATCTTCACGGCAGCACCGACTTCAATCCCATCCTCGATAACTTTCTCCTCCAGGAGCTCTGGAACGGCACCAATCTCTATGAAAACTTCCGGACTGGACTGGAGATCGTCCTTGTAAATCCCTGTGCTGGTGTTTCCAGCTACGAGCCTGGCCGTGTCTTGATACCTCTCGAGCATCGTGAAAACTTCCTCCAAACCACCCGGTCGAATCCATTTCTTCGTAGAACCCAGAGCAACGAGAGAGTGATCCTGACGATCCAGAAAGTCGGGGAACCGAGAACCTTCCAGTCCTGGATTGTAGCCCGGCAGGAGATTTCTATCCGGCGTATCTCCCAGCTTCCAGTAGGAATTTATCCCGAGGTCCTCAAGATCCACATCGCTGGAGAAGCTCTTGCAAATATCGGAGATCGGCCTATAGCCCGTGCAGCGGCACAGATTCGCAGCGATGGATTTCTCCAAATCCACCGTCTGCGTAGGCCTGGACTGCGATCGCAGCGCGCCGTAGAGCGACATGCACATACCCGGCGTGCAAAATCCACACTGCGAGCCATGGAACCCCGCAAATCTCTTCTGGATCGAGTGGAGCCCGTCGCGGGAGTTTCCCAGGCCTTCGATCGTCGTGACGGCGCAGCCGTGGAGCGAGCAGAGAGGCGCCAGGCACGAATTCACGGTGAAATCCTCGCTCTCGCCGCGGGAGGCGTTGTGCTTGGACACAAGAACCACGCATGCTCCACATCCTCCTGCTCGAAATATCGGGATTCCAGAGCTCAGAGCGATCAATCGATGGATTCTTACCCTCGCCGCAGCCGAGCTTGGTGCCCGTGAGCGCCGCCTCGTTGCGGAGGAACGCGAGCAGCGTCATGGAGGGATCGACATGGTGGAGCTCCACGCGATTTCCATTCAATGCGAAGACGAGAGATCCTTGCGGCGGCTCCAAGCAATCTGGAGATGGAGAGCTTCCCATCGATCGAGAGAGAGAGAGAGAGAGAACAGAGAGCTGACCCTATTTCTTCTTTCCTGTCCACGCGTCCGGGTCATAAGAGTTTGTGTTAAATCAAACCACGTCGTCGTCGTGGAATGGTGGTTTTTTAAAACGCATCTCCCACCCACTTATAGGATCATCAGAGGAAAGGCGAGCAAGCACAACCCCAGCAATGATAGCCTCAGGGCATCTGCAGCTTATTGAGTTTTCTTTGACGAAAGAAAGACGATACCTTGTGTTCCACCACCTTTTCTATGCTAAACGAATCTGCTTTACAAATGCACGGAAAACTGTTTCATGTTGTTTAGGACCTTCCACATTCTACACACTCAGTCCCCTGGAATCTGTGTCCCCACCCTTCTGAAATTTATAGACAATTGTTAAATAAACAGTGTTATTAATTGAAACAAACCAGTAGTATTATGATGTTGCACATGCAAAGAGTGGCTTTGTAGAATTAAATTCCTTGTTACTCTTAGTGATGAGCATATTCCAGACATCAAAAGTGCAAATGCAAAACCTTCAACTATGTACAATAATTTGTTACGTGTTGCATGTAGTAATGTTTGGTTTTCTTAATAGTAGTATTATTTCTACTTATTAATCCAATTGATCAAATTTAAAATTTAGAATAATAAACATGTTTATAATTTATAAATACAAGACTAATTTTATTGCATATCAACCATTAGATGGTAGAGAAAAAAAATATATACTAGAAAGTGTTCAAGAAAGTTTGTATATTATAAACATATTTATAAATTATAAATACAAGATTAATCTAATAAATAACAACCATTGGATAGTAGAATATCCTAGAATATCAAGAATATTCTAGATATATCCACTCTTACAGGTTTGCTTAAGCAAATCAAAAATACAAATTTAATCGAAATATATATATACCATGAGATAAAATATATTAGAAGCATCTTAAACAAAACAGTTTTACATAAATGTAAGTAAAATTGACTGACACAAATCCAAGCTGAAATTAAGTGTGAGAAAAGAAAAGAATGACAATCATTGAGTGATATCGGGCTCGGCAGCCAGCTAGAACATGCCGAACCTGTCGTATGCCACCTCCGCACCACCAAATCTTATGATCAAAATAAGATTGGGCCATCGGCCTGATGGACGCGATGGCTCAGGTTTCACACTCGGTCAATTGGGCCATGTCGATCAAGCTGATATATATTAACACTATTGCCGGCTACCAAAGAGCAAATTTTAACAAAGAAAATGGACTTTTAATAAAATACAGCTGAAGCCTTCTCGCGGGATCGTGTTCATTTATGTGAACAAGTCGCCGTCTAAACAAGTTGTGACTTGTAAAGCAAGGTTAAACACGCTTCTCTGGGCAGGCCATGCAATTTTAATTGAGTCCCTCCTTGACCGCCTAAGTTTTGGAAGTCTTGCTGGGAGAGCAAAGCTAGACCCGCTTCTGTGCCCGCCCACACCTTATAAATAATGGGCTCGAGATCTATCAGTAACTTAGTAACCATGAAGTCAATGAACATGGCGCTAGCTCTCAATGTCTTGTGAATCTCATGATCATCATGTTGTTGCGGGGCTCTCATGCTCAGGACTCCTACTCGTGCGCTGGCTCTACACTGGATGCTGCTCGCCACCAGATTCAGCCTAGCAACTGCTACTTCACCGGCGGCAACAAAGGCTCCAGCGGCGTCTGCTCTGGCCACTGTGGCCTCTTTGTCTCTGGCTCCAACTGCGACCTCAATGGCTCCGAGATGATCACTGCCTTTGACGAACTCCGTGCTCGCAACTGCGCCAAGTGTGGTATTAAGACTTACAATGACGGCTGCCAGTTCAAGGCGGATTATGTCACTGGTTGCTAAGCGCACTTTAAATCTTCTCAAGAAAACTAGAAATATATATACGACGTTATGTCTGAGCTTGGCATAAAAACGATTCTTCGGTCGTTTCTTTGCTATCCGAGTAAGCGCTGGGAATCTTGCGCTCTTAGTTTACAGTTTCTTCGCTCTGTCAGTGAGGCTCCCAACCAGGTCGAGCCTACAATAAGATGAACAAACGAGGAATGCAGCTCCATATAGGATGCGCAAGCTCGCAGATCTGGACAGCAAGAACAGCAACCGTATAAACACAACTCACAGAGTAAAAGTTCCAGCTTATCACAACAAACATCTAAAATCCAATCAAAACTTAGAATGATGAGGACGATGAAGGTGATAAGGAAGTGCATGCGCTGCCATCAGCCCATGTATAAACACAGCAGGTGTCCATGAAGCTACATGTGTCACCTGTTGGTGTTCAGGGCAGTGGTATCTGGCGAGGACGTCTTCTTCGCGATCGCCTTCTAAGGCCGAGTCGCTATCCGCTAGAATGACGTGGCAGCGTCAACACAAATACAGATTTGTGCCCCAAAAGTCGATGAGGAAGAATTGTTCATGGGCATCTTCCTGCGACTCGATGTTGATGCGAGTGGTGGCGCCGCTCCTGGTACTGCATTTCTTTTCCGGAAGCAGTATGTTCTCTGGGACCGTTCGAGCCCACTTCTCTGCCTCTCGCCCACCTGTCTACACAGTTTGGAAGATGCTCTGTTGAGGAGGTTGATAGCATTGAGACGATATGTGGATCCTGAGACAGGGATTTATCGGATTGCAGTGCTCAACACCAAGACAGTGAGTGTTTAGGGTGTTTGTTGTCTACCTTTTCCAGTACAATTCTGGCTCCGGAAGCTGGGGGAATCCATGACTTGTCCAATCCTGGCTACAATGAGGGAGAGGATCGCTTCTATGACCTGCTACAATGGAGTCGGCAAGCGGTGAGCCAAGATCCATTCGGCTACTGGGAGGTATTGTGTGAGGATTTTACTGGTACAAGCGTGCTAGCTAGATAAGGATGAGGATGGCTCACATGCATCTGGGAAATACTACTGGCCACTTCGTGATATCAACATGAGAGGTGAAGAATGGATGGCTCATCTTGTGGGCAATGTGATCGTTGTCACCGGCCGTATGGGGTAATTTTATGCTCTTATCTGGTGGAGAAGAAGTGGGAGTATTGTGGTCATTTGGAAGAAGAGTTTGCATATTTTTCTGGACCCATGACCTATACATTTGCACCAATCTCAATTAGATTTACAAACTTTATATTTATACTATTGTGAAGTCTAATTACAATATTGTATATTAATATTAGTGTAATGGGATTTTAATAACCAAGATTGTTAAGATTTTGTAGAACTTGTGCATACATTTGCTTTAGCCACATTTGATGATGCCTTTTACTTAGCACAATAATATGAAATGTCGTCTTTTCCACTTCTCATTATATATCTTTCAACTCCATTTCCTGTGGGAGATGGTTATGTGCTAATGGAAGTTGATATTATTACTGCTTGAATTCAAAGATAAAGGCGAGGACATGGTCATGATCGTGACATCTAATGCTAGATGTGTGATGAAATTAGTCACACTTATTGGTATTATCGGTGTTTTCTGAATTGACAATCTCCATTTCTTGGATGGAGACCTTGGCGTTTTCAACACTCTATTGGTGCTGTTGTAATGGAAGGTTTGGACACCAAGATGCATCTAGGAAACAAGGAGTCGTGCGAGTAGTGAAGGGATTTTGCATAAATAAATCAGTGACTTCTTCATCTTTCTTTCGGGAGTATTATCAAAACGTTCACTTAACACTAGTTCATCCAATGTTTGCTTTCTAAATTTGTTTTTATAACAATAGGTTTTATATTATTCTCTCCATGTTAGTTGATATATGTTTGAGTTTATCTTCTATTACTCGACTTGTTGCCACATGTTGTTATTTACATTTACATCATGTAGCAAAGTTAGTTTTCATTTTTTATGGCAACGGCCGTACATATGTATGTGCTGATGAGGCAAATCTAGTTGTGCGTGTGGGTGATCTCAAGCTTGAGTTACACTCATTGTGATGGTGTTAAGTCAAGTTTCTGACGTCATCCTTAGTATGGATTGGTTGTAGCGCAAATTATGCCAAATGTAACTTTGGGGTTTTTCTCTTTTATTTTATACTTCTTTATATTTTTTCCATTCTTCTCATTTTTATACCTCTTTGTCCCTCTACTTCTATTTTTGCTTTCATCACTTTTATCTCTTCTTTACTTTCTCTTATATTTCCGTTTTTTTCCTTTCTTCCCTTTTCAAATCCCTCAAATAGTCTTTATATTGTAGTAGTTGATTGGTGTAAGTAACCAAAGAGAACGACTTAAGAGATGGTCCATGGGGTTCAAATATAGAGGGAAAGGGCCCATGAATAAAAATGCACCGTATTTTCCAATCGATTAAGGGTCTTGAGATAATTGGGGTTAAGCGTCCTTGGGTTTGAATGGTATTGGGCTAGGTGACCTCCCGGGAAGTCCAAATTCAGGAGCTTACATTTGGTATCAGAAAGGTCTTGGGTCCGACTTTGTTGGTTAGCTAGGGAAATCACACTACATGTTGATTGACATCTGGTAGGTCTAGTATGCTCCGGTTGGGCTCGACCCGAGGGGTAGGGTGTCAAGAGAGTGGGGCTCTCGGGAGAGCTGCGGCTCTCAACTTCCATTCACAAGGGCGTGAACTTGCAAGGAAGTGTAGTGGATTGTAAGAAACAAAAAAAAATGACTCAAGAGACAGTCCATGGGGTTCAAATATAGAGGGAAAGGGCCTATGAATAAAAGTGCACCTTTTTTTCCAATCGGTTAAAGGTCTTGGGATAATTGGGGTTAAGCATCCTTGGGTTTAAATAATACTGGGTTGGGTGACCTCCCAGGAAGTCCAAATTCATGAGCTTACAATCGACTCGTGAAGGAGTATGCCAATCTTTTTGAATTTGACCTATCATCTGGGGCCAATATTTCCATACGTCATCTTATTCCAACTAGGGATGCTCGTCCAATAAATGTTCCAATTTGTTATCGATCATTCAGAGAGGTCAAGATTTTATGTGCAAATAAGAAAATGTTAGATAAAGGTGTTATTCAAAAGTTGTGGAGTCTGTGAGCGTATGAACCTTATTTTGTGACAAAGCCTGATGGGAGTATTTGTTTCTACATTGACTATCATCCATTAAATGAAATGATGATCCCGAATGTGTACCCTTTTCCTCACACTGTTGATCTCTTGGATTGTCTGGGGAGAAGTTGTTGGAAAGTGTATGGTTACAATGTTAAATATTAATATTGGCATAGTGAGATTTTGGTAGCCGTTAAATTGGTTTCAATTTGGACCACTCACTTTTATATATAAGCTAGGGTTTTTGGGCTAATTAATATGTACATTTTTTGTATTCCCTTTCCATATTCCATGCAGTCATACTGTTAGTTTTTTTTATGCTTAACCAGACTTGTTATATTTAAAATATTTTAAAATATTTTAACATTTTTTATTCATTTTAGATTAATCTAAGCACCTTTACGATATAATCGGGTAGCTCTACTATTTAAGTATAGCTTTGGTTCAAAATTATGGTTTCAAGTTTGGTTTGAATATTTCACAATTGCATATAGAGTTGCAAATGGTTTATTAGAATTCTATAGTCAATTGATTTTTATATAATGACTTTGGGTTTTTTGTAGGCATGGTTGCTAGCAACTACGTTGGTAATTCTATAGGAGCTTCAAGATTTTATAATAGTTATATTCAACCAATAAGTTAATTATAGTACTATAGCACAACTATCTATTTGGACTGAATCTAGTCCATCCATTCTTAGGTATAAGCAGGGGTTTAAAGCCTAATTAATATACCTAATTCCATATCCATATAAACATAATTATAATTTATAATCACAAAATTAATATTATTGCATATCAGTAGAATAAACTTGAATATACTAAGAAGTATTTATAAAATTTTATAAATTATAATACAATATTAATTAAATTAAATTAGATAGTAAAATATCTTAGAATAGCCAAGCATATATCCGTTTAAAAACCCAGCTTCTAAAAGATAAAGTAATTTGTAATGTGTTGCATGTAATAACACTTGATTTGCTTAATAGTGGTATTATTTCTATTTATTAATCCAATGATCAAATAAAAGTTTATAATTTATAAATACAATATTAATTTTATTGCATATCAACCATTAGATGGTAAAATAAAAAGAATGTACTATAAAGTTTTTAAGAAATTAAGAAATATAATATAAATTATATAAATTATAATAAATAATAAATATAAATATAAATATAATATAATATAATATAATATAATATAATATAATATAAATATAATATAATAAATATAAATTAAATAAATTAAGAAATATAAGAAATTATAAACATGTTTATAAATTATAATTACAAGTTTAATCTAAATGAATTAAAACCATTAGATGGTAATCTAAGCATATTCTACTACTATCCTATTCCCGTTCAGATTTGTTTAAGAAAACCAAAAAGAATGTCAGGAATCCCCCAATTCTTGCCACATTCCTGACTCTCGCTAGATTTCTGACCTGCAGACCACATTCCTGATTCTCGAGACACTTCCCTATTCCTGACTCTCTAATTTCCTGTACAATTCTTGAGTCTCGAGCCACATTCCTGATATTGATGTGGCGCCTCCTCGACCTCAGCTATATTTAGGCCGTCCTCGATCCAAGAGTGGTGGAGCTTTATCAACTTATAATATATATAGGTTAGCCTTGTTCCATTTTTTCACAATCTGAATCAACGCCAGTTTAAGGTTTTTTCTTTGTTTCCACTAGCTTTTCTCTTTGTCTTTTGCATTTTCCAGTCTTGATCTTGTTGGGGGTCTTAACAGTTTGATTCAGATTGTGCTTTTTGCTTTTGCTTTAGCTCGTTTCAATTGTTTGATTGCCTTTGTCTTTTTCCCCTTTTTTTTCTTTCTTCTTGCCAATGGAGTCTCCAAGCCATCTTGATTTCTTTGCCGAAGTCCTTGCAAAAATCCAGTCTGAGAATACCGAGCTGAAGGTGACCCTTCTTCGCATGCAGCAGGAGCTTGCTTCACTTTCGGCTCAAGGATCCAGCAAAGTTCCTAAACCGAAGGTGTGTTTCCCGGCAAAATTTTCAGGCAAGCTTTCGGAGCTTCGCAGATTTCTGAACCAAATGGAACTGATCTTTGCAATTCAACATCAGCGGTACCCCACTCCCGAGTCTCAAATCGGCGCGATTGGGACGTTGCTCGAAGGTGTAGCTTTGTCATGGTTTTCTCCTCTTCTAGAGAAGAGCATGAAAGGGGTCGTGGTTCTGGAGCTGATGGATCTTCAATTGTTCAAAGAGAAGCTCGAAGCATGTTTTGGCGAGATGGATTGGGTTCGAGTTGTTACCACAAAGATAAGACATCTCTCTCAGGGGTCTCGTCCTGCCTTGGTCTATGCTGTAGAGTTCCAACTCTTTGCCTTGGACACTCAGTGGGATGAGCGGGCCCTGATTGACCAATTTTGTTTCGGCCTCAACAACGGTGTCAAGGATTTGTTGCTCACCATGGAGGATCCCAAGGACCTATCAGACGCCATCAACAAAACTATTCGATGTGACAATCGTCTCTTTGAATGTCGTCAGGAAAGTCACCGCGCCGCTGTTTTTCCGTCCTAGACTCAAGAATCCCAGCTTGAGTCTTCGGGGCATACTCCTGAACCTACTACTTCGGTCCCGATGGATATTTCTGGTACTCCTTGACTCATTAGAGTCCTGCTGAGAAGCAACGTCGAATATTTCATAATCTTTGCCTCTACTGTGCTGATCCTAATCACAAAGCAGTTGTGTGTCCCAAGAAGTCTCCCCGACTGCTCGAGTTCACCTTGCCTCAAAGTCCACTTTTGTTGCAGTCGGGAAACAACCCTGTCCAAATAGAGAAGGAGTTGTCTCTTTGGACTCCCCGAATAAAAATCACTTTTCTTCTTTATCAAGCTCCTCACCACCTTTCATCAAAGCCACCACCAATTCCCACAACTTCCGCGTCCCATGTCTCCTTTCTTTCACCGGACAATCAGGACTCAAGGCTCTGGCGCTACTGGACTCAGGTGCAACTTCCTGCTTCATGGACACGGACTTTGCTACCCGACATCACGTTCCTCTTTCTCCTACCATATGGGATATGAGGGTTGAAGGCATCGGCGGGCATTTTGTGTCTCCATCTTCTGGATTTAGGGAAACGTTGCCCGTTTGAGTACACATCGGGTCCACCGTCACCGATATCGCCTTCAACATCATCAATAGCAAGTCCTCCTCTGTGGTGCTTGGTCTTCCTTGGTTTCAACTACATCAGCCTCAGATTTGTTAGAAGGAATTACAGCTCATCTCTCCCACACCACCATCTCCCACGGCTTCCCCTGCTGTTCATCGAGTCCGAATCAGGAAAAGTTCCCTAAACTCAAATTGGGGTTCTATTCCTGACTCTACGAAGTTTTCACCCTCTTCTTTTTCCTCTCTTCCATCTTACATTGGACAATATCCTCGTCTCATCATTCCATTTAGTCGTACACCTCCTCCTATCTCCACAATCACTATGAAAGAACTCCTTCATGAAGAACCTATTTTCCTTTTTGCTTTGCATGTTTTTCTTGTCAGTCTACCTGAGAAGTATCATAATTTTGGGGATGTTTTTGACAAGAAAAAAGCTAGTGTACTACCTGTTCATCGGCTTTATGATTGTCCCATTGATTTACAAGAAGGAGCGTCACCTCCGTGGGGGCCTATCTACGGGTTATCCCCGTCCGAGCTTAAGGCCCTCAAAGAGTACGTGGATGAGAACTTTGCCTCGGGGTACATTCAGCATTCACAGTCCCTAGCTGGAGCACCTGTCTTCTTTGTCAAGAAGAAGGATTGGAGTTTGTGGCTAGTCATCGATTACCGAGGTTTGAACAAGGTGAATTCGCTACCCCTGATCTCAGACCTGTTGGAACGCCTTGGCGGTGCCCGCTTCTTCACCAAGATTGACCTCCGTGGCGCATACAACCTGATCCGGATCCGGCCTGGTGATGAATGGAAGACTGCATTTCGAACCCGCTATGGCCACTTCGAGTACACTGTCATGCCATTTGGCTTGACAAATGCTCCAGTAGTTTTCCAACACATGGCGAACGACGTCTTTCGGGAGTTTCTTGATTAGATGGTGATCATTTACCTCGATGACATCCTCATCTACTCAAAAACTCAGGAGGAGCCCGACGAACATGTACGCAAGGTGCTGGCGAAGCTGTGAGAACACGGCCTATATGCGAAGCTTAAGAAATGTTCCTTCGATCAGCAGTCTGTGGAGTTCCTTGGGTACATTGTCACTCCTGAGGGTATCACGATGGATCCTGCCAAAGTCAAGATTATTCTCAAGTGGGAGCCTCCACAATCAATGTCGGACGTTCAGGTTTTCCTTGGTTTTGCCAACTTCTACCGCAAATTCATTGATCACTACTCTGACATTGTCCTTCTTCTCACGCATCTCACTCGCAAGGATGTTCCCTTCTCTTGGTCTGCTGTTGCCCAGCACGCCTTCGACACACTCAAGGTAGCCTTCAGTTCTGCTCCTGTTTTGATCCATGCTGATTCCTCACAACCTTTCTTCATCGAGGCTGATGCCTCCGACTTTGCCATCGGTGCTATGCTATCTCAACTCGGAGCGGATCAAGAACTTCATCCAGTCGCTTTCCATTCTCGGAAATTCCAGCCTGCAGAGATTAATTAATCCACGACAAGGAGCTCCTTGCCATCGTGGATTCCTTTGGAGAGTGGCGCCGTTTCTTGGAGGGGGCGGGCTATCAAACAACAGTCTGGACGGATCACAAAAATCTTGAGTACTTTGCCACTTCCCGAGTTTTAAGCTGTCGTCAAGCAAGGTGGGCACAATTCCTAAGTCGGTTTGACTTTGTTATCAAGTACAGACCTGGAAAGCTTCAAGGCCTTCCCGATGCTCTTTCAAGGCGCTCCTATCTCAGTCTCAGGCCTGGTAATCCTACCTTCGATCAATAGGATCAAGTTATCCTCGGTCCTGATCAGCTTCAAGTTATGGCAATTTCCCTGGCCCCTTAGAACTCCTCCTTGATGGATGCAATCAGAAACGATCTTCAATCCGATGATCTCGCCAGCGACATTTTCCCCCATCTTCAGGCTGGACACCCAGTGACTCCCGACTGTCGGCGATTTGACGAGTTTGAGTTCTTAGATGGCTTATTGTACCGTGGGGAGCAACTTTACGTTCCTGAAGGTGACGCTCGAAGGCTGGTCTTGATGGCGTGCCACAATAGCCCGACTGCTGGTCACTTCGGCATTGCGAAAACCTATGAGCTAGTTGTACGGGACTTTTGGTGGCCTCACATGGACGACTACATCAAAGCTTTTGTTACCTCCTGTGACACTTGCACCCAGAATAAGGTACCTCGCCACCTTCCTTCAGGTTTGCTTTGTTCCCTTCCGGTCTCTGCAGGTCCTTGGGAATCCATCTCCATGGATTTCTTGAGTGATCTTTCGAGTTCTGGAGGCTTCAACAGCATTTTAGTCATTGTGGATCGCTTCACAAAGATGGCACACTTCTTGCCATGTACCAAGGAGTTTTCGGGCGAGGACATGGCAAAACTGGTATTCAGGGAAATTTTCCGACTTCATGGGATTCTTACAGATGTGGTTTCAGATCGGGGGCCTCAGTTCATCTCTCATTTCTGGCAACGGTTTTTGCAGCTGCTTGGAGTGAAGGCCAACCTCTCTTCGGCGTATCATCCTCAAACTGATGGGCAGTCCGAGCGAACGATTCAGACGTTGGAACAATTCTTGAGGTGCTTCATCAACTATTATCAAGATAACTGGTTCGATATCCTTCCCCTTGCTGACTTCTCCTATAACAACTCTATTCACTCCTCTCTTCGAATTTCCCCCTTCTTTGCAAACTCTGGCCGAAATCCCCAATTCAATCTCTCACTTCCTTCTCCATCCGAATCCTCTCATTCAAATCCCCGCTCTGAGGCATTTGTCTCCAACCTCCAAGAAATCCACAACTCTATTTCCTTCCACCTCCATCGTGCTTAGGAATCTCACAAAACATTTGCCAATGTCCATCGTCAGGATTGTTCCCCTTACAATATCGGGGATAAAGTTTGGCTCCTCAGGCGAAATATCTCCACCACCAGGCCCTGTCCAAAACTTGATTTCAAACGCCTCGGTCCTTTCCCTATCACTACCATCATTAATCCTGTCACTTATCGCCTTGCACTTCCCTCCTCATATCAAATTCACCCCGTTTTTCACTCCTCTCTCCTTGAGCCTTATATTCCCAGTCCTATTCCCAATCAGGTCATTCCTCCACCTCCACTAGTGCAGCTCGAGGATGGGTCTGAGTACGAGGTTCAGGACATCCTTGATTCCAAGATTTCACGGTCTAAACTCTACTATCTAGTCGACTGGAAGGGTTACGAACTTGAAGAACGCACTTGGGAACCTGCGGATAACCTGATTCATTCTCCTGACTTTGTTCAAGACTTCCACCGCCGCTATCCTTTTCGTCCCAATCCTCATTCTTTTTCTCCATCTCCCATCCCTCGCCGTTCATCTCATCCTCCTTGTCATTCTCATTCACATCCTCGTTCCACTCGTTCTTGAGGAGGGGATGTTGTCAGGAATCCCCCAATTCTTGCCACATTCCTGACTCTCGCCGGATTCCTGATCTGTAGACCACATTCCTGATTCTCGAGACACTTCCCTATTCCTGACTCTCGAGACACTTCCCTATTCCTGACTCTCCGAGTTCCTGTACAATTCCTGAGTCTCGAGCCACATTCCTGATATTGATGTTATGCCTCCCTCACCTTCGCTTGAGTCTCGAGCCACATTCCTAATATTGATGTGGCGCCTCCTCGACCTCAGCTATATTTAGGCCGTCCTCAATCCAAGAGTGGTGGAGCTTCATCAACCTATACTATATATAGGTTAGCCTTGTTCCATTTTTCCATAATTTGAATCAACGCCAGTCTAAGGCTTGTTCTTTGTTTCCACTAGTTTTTCTCTTTGTCTTTTGCATTTTCCAGTCTTGATCTTGTTGGGGGTCTTGACAGTGGACACTGAACATCAAGTACAGCAACCGCCGACGGCACAGAATCCTCGTCTAAAAAATCCACAGATGCTGGAACAATAGGCTCATCAGAAACATGA
>NW_003314296.1:556756-715116 GCF_000143415.4 Selaginella moellendorffii | reverse complement strand
GCTAGTTGTAACATACGGCTTATATATGCAATGGGATGATGCTGACCAGGTACACTTGGGCTTTCTTGCATTAACACACCTCCAAGACCAATATTAGAAGCATCAACCGCTATCCTTCTCGTCCCAGTCCTCATTCTTTTTCTCCATCTCCCATCCCTCGCTGCTCATCTCATCCTCCTCATCGTTCTTATGCACATCCTCATTCCACTCATTCTTGAGGAGCGGGTGCTGTCAGGAATCCCCCAATTCTTGCCACATTCCTGACTCTCGCCGGATTCCTAACCTACAGACCACATTCCTAATTCTCGAGACACTTCCCTATTCTTGATTCTCGAGACACTTCCCTATTCCTGATTCTCGAGACACTTCCCTATTCCTGACTCTCGAGACACTTCCCTATTCCTGACTCTCTGATTTCCTGTACAATTCCTGAGTCTCGAGCCACATTCCTGATATTGATGTGATGCCTCCTCAACCTCAGCTATATTTAGGTTGTCCTCGATCCAAGAGTGGTGGAGCTTCATCAACCTATAGTATATATAGGTTAGCTTTGTTCTATTTCTCCACAATCTAAATCAATGCTAATCTAAGGCTTTTTCTTTGTTTCCACTAGCTTTTCTCTTTGTTTTTTGCATTTTCCAGTCTTGATCTTGTTGGGGGTCTTGACAAAGAACATACTAGAAAGTGTTTAAACAAGTTTATAAATCATAAAGATGTTTAAAAATTATAAATACAAGATTTATCTAAATGAATAACAACCATTATATGGGAAAATATCCTAGCATATCCAAATATATTCTAAGTATATTCATTCCCATCATAATCCCCCTACAGTTTACTTAAGCAAACCAAAAATAAGCTAATAAAAAGTAAAATGATTTAAGATTATAAATATTAGAATGAATGAACCTAAAATATAATATACTAAGAATATTTAAAACTCTCAACAGAGCAAACCAAAAATAATGTTAACACAGCGATGGTTAATGAAAACATAAACTTATTTTTTAATGATTATGTATTAAAAATAAGGAAATAATATTTTTTTTGTGGGGATAAATCTTGATAATCATTTACAGCTAGTGGTGCCTTCAATCTTTATTCTACACTTTCTTCATATCTATTATGATTCTTTTATTCTAGGTAGGGATATAAGATATTGTCATATGATTGAGAAGCTATGCAGGTCTTTTTATTGGCTAGAGATACAATGTAATGTTATCTAGTATGTGTGTAGTTGCATTTGATGCAAAGCCCATAATACTCCTTTATGCTACAAAAAGATAATTAAAGTTAATTATAATTTTCTGTCTGTTTAAGTTGGTAGTGTTTGATCTAATGGGACTTTTTCCACAATCGACTATTGGCAATGAGTATATTATTATTGTTTTTGACTACTTTACTCGTTGGGTGGAAGTCGGTGCTTTTGTTAGCACATCTGCAATTGCTGTTGGATATTTCCTCCTTAATTGAGTAGTGTTCTAGTAATCCTATCTGGAGCAGATTATTTCAGATAATGGTCCTGCATTTATGGCTGAGATATTTTATGTTTTGATGTCTCAATTAAGGATATACCACACTTTCACGAGTGCTTATCATCCACAGTCAAATAGTTTGGTGAAATGGTTTGTTTAGACTTTCAAAGGCTAATTGTGAAATATGTGAACTTTCAGTATTCGGATTATGATGGTTATTTGCTGTCTCTTCGGTATATATATGTCACAAAGGTGTTGAGTTCTTGAGACCATATAAACTCCTATATAGTTATAATCTAATATTGCCAACAAAGTTGGGTTTACCTTTGCAATTGCTACAACCTATCGATGTTATATTGTGGGATTAGTATTTGATAAGCATTCTTCCACTTGTCCGAGTAAAGTTTGTCGAACACTTGAGCATACAAGTGAAACAACAATGGTGCTACAACTCTTATCATCGTCCATCTATAGAGTACAAAGTGGATGACTTAGTGTTAGTTCATTTTCCCCATTTTACGGTATATTGTTTATCTAAGGGGCTTCTTGTTTAGTGGAAAGAACCATATCAAATGTTGCAGCAAGTTGAATTGCAAGTTTATGAGGTTCATATGATGTCCAATAAGCTAATCCTCCAAAAATTATATATGTACAACAATTAAAACACTTTGTACAAAAGGATCAAAAACAGCTAACACCACCTACAGATCCACTGATGCCTCTTTTTAATATTCCTTTAAATCCTGGTCCATCCATGAGAGAACCCTAACTATCTTCCATCATTCTAAGAAGAGGAGATGATATGAAGTTTAAGTGTACAATTATTATGCTATAGCATAGTGAAATTTTGATAGCCATCAGATTAGTTTCAATCTGGACCACTCACTTTTATATATAAACTGGGGTTTTTGGTTTAATTGATATGTACATTTCTTGCATTCCCTTTTCATATTCTATACACTTATATTATTATTATTTTTTTTTTGCTTAACCAAACTTTTTATATTTAAAATATTTTAAAATATTCTAACATTTTTTATTCATTTTAGATTAATCTAGGCACCTTTGTGATATATATGGGTGGCTCTACTACTCAAGTATGGCTTTGGTTCAAAATTATGGTTTCAAATTTAGTTTAAGTATTTCACAACTACATATAGAATTGCAAATGGTTTATTAGAATTCTATAGTCAATTGATTTTCATATCATGATTTTGGGTTTCTTTCAATCATGGTTTCTAGCAACTACATTGGTAATTCTATAGAAGCTTCAAGTTTTTATAATAGTTATATTCAACCAATAAGCTAATTCTAGTACTATAGCACAACTATCTATTTGGACTGAATCTAGTCCATCCATTCTTATGTATAAGCAGGGGTTTAAAGCCTAATTAATATACCTATTTCCATATCCATATAAACATAATTATAATTTATAAATACAAAATTAATCTTATTGCATATCAGTAGAATAAACTTGAATATACTAAGAAGTATTTATAAAATTTTATAAATTATAATACAATATTAATTAAATTAAATTAGATGGTAAAATATTCTAGAATAGCCAAGCATATATCCATTTACAGCGTCTAAAAGATAAAATAATTTGCAATGTGTTGCATGTAATAACACTTGATTTGCTTAATAGTGGTATTATTTCTATTTATTAATCCAATGATCAAATAAAAGTTTATAATTTATAAATACAATATTAATTTTATTGCATATCAACCATTAGATGGTAAAATAAAAATAATGTACTATAAAGTGTTTAAGAAAGTTTATAAATTATAAACATGTTTATAAATTATAAATACAAGCTTAATCTAAATGAATTACAACCATTAGATGTAGAATATTTTAGAATATCTAAGCATATTCTAAGTATATCCACTACTATCCCATTCCCCTACAGATTTGTTTAAGCAAACCAAAAAGAACATACTAGAAAGTGTTTAAACAAGTTTATAAATCATAAATATTTTTAAAAATTATAAATAAAAGATTAATCTAAGTGAATAACAACCATTATATGGTAGACTATCCTAGCATATCCAAATATATTCTAAGTATATTCAATACCATCCCCCTACAGTTTGCTTAAGAAAACCAAAAATAAACTAATAAAAAGTAAAACGATTTATGATTATAAACGTTATAAAATGAATTAACCTAAAACATAATATGCTAAGAATATTCAAAACTCTCAACAGAGCAAACCAAAAATAATGTTAACATAGAGATGGTTAGTGAAGTCATAAAATTACTTTTTAATAATTATGCATTAAAATAAGAAAATAATATAATAAATGTTGTGAGTAAAAAAATTATTTTTTATTTTTTTACTTAAAATTAAAATTTAAAATAAAATTACTGGTATGTATCTATATGTTTATTTCAATTCATTAAAATATATTGATGTCACTATTTTAGTCTTAATCATATTATTTATAAGTTTTTATAGGATAGGAGTTGAAAATTAATTTTTATTTGAAATAAAAAATAATTAATATTTAAATTTAAGTAATTACTTACTTTTACATTTTGTAAATAGGTTTTTGTATCATATATCTAACTGAAATCTATATCAAAATAACACGACATGCACATTTTAGGGTTCTTGCGGGTGTAGGGTTTTAGGATGAATGAGGCGCGTCCTGGTGCTGCTGAAGCGAAGCGCATACGATCTCTACGTCGCGCGCCATCGGGATCCGGCATTCGTCAACGGGAGCGCCGAAAAAACGAAGGTAGAGCCCGCGGATGTTTTCTTGCAAATCTATGGACATTGCGAGTAGGAATTCTAACTCTTCTTCTTCGTGCTTCTAATTCGCGATCTCCAGGTGGTTGAAAATCTCTTGGATCGGCACAGAGTACATGAATCCACGGTGCAGAAATGCAAGGATGTCCTTGCAAACATGTCCCTGTCCTGGGACTTTCTTCTTCGGGACGAGCTACACTCGCCTATACGAAATGTGGACCTTGTTGTCACCGTGGGAGGGGATGGAACTTTGCTACAAGCGAGTCACTACTTGGACGATTCCATTCCCGTCCTTGGAGTAAACTCGGATCCAACCAAGACCGACGAGGTTCGTGTGTGCCGAAAGTTTTGATCTAGTCAAGTTCTATGCTAACTTTTTTTCATCTTTTTTTTTTTGGCGTGGTTTTCTAAGGTGCAGGAGCAGCAGATGGAGGAGTTTGATGCTACACGAAGTCGAGGCTACTTCTGCGCTGCTACCAGCGAGTATTTCGAGCAGGTTTTTGATTCCTCCAAGCTTTCCACTCGGAAAAACAATGAAAGTTCTTTGTTTCAGGTGCTAGGCAAAGTCATCAGTGGCAAACTTCAACCAACAACTCTACAGAGGATTTCCACTACAATCGATGGTACTTTGTTCTCGACTCCAGCTCTCAATGACGTTTTGCTCGCTCATCCAAATCCAGCTGCCGTGAGCCGATGCACTTTCAGGTCCGTGTTGTTGCTTTTTTTCTTCTTTGTCTATGTTTTGATGTTGTTTGATTCCAGCGTCGTCAACCAGCAAACAAAGTCGGGGTCCTTGATACACTCTCGCTCCAGTGGCTTGCGCGTTTGCACGGCGGCTGGCTCGACCGCCGCGACGCTCTCGGCTGGAGGATTTGCAATGCCGCTGGAATCGAAAGAGCTCCAGTACATGCTGAGAGAGCCGATCCTTCCACACCCCAAGCAGAAGAATCTGATGCACGGTTTCGTTGGCTCAACCGAGGCAATTCAAGTTACTTGGGGCTGTCGCCAGGGATCCATCTATTTTGATGGCGCTCACGTCTCGGCTCCCATCAAGTTTGGCACTGTCGTGACGATCTCGGCGAGTGGACCTCCTGTCAAAGTTTTCCTCGAGCAGTGATCACAGAACTCAAGAACAGCAACGATCATCGTTTCAGTGACAACATGCGGAGATTTCAAGCGAAGACTGACTTTATAATCTGATGATCGACCATCACTTCAAGCAAAAGCGAAAGCGAAAGCTAGATCGATCAAATGAAACTTTTTCGGTGGTTTTTCGCTTCATCAATGTACATAGCTGGACGGTTTGATTGATAAAATCTTAAAACTACCAACTTTTGCGAGCTCCATTTAACCTCCAAGCCGTGACCTTGCAGCAGCCATTTTTACACCATGGAAGCTATTAGAACACTTGGTCCTTCTCCACCTTATCCCGCAATCTCTACAAGCAAAAACAACCACAATTATTTTTCCTTTTTACAACCTATAAAATATAATATATATATTTTTTTGGATCAAGAAGAATGTTGGAGACAATAATTCATCCATATGAGAATGTCTTGCCTTTACAGGTAAAAATTAACTGTCTTGTGCAATTGTGGGAGCTACTCCAGGGCATGATGCCTTTCAGGTAAAGGAAGATCACATGAATCACAGAGCGAATATGCCCACCACCTTTCTTTTACCAGGAATAAAATATGTAAAAAGCTCAAGAGAATGTTTTGATGAATTTTGTTCTGGTATTCCAACCACCAGAATTGGCTTCCAAGGTTGGTACTTCATCATGATCAAAAAAATTTAATACAATGTGTTAGCTGTTATTGTCCAGACAATCATCCATCCGAGTTAAAGAGCACAGCGTTAGTTTTTTTTTACCCGTCCAGGCTGGAGCCGTACAGGTGCAGCGTTGGCAGGCGGTGACCACGACCGACAGGTAGCGCTTGGATCTAGCGGCCAGCATGGCGCCACGCCAGCACGACTCAGTCCCGGCCGTTGGATCGCCTGGCAAGCACTAGAGACAGGGAGCTTCTCACGGGGACCGCGCGGTGTACTGCGCGGGGAACTCGCGCAGTGTAGTTTTTTCACATGGAGCTCACCGCGCGGGGCCATTGTATTCCTCTGTTCTAGGATTTTGGGCATTTCAATGGCGGAGTGGAAGAGCATGGCGCCGCGAAATGCCGAGGCGATGCCGCTCCAATGCGGATGGGAATGAGGTCGGTCTCCTGTCTTGCTCGATTCGATTACTGGAAATCTTCGATTGCGCGCGTCGCAATCGCGGGATAATCCCAGGCCTGCATGCCAGGGCTTGGTGACGTTCCTCCTCAATCGACACAGGGATTCACTCTCTCTCTCTCTCTCTCTCGATTTTCTTCCTTCCAACGCAGGTCTCCCCCCCAGGACGGCAGTGGAATGCCTGCGCGATACAATGCTGGAGCCATGGCGGCCAGCGATCTCCACGCCAAGAGGAGCCGCCGGCTAGCCGCTCGATTGGAAGGGGAGCGCCATGAGTTTCACGAAGAGCGGCAAAGGTTAGCGTCTCAGTAGCTCCATCAATCGTAGCTGGGCAACGTAGGGGGGAATTTTATAATTAATGGCAGGGAAGGGAAGAAGAGATAGAAATGGAAGAAGGAAGCGATCAGAAGAGCTGGGCAGAGTGGCAGCCAAATACTCAGCGGTGGCAGCTCTACTGGCGCTACTCACATTGATCGTCACACCCGCGACTGGCCGAGAGCTCCAAGACGATGATCCATTGCGGAAGGAGTTTTCTCAGTGGAAACTCTTGGAGGACAACGAGAACGTCGTCAAGGAAGAAGTGGAAGATAAGTTGGCCGACTTGGACAGGATCCTCCAGAGCAGCGCCTTCGCTTCATTCGGCCACCCGGTAGTCACAGGCCAAATCTACGACGTCTCGGTGAGGAATTCCTCGCTGAGCTCGCGGGTGATGGTGAGGACGGTCAGGCTCAAGATGGGGAGCTTGGTTCATCGCGGTTTCACTCTCGAGGAGTTTAGCATTCCAACGCGGGCGGGGCCATTCGGGGTGGCGAGGATAGTTCTCGTCTACCGACGATTCATCGGCAAGCTCTACGAGCCCAGGGATCTGATCATCGTTTCTCCGGTTCTCGGGATCAAAGTCTACGACGCAGTGAATCTCTCGGCGACCAACGCTCCCGAGCTGGATTTCGTTTCGAGAGGCCTGGACAACGTCACCGTCCGGATCCCAGTCTCCAGAACCGACGTCACCGGCGTTCCTCAGTGCGCCACCTTTGACGCGCTTGGAAACGTCTCCGTGAGCAGCGTGACGAGCTCCTCATCGCCGGGAGCGTCCTCGTACGTGTGTTCTTCCAGAAACTTGGGAGACTTCGCGCTGGTAGTGCCGCTGGGATCGATTGCTCCGGCTTCCGGCCCGGCCGCCGCTCCACTGCCGCTAGCTGCTTCGCCGCCACCACCCGGAAGATCGCGGCGGAGGTCGAGGAAGTGGAGGGTGATCCTGGGAGCTGTTCTTGGCAGCGTCGCGGGGCTGGTTTTGCTGGGCTTGATCGCCGTGGCCGCGACGAGGTACCGCAGGAAATCGAAGCTCTCGAAAATGGAGCAGCACTCCGATCGAGGAGAGATGCTCCAGACGTCGCTCATCGGTGGAAGCAGGGCGCCGATCGCTGGTGCTTCTCGTACCAGGCCAGTGCTGGAATCCGACTACGCTGCTTCATCCTGATCGATCGATCCAATCGCGAAGAAAAAGAGTGTCAGTTCCTGATGATCCAGCTCCTCCATCGATCCTTCTGATTTTTTTGTGCTTTGTTCTTCTCTTCACGAATTTGTTTCTATATGTATTGACTATCTTGTGTGTTCCAAGCGAATAAGACTGGGTTCCATTCCATTTGATGGTATTCTAGGGTTTATCCAAGAAATGCTCGATGCCGGGAGCAATCTCGATCGATTCGAGCAGCGGAGTCTCCATCTCGGCAACAAATCGGTGAGCATTCACGGCAGGAATGGAAATGTGGCCGGCGCGCGCGAGGTCTTCGATCGCATGCCGTGGCGCAGCGTCGTTTCTTGGAATTCCTTGATGCTGAGCTACGCCGAGAATATGAGAGGGGAGATCGCGCTGGAAATCTTCCACAGGATGAAGATCGAGGGCGGCGAGCCGGATTCTCATAGCTTTGTGGCCGCGATCAAGGCGTGTGGCAGTGTGATTGATCCGGAATCGATGGCGCGAGGGTTGAATCTCCACAGCGAGGCGATCGAGATCGGCTGGGACTCCAACACTTTTGTGGCGACGAGCTTGATCGACATGTATGGGAGATGGAAGAGGTTGGATCACGCGAAACGGGTACTCGAGGCCATGGATCCAGGGAAAAGAAACGTTGTGGCGTGGAACACACTGATTCTTCGCTACGCTGAGAATGGCGATGGAGAGCTCGCATTGGAGCTCTTCGATCGGATGAGAAACGAAGAAAGCTGCGGTCCAGATGCTCGAACTTTCGCTGCTGCTGCCAAGGCTTGTGCTGCCATCGCAACGACAGGAAAATTCAATAGCGAGAAGAAGATTAAATTCATCGATGGAGAGCTTGTGAAGAGGGGCATGGAGATCCACGAGCTGGCTTCCAAGCGTGGCTTGGACACCGACACCTACGTTGGAAACTCTCTGGTAAATATGTATGTCAAGTTTGAGAAACTTGTGGAAGCTAAGCGTGTGTTTGACAGGATTTCTCATCGCAGCGTCGTCTCTTGGAACTCTCTCCTTCTCGGGTATGCTCAGAGTGCTAGTCACAGCGGCTTGGCCTTGGATCTCTTGGGGAAAATGCTAGCACGGGGAACTCGAGGCTGCCAGCCGGATGGCCGGACTTTCGTTGCTGCGGCTCGAGCATGCGCTTGTCTTGCGGACAGAGAAGGCCAGACTCGAGTCGGGGACAAGCTGATGAAGATCACGTCCTTGGAACAGGGAATGTTTTTTCATTCTCGCGCAGCCACAAGTTTACATGACGGTGAGCTCGACATCTTCGTGGCAAGCTCTCTGGTGGACATGTACATGAAGTGTGGGAGTCCGCAGGATGCCAGACACGTCTTTGACAGGATGCCGCAGCGTAGTGTGGTTTCCTGGACAGTTTTGATGGCGGGGTACGTCGAGAATGGGGAAGCCGAGCTGGCTTTGGAGGTTTTTACGCTCATGCAAGCAGAAGCGGCCGAGGAAGTGGTTCCAGCGGCATTTGTTCCGGCAGCAAAGGCTTGCACTGTTCTAGCGGCCAGAGAAGTTCCAAAAGAAGTCGATGGAAGAAGAAGGCCTGTGAAGATGAAGTCGCTGGAGATGGGAATGGCAATTCATTCCCGGGCCGGAGAAGCTGAGACCGACGATTTCCTCGCGAGCGCTCTCATCGACATGTACTCCAAGTGCGCGAGCCTGGTGGACGCCTTGAAAGTTTTCGACAAGATGGTCCACCACGACGTGGCGTCGTGGAATGCGTTAATTCTGGCCTGCGCTGACAACGAGCAAGACGAGCTTGGTCTGGAGCTACTCCGGCTCATGCAGGATGGTGGCGACTGCGCACCAAACTCTCGAACCTTCGCTGCTGCGCTCAAGGCCTGTGGTAATTCTCTGCTGAAGTGCAAGGCTCTAACAGCAGTTCTTGCAGAAACTTTCAGACATACCAGCAGTGGTCCTGGCCCTGGGAGCGATTGTTTTCTAGATGCTGCTCTCGTCGACGCTTGTAGCAAATGTGGGAGTATGCTCGGCGCTCAACAGGTATTTGATTCAATCTCTAAGCCGGACTTGGTTATCTGGAATGCGTTGATCGCAGGATACAGTCGTCAGGGAGATGCCGCGCGCGTTTTTCGTCTCTTCCATCAGATGCAAGACGAAGGCATACGAGCGGACGAGGCCACCTTTGTGGCTCTCCTCACGGCATGCAACCATGCCGGGCTGGTCGAGCGAAGCAAGAAGTATTTCGGCGAGATGCGCACAAGGTATGGTGTGAATCCTGGTCGCGAGCATTGCATTTGCATGGTCGATATACTTTGCAGAGCTGATGAACTGGACGACGCTGTGGCCATGGCCGAGTCCATGCCTCGTGAAGGAGAGGTGAGTGCTGTGGCATGGATGGGAGTTTTAAGTGCCTGCTCCAAGTCTGGAAACGTTGCTCTGGGAAGGCTGGCATTCGACGCGTTGTTGAAAATGGACAAAGCCGGCGACGCAGCTTACCAGATGATGGCAAGCTTATACGAGAGAAGGTAAGAACTTGGAAATCTTCTAGACGATGCTCAAGCAAGCCTTTTGATCAGGACCGCTATGGAGCTCTTCCTTTCCAGCAGTTCTTGCAAAAGTGTCGAGATTGTCGCGCTCTATCACAAGTCCGGAAGAGGAGACTTAAAGTGGACGGTCGCAACTAGCAGCACGCGATTGAAACTCTCCGCTGGAATCATCCAAACGTTCTCTCTCCCATTTGGATCCTGGAAGAAGGTATCGATCGATCGATCGACAAAGCTAACAAATGGAATTTTGTTCATCTTAACAGGCCGTGTGGTGGTAAGAACCAAGTCGACTTCGTACTTTCTTTTCTCCGGCCCAAATCCAGCACTGGACTTGCATTGCTCTGGATCAGTGCTGAAGAAGCTCGCGAGCAAGGCCTTGCGATCGATCCCATCCCTGATGTAACGCATGCTCTCATCCCTGTTTGATCCAAGGAAGAGATACGTGAATGGCCCATCTTGCCTGTCCGGCAGTATGTTATCCACGCTGTGCTAGAGAAAAAGAACTGAGGGAGAAGGATCAAAGAATTCCAGAAGCATACCATACCTCTCCGCGTGAGCACTGATTTCGCGATGGACTCCGACTGGCAATGCGCTACGAATCGGCCATAGGGCGCGTGGGTGCTCCGAAATATTTCCATGAGCGAGGGGTTGAAGAGGATCTTGTCCGGTTGCGCAATCTGCCAGCGGCTATGGCGGAGCATGCGATCGATGGCCTGCATCACGAACGCCGGGTTGATGGTAAAAGCCTTTATAATTTGCTTAATTGTAGATAAAGTATATGGAATGAGGCCAACGATGCCGGATGATATTATATATTTACCATCTCTTTGTAATTATTAAGGAGTATATTAATTACTACTAATCATTACAAGGACTGAACCCTAAACCTCTACTCATATGGGATTTGACATATAGAATTTGAACTCAAAACTTGCTGTACACGTGGATGGGCAGTATGGACTTATATTTAGATTAGGTTTGTGGATTAGTTGAGATTAATTTCTAAAGCCCCTATAAAAATAGGGTTTTAAGAAATATGTACTTAATACAGATTTATCTTTTCTTCTCCATTGTTCAATATTTTAATAGTTTGTTGTCTCCTCTTCTCTTAACAATGAGCTCTTGGCATTGACCACTTTATCTCATACCTCCAAACCTCATACTATAGTTTTGTTTTTCAGACCTTGGGCAGCACATTTTTGGTGGTTTCTGAACTAGTCTTTTGAATTTTTAACTTGCTAAATTTGTCACTCACTACATGAATATTTTGATTTTCAAGTCTCTTATAAGTGGGAGTGTTCAAAATATTATATTTTTATGATTTGGATTAAATCTTGTGATGTGATCAATAGCTAGTATTGATTCCATAGTATTGATAAAATTTGAATGTTTATAGCCTTAAACTTTTTTACTTTTTTATATTATAAACTTTTATCTTTAATTATTTATTATTATTTTAGGTAGTTTATTTTACTAAAAATCAGAAATAGAGATAAAGAATAGAAAATCATAATTATAATTTCTAGATTATGACTAGATTTTTTATTGTTTTAATTGTTTATCTTTTGCCAAAGTTGGCTTATTTTTGGACTCCACCACCACCCCAATATTCCAATCCCAGAACAATTTTTCAGCTGGCTTCTAATGCATTGTCACCACAGCAATTCCAAGATGTCATTCGACTCATGTCCAATTTCATCACAACTCACTATGCTGATACTACTAGAGATAATCCTTATAACCTCTTTCCAGTAGGAAGCACATCAGTGGAGTTTCATATTGGTGAGATCACTTTTATATCAACGCCCCTGTTGTGGTGGCTATGTTTTGTGTTGCAGATCCCTTTGTAGCAATCAATTTTCCCTCCCATTTGGTGCGAGCCACATTCAGAGCTATTAGAAATCAAATATTTTTAGATGCCTCAACTTATATTGAAGGAAGGCAAAGGTTTTGTGCTGAAACACGCACAGAATTTTCAAATTTTGCCATACACTATCTGTTCACCAAACACAAAATATTTCATAGTAACTTTAGTATGGCCACTCAAGCACTAAGAAACACAGCTAATGTTTTTGTTCTTATGGATTTTCATGGAAGTGATTGTTGGAGCTTTGAATCGTCACTTGTAGGGCATCAAAATGAAGTTCCAGGATCATTTATTCTAGCAGGAAATAGCTTAAACTCAGGGAATGGGCTTTATAAGCTAATGCTACATAGTGATTGTAAGTTAGTGCTAATTGAGAGGAGCAGTGGAACAATTTTATATTTAAGTGAGCACGCTTATAGGCCCATTGATGGATGCTTGGCTCATTTACAACAAGATGGGAATTTTGTGATTAAAGACTATCAAAATTATGTTTTATGGTCATCTAATAAATATTGTAATCCACAACCAAATTGTATTATCACAGCAAGTTTAGTGGTGAGAGGGGATGGAAATGTTATCATTTTTAACTTTGATACAAAACAAGTAATTTGGCAAGCTATTAAATAATACATTATAGTTCTACTTTAGATATCTTTTTTATTACTTTTTCATTTTTATTTATTGGTTTAACAGAACCACTAAAAGTAATAAATATTCCAAGAATATTCAAGTGTATTCTATGGAATTTCTTAATTGAGCAATTGAAACTTCTTTAATTATTTTAAAATTTATAATATATATATATATGCATTTATTTTATTTTATTATAAATTTTATATATATAGTTCCATATAGTTCCATTTTTATGTATTTTTATTTTATTAAAAATTATGAAAGAATTATAGAAGTTTCACAACAGCTAGATTAATAAATTTTATAAAATCACTTGTTCTAGAAATATTCATTATATTTTATTAATCCAATAAAGAAAAATGAAAGAAGTAATAAAATTATTTAAACTAAATCTTAATTAGCTTACCAATTTATAGTATCAAGCAAAGTGTTACTTTAATTATGCTTTTGTACTTGAAATCTTAAATTTAGAACACTAAGATTAAAAACAAATACTGATATAGTTTTACTCAGACCTAAAAGAAGAATAACTACTATATAGCTTTTAACAAGTTAACATTTCTATCCCCCTTAGCACTAAACTTATCACAAATAATTGTCTATACTAAACATTTAGAACCCTCTATAGTGCCCACCACCCCCTTATCTAAAAGCTTGCTTCAGGCTTTCACCCTAGTATTGTATATTTCTGGAGAGATAGTTATTCAAAATTTTATTAAATATAGAATGGTATTAAATTGTGAATCTGAACAAAGGAACAACATTATCATGTTTAAAGGCACTCTCTACATTCAGTAATGGATTTACTTAATTGGCAAGTCTAAATACCTTCCATAATGAGATAATAATGGGTAGGCCATAATTATTTGGACTTGCTAAATGTTAATCTCAATATATGGTGTGATTCTCCTAACTAACCAACAGAGTTGGACTTAAGACCACTTTAATACTAAATGTAACCTCATGAATTTGAACTTCCTAAGAGGTCACCCAACTCAATACTATTCAAAACCAAATATGCTTAACCCTAACTATCCCAAGACCCTTAATTGATTAAAAAAAAAGGGTGCACTTTTGTTTATGGGCTCTTTCCCTTTATATTTGAACCTTTATGAATCCTCTCTTAAGTTGTTTCTTGACACCCTACCCCTCTAGTCGAGCTCAATTAGAGGTAAATTACACCTATCAAATGTCAATCTTAACATATGGTATAATTCCTTTAACTAGTCAATAGAGTCAAACTCGAAACTGATCTAATATTAAATGTAAGCTCTTGAATTTAGACTTCTTGGGAGGTCATCCAACCCAATATTATTCAAACCCAAGACATTCAACCCTAAATATCCTAAGATCTTTTAACTGATTGGAAAAGGGGGTGCACTTTTATTTATGAGCCCTTTCCCTTTATATTTGAACCCCATGGATTGTTTTAAGTTGTTCTTTTTGGTTACTTCCAAACTCATGCTTTTTCTTCCAGATTGAATATCTCTAATATTTACCATTGATCTTGCTATTCACTATGATAATTAATTGCAACAATGACAATTAAAATATTGTCATCAAACTTTATTCTTTGTCTAACAGCCCCAATCTTGGAATAACTAATATATGAGTAAAATGTAATTCTAATGGAGATTAAAGCCACATATTAACAATGTTTATCCAAGGTTGAAAATTGATGTTAGATTGAGAACCACTTTTGCATATATTATTGCAATGCAAATCATTTCTAGGAGTAATATCTTTGTTTTTGTGTTTGCCCTCAAGTTTATATAGTGGATGCAACATTTGTGATTTTGGAAAATAGGAACATTTAGTCCAATTAAGGGATGTTTGATTAAACGAGTCCTCTTCTCTTCCTTATCTTAGCTCCATTCTTTATCTATGGATAACCTTTCTAAATCACTACTCACTTGCAATCCACTAAGTTAAAAAAAAAATTTGAGTTTTAGATTGTAGTAGAGCTAATATAAACTTCATAGATTGAGAATTTGCACTTTCTCATAACATTTTCCTCCAACCAATATAATATAACTTTTGCTGAAGTGATGAATAGTCAACAACTCTCCTCTAGGTGTTAGAGGATTCTAGATGTATAATAAAGATATTAGGGTATAACCAACCACCTAAAACAATGTTTAGTTCCCTATTGGGTGTGTCATTTTTTATGCATTTATTTATTTATTTTAACTTGGACTTAAACACAATCTCCATATTATGCTAGTTAGTAGGATATTTATATCATTGTATTAAACCACCAGTATGCTAAAATTGCATTAAACTCCATTTGGCTATATTTTTAATGTTGACTTTTTTACTATTGCTTTGTATTTCTATGCTTTCACTCTTTAGTTACACATTTAAGAATTCATTTTCATCTCTTCTTCCAGTGTTGTTACATTTAATAATTTGTTTTCATCCCTTATTGGTCCTCATTCCTTGAAACCAAATATCCAAGTAAAGCACCACTCTACTTAACTTAGGAGCATTGCAATTAATCTCAGGAACAAGAGCTACTCTTGAGCACTTCCTTAAGAGGTTTTTCTAACACACCTCAAGTCTATATTTACTCTCACCTAAACCCTAATATGGTTTAAGAGTACCACTTGAGAGTTTTTTTATAACTAAATTCTAGCCACATTATACTTAATATACTTGGAACATTATATAACCCAGCCCAGCCCATCCCACCTCAGAAGATGCTTTTGGCTTTTCACTAGTGTTTAGACCCTTAGATATATTGGGCCTCAAACATATCCAACCCAGAATATATTTGGTCCCAACTCGGTTTAAACTCTTTATTATTTTGATTATGATTTCAAAATCTATTACAACATACTTAGCTTGTAATGAGAAATTCATATATTGACTTGCACTTACAAGTGTTAAGAACCTCTATGATATTTAGTCTTTTACACTAGGTGTTTGCCTCTAGTTATGCTCGACCCAAGGGGTAGAGTGTCAATCAACTACGGCTCTTAGCTTTTGCTTATGAGGGTGTGAATTTGCTGGAAAACATGATAAATTGTAAATAACCAAAGAGAACAACTTAAAAAATGATTTATAAAGTTCAAATATAAAAGGAAAAAGTTCATGAATAAAAGTGCTCCCCTTTTTCCAATCCATGAGATATTTAGAGTTAAGTGTTATTGGGTTTTAATAGTACCGGGTTGGGTAACCTCCTAGGAAGTTTAAATTCAAGAGCTTATAGAAATTTTTGACATCATCACAAAGGCTAAGGTGAAAATATTGCTGAAGGATTGTATTATCTTAATGATGACCATTTAAAATCTCCAATACATAGATGAATACAAACTTAAATAAAATATTAATGGTGACCATCTAAATCTCCAATGAAGCCTTGGTGCAATTGTTGCAATTTATTGATGGTAGTGCACTCTTAATGAGTATTGTTGAATAAACTGCTAAATAAATGGATTGAAATTTTTGAAGAACAAAATGTAAATAACCAAATACAAAAATAAAAGGATTGATATCTTGAAAAACAAAATGTAAATAACCAATAAGAACAATAAATGGATTGAAATCCTAAATAATCAAATGTAAGCAACCAAAGAAAACAATTTGAAAGACAATCTATTGACACATAAATAATAATGTATCCCCTTTTTCTAATTGGTTAAAGGTTTTATGATACTTGAATTAAGTTTGAATAGTATTGAACTGATACAATTTGGTCTAACTAGGCTAGATCCAAGGGGTAAAATATTCAGAAAGTGGGGCTTTTAGGATTTCAATTTTCATTCACAAAGATTAAAAAGTATAGTGGATTATAGGCAAAAAAAAATTTAAAAAAATCAAGAGACAATCCACTAAAGTTTAAATATAAAGGGAAAGGGCTTATGAATAAAAGTTTAAATTCAAGAGCTTTTTTTATTTGAGTTAAATGTATTTAGGTTTAAATAATACTAAAGTAGGTGACCTCATGAAAAATTCAAATTCAACAAATACAAAATCTTTAAAACCCTATTTTTATAAGGGCTTTAAAATTTTAAGTATGGGATAGTAAGTCTTCTATTCAAATCCTACAAGCAAAGGTTTTATTATTGTGGTTAGTAGTAATTAATATACTCCTCAATAAATATAGAGAGATGCATGATATTTATGACAATAACACTATCTTATGTTTATCTAGTCTAAGTGCATACATGATAATCAATTTCTCAACTAAATTAGGTGGAGATTAATAATCTCTTGTTAACAGTAAAAAAAAGAATATTCAAAAGGACTTGTAAATAGATAATATTAATACTAAGAATATGAAAATTGCTAAATAATTAACCTTTATTAAGACTTCTGTTTCACAAATTACAATAGTTTCGAAAAATGGTGCATTATAAACAACTAAAGAAGACAACTTGAAAAATGATATATTAAAATTCAAATATAAACTAAAAGGGAGTGAATGACTGTAAGCTGGAACTTATGGGACTGCTGGAAGAATTGAAAGAGAAGGTCGCGTCCTTTTCAATTGATTCAATTGGTTAAATGTCTTTGAGTTTAAATAATATTGGGTTAGGTGATTTTTTGGGAAGTTTAAATTCACGAGCTTATCAGAAAGTAAATTATTTTAGCAATTGTATAGTTTCTTGACATTTCCCTTCAAAACCTTTTTAGACATATCAGGAATGAATAAATTATCAATTATTATAGTGTTTATTTCTTTAATGAACATTCCTAAAATATTCAAGTATATTCTATTGTATTTTAGTTTAAACTTTCATAAAATTTTATTAATATTAAATTCTGTATCATCGACATTTCAAGTAATCCTTTTTTCTTTCTTTAAGCGAGCTTGCAAAGTTTTCAATCACTTCTACCATTGATCACACTCGAGTTCTTGACGATTTCCATTATCTCCAGCTGTATCTCTCTCTTTCTCTCACGATCCAACATCAGATGGCACGCTCTTGAACAGCTCCGGCAAGTGGATGTTGGTATACTTGGTCCGCTTGGAGATCTTCTTCTTTTTCTTTTGCTTGCTGCCACCTTGCTGCGCGCTGAGCAGACTCATCCTCTCCCTCCGCAGCACCGAGTTCGTCATGGGCCTCACCCCGTTCTTCTGCAGCTCGCGCTCCACCAGCACAAAGTCCGTGGGGAGCTCGATGCTCCGGCACAGCTTGGCGATATCCTCGTCCACCTTGATCTTCATCCGGGGGTCGTCCGGGTAGAGTATCTCCTCCTGCGAGTCCGAGTTACACATGACCCGGATCTCGCCGCTCGCCTTGAGCTCCTGGACGTCGCTCACGATCCCCGGGTACGCGTCCCGGAGCTCCGAGAGCGCCATCCCCTCGGTACACTTTCGCAGCTGGACGAGCAGCTCCGCCTTGTTCTTGAGGCCGTGCTTGGCCTTGTACGAGAAGCGCTGGCCATCGAACGAGACCTTGACGTTGTTCTTGAGCGTCTCGAACACCTCCTTGTTGTTGGCCACGTCGACGAAGCAGCGGTTGTTGATCTCGTCCGGGAGGAGCGCCTCGCGGGTCTCCAGGAGGACGTCCAGGACGCGCTTCACCTGGGCCATGGTCGGCGAGCGACGCACCTGGTTGATCATCTGGAGCTTCTCCTTGTCGTTCTGGAATGTGAGATTGGAGATGGAGGGTGGCGCTGGCGATGGCGCCGCTCCGCCTCCTCCTCCTCCTCCTGGCGGCGCCGCCGGAGCCGCCGGAGCCACCGGAGGCTTCTTTTTGCTGCCGCCGCCCGAGCGCTTGGCCGCCGCCACCGCCACATCGGTGAGAGCCTGCTGCTGCTGCTTGAATTTGTTGAGCTGCCGAGAGAGCTCCGCCATGGAGACGAGCTCAAAGGAGGTCCGTTCTAAGAACCCTAAAAACCCTGGAGCCCCTTGTATCGCGACTTAGATCACGACATTTCTTACCAAATTGGGGTCCCTGGGAATCGATTTCCGGCCCCCCGGCAACTGGACTGGCGCCGGAGCTCCCAGTCCCAGATGTGGCGCGCCGATCAAACCCTAATTGTTTAACGATGGAATATGCGAGTTTTTAATTTGCGCGGGAACGAAGCTCCAATCGAATCCGGTTTTTCTTTGGTCACATCAAATCCTTTCTGTTTTCTTTTCCTCACATTTTGTGTCCTTGAGAGTACACTGAGAAGTTCTTGCAAAACTCCTAATTGAAACTATTTTCCTTTTTCTTGTTTTTTTCGGCAGATGAGCTATTATAAGTTTAACGAGCAAACGACATCGCAGCGGCGCCATGGCCGCAGCACCATGGAAGCAGCGCCACAGCGCCATGGAAGCCACAGCAGCAGCGCCATGGCTACAGCGCCATGGAAGCCACAGCAGCAGCGCCATGGCTACAGCGCCATAGCGCAAGCGAGAGAATGAGGATTCCAGGAAGAAAACAAAGGAGAATGCCGGCACTGCGCATCAAGGACCGGGGATTGGCCATCGCGTGGACGAGCGCCAGCTTTCCGTGAGGAAAGAATCACGGAAGAAATCTTCGAGTCTCCTAGACAGGGTATCGATCCAGTTTTTCACTCGCTTTTTTTAACTTTCGTCTCTAGATGCGACAAAAGGCTTTCCGGCGGCCAATTTCGTATGCTCAACAATGAAGTTATCTACACTCGCGGGTTTGAATTCTTGATATTTTCTTAGTTTGAAAGTCTTTTTTGTTCTTGGTTTTTGCAATGCAGTGGAGAGGAAGCTAAAGAATACTTCGATAAGGATCCAGATGCTTTCAAATTGGTAAGAGACCTCGATTCATTTTTTTTTCCTTCCATGAGGCTAACTCTATCAACTAGTACCACGAAGGGTACCAAGAACAAATGTCTCGATGGCCAACGCTTCTTGTCGATGTGATCATCGAGTGGCTAAATTCGAGAGACTCCAACTTGGTGGTCGCAGATTTTGGCTGTGGTGCGTAAAGAGTCCTCGTTGCAATCCTTCCGTTCTTTTTCTTTTTCTCGTGATTTTCAGGTGATGCTCGACTCGCCAAAAGCATCAGGAACAAAGTATTTTCACGTTTCCAATGATCCAATTGGCACGGCGTGCAACATGGCCAGTGTAAGTTTATTAGATTCGATCAGTTTTTTCTTTCTTTCTTTACATGCAGTGATTTTCCGAGACGCCTCTTCCCAGTTCCTCAGTGGATTTTGCAGTGTTTTGCCTGTCCCTCATGGGAACAGATTACCCGGACTATCTCAAAGAAGCTCATCGTGTTCTAAAGACTCAATAAGGACCCAGCTCTTTACTTCTGCTATCAAGTCCTCTGGCGCAGCATAAGTTTAGTTTTGCAAACACAGATTCTAGAAAAAGTTTCGTCAAGGCGACGATTGTGAGCAACCATTGTGGTATCTCCCCGCAAGCACGCCGGTTCTTGGCTAAGCTTCCACCAGCACACGATGCATCGATCTACCCTATGGAAGTATAGACAGATCTTCTACCCGCTCGAATCCTATGAAGGCGTAACAGGCAAGACATTGCACAGCTTCTTCTTAGTTCTTTTTGTTTTTCTTGGTTTTATGATCAAGAACAGCCATTAGAGCCCGAAGGTCTGGAACAACAAGGGCAGGAATTAGAGCAAGGAGAAGAACAGCAACAGGGGCCGGGAGGACATGATTATCAAGAACAGGAGGAGCGAGAAGAACAGGGTGCTTGATGAGGTAGAGGATGATGGAGTAGGACCGAGGAGTGATGAAGCAGAAGATGGAACAGCAAACGTGAACGTTTGGTTTGCGAGCAAGGCTGACGAGGAAGCGTATCAAACGTGCGAAAGGGGACCTTCTTTTGACATCGTTCGTTTAAGTCGCAAAATTTAGAGCCGGGAGAGTGCGTGTATCATGGCCCAAGCTCCAAGTCAAGCAGCTGGACATCATGTTGGCTCAACATCACAGCAGCACCAGTGACTCCAGGGGGCCACACATTCACGGGATTGATAAACAGCGGATAGCAGTCTCGTCCGCTGATGCCGGCCCAGTCGAAATCCACGAAAGCCACCCTGCCATCCACGTTCCACAAGATGTTCTGCCGCCTCATGTCACCGTGCACTGTGGTCGAATGCATCTGCTGGACGTTGCGCAGAGCCAGCCGGACCGCACGCTTGCATGCATCCCACTCGGAAGCATTGAGGCGATACATGTTCGCATCCGCATCTCCAATCACAGCCAGCCGCGGATCAAGTGCATGCAGCGGCCGCCAGCCATCACCTTCGGCCAAGCACTCCATATCTATCACCATCCAGTCCCCGTCTTGTAGGAGCTGGTGCTGGAAGCTGGGCGCATATCCGGCCTCGTGCCACAGCCGGTGCACTTCCTTGCCATACCTCTGGCAGAACTTGACAACGCGTTGCGCGCCACCCGGCCGCTTGATGTGAAACACCAGCTGCTGTGCCCTGCCAACTTGCATCAGCGCGAGCTGGCTGGCCGAGAACCTGCGTTCCAACTGGACGACAGTAGCACCAGAGCTCTTCTGCAACGCAGCATGGTGCGGCCAGTTGACAGAAGCGTCCCTGGTCCTGGCGGCGGCTCCCTGGGCTGCAGCAGCAGTACCAACTCGATCATAGAATCGCACCAAGGAGCCAATGGCCAGCGAGATGGAAGCCAGGGCCTTGGACAAGATGCCCAAGTGACGGTCATCGCGCAGGAACTTGAGCATGTGGAGGAAGGGCGTAAAGGGCTCGTGTGCCGGCTTGTCGAAATGGCAGGCACCGCCCACCCGAATGTTCGGCCCCGCGAGCTCTACGATCAGCACCGGGAAGCAGGAACAGAAGAACTGCCACTGGTAACGTGACCGGCTCCGGATCGTCGCCTTTGCATAGGCGTTCATCACTTGCACGCATGGCTCGCCATTCAGGCCGACCTCGGGTTTCACTTCCACGAGGCAGACGAGGATCCACGCGCCTCTGATCAGGACCTCGATCTTGATGTCCGCATTCGGTCCTGGGGTTGACGGTGTAACCTGAATGACAGTTGCCGGGAACTTGGCCAGCAAGTAGCCCTGGAGAATGCGATAGAAGGAGAGCTTTCGCGTGTCCTCGGTGTCGAGAAACGGGCTCATTTCCTGCACCGTGCGCCCCACGAAGTTCCAATCAAGCGCATCCAACACATGAGACTTGAGCCCCTGGACGTAGTCGGCAAACGGCGGCGCTGCCAGAACCAGCGGCGCTGCGCTCGCCGACGTCCTGCTCAGGTCGTAGATCGGATCATCTGTGCCAAGATGGGTCTTCATGAGAGGGTTGGAGTTGGACAGAGTCGAGGCGGAAGAAGGCAGCGTGTTGTGCCTGAGGAACCAGGTGCTGTCTTGCGGCCTCTCCTGCAAGCAAGATATACAAACGTGGGCTTTTCTTGTTCCTAGAAACACACACGCACACCTCCACGAAAACACAGACGGCTCCATCGCACAGAGGAAACGAGCGTGTCATCCGCTCGCCATTGATTTGCACATGACCCGACAAGCCCAGCTCTTTGAGCTCATCAAGGAGATCCTTGCCTCGCATACCCTGATTGTAGGTGAACACATACAGCTCCCTCCCGTCGCCAGCAGCCACAACGCGTACCCCCATTACCTTACCCTAGAGAAAAGCAAGAACCTCCAAAGATCAATCGTGAAAGAACAACCTCTAGATCGAAGCGAGCTTCACCGTTTAAAGAAATCTCATCACTTCGGAGATGTGGCGAACCTCTTGGCTTTTCTAGATGTCGGCTCACGCTGGAAATCCAATCCTGGGGCTTCCAGACAAAAGCGACTATCAACTTTACTGGAGCAACGAGAATGGTAGATGGCAGTATCAGATACAGAGTCACAAGCCTAACAAGCCAGCGATGCCCTACTTTAGTGAATAAATTCACAAAATTTTATAAAAATTCTCATAACAATGCTATGTATTGTTATTATGTATAATAAATAAAAAGAAGTAATATTAATTTAACATATTATTCTTCTCTTTTTCCAAAGCAAACCAAGCATTGATGTATAAGCAACAAATTATCAGTGTGCTCAAAACTCTTAAGTTTATCAAAACTTTGACCTTATTCTAGTTAGAATTCTACTTTACACAATTCAATTAAGAATTCTATAACGAAATTTTTGCTGGAAGTTTTGGTAGAATCTTTGCTACAATTTTTTTATTCATTCAGGCACCCGGACCCGGACACCTGGGCTGGCTGAGCACCTGGGAGTATGGGAGCCTGGGCATCAGGGCGGGCAGAGCAGGATCCCTCGTCAAGATAGCTACCAGCAGCAGCTAGAGCTTTGTGTGATCAAAACTTCTCCATCAACAAGCAATTGGCTTATAGGAGGAGTCGACTAAATTCCTTCTACTTCACATGGTTGAACAATTCCACTAAGACAGAAGTGTCATCTTGTTCATCGCCCGTTCATCTTCCTAAAGTTGAACTAAAACAAAAACTATAATGCTAGAATTTGGAGTACCTCGGATTTTGATTTGGCTGAATTTCTCCTAAAGGTACGAAAGGAGATGAGGCAGTGTCATCTTGTCCATCATCCTTGTACCGTTCATCTCCTTGAATCCAAAGCTCTAGCCCAGATTTCTCAGTAGAAAGAAATTCTCATGATTGTAAATGTTGAAGGTTTTATCTATGGCGAACAGGGAGTGAAGTGGATGAAGACAAGAGCTTCGAGGATTTCTAAACCAGATGGATCTTATCTTCAACCTTATCCTCAAGCAGCACCAAATTCCCTTCTTTGGATGGTGTACTCTCAATCAAAAGCTCAGTTGGACATCCAAAGAGAAAAAAGGCAGAAAAGGCAGAAAAAAAAGGGTGGTGGACATAGCACAAGCAAGTTCGTTTTTTATTTGTCTTATTTTTCTATTTGCTAGGATTTCCATCCACGCATGCGAGCACCAGACACAAGCGGCTTTTTGTCATCCTTTTCCTCCAAACAAGCTTTGCAACGTAGATGGCATCACCGTCAGGTACTATGTTTCGTAAATGTTTCATGTGTCATTCTAATCTCTCTTTTCCAGGCATCTTGTTGTCGAAATGCAGCTAAGGATCTTAAATGGTGTTATCCCTTATAATTTTAAATGTCTTGAGGACGATTTGAAACAGCAAAGCACAAGCTCGTGGAGAAGTGACCCACAAGAACAAGAGCTCCAGGATAGACTTGAAATATTGTTCGAATTTGGGAAGAGCGTGTTGAGACTTCTGAGAGGAAAAGTTCAGTATATACTCTTTTGCAATGAAAGTATGAGGATTTCAGAGATGGATAGTACGTCCCTCCGTCCAAATCAAGTAAGCTCACTTGCGCTTTCGATTAGAATTACTGTTCTACTGAATCGACTCACATCTTCGCTTGATGATTAGCAGAGAAACTCCAAGTTGCCTCAGGAGCGGGAGCAACTTGTCTTTCTCACACCTCGTTGGATGGGATCTTAAAGAAGCCTACAATCCTCTCATTTCGAAAGCCTAGAGCGTAAGTTCTTAATGGTATGCGTGGTCGCTGCTCATGCTTACGCGAAAGAGAGTGCGCGAGACCTCCTGACGCTAACTTAATGGTGTGGTCACAGGACGAATGCACGGCCGGATTTCGATTCGAGCTCTTGGCGATGGTGTCTAATCGGCACAGGTGACACGTCTCTCATCATATGCCCGCATTACATTTTATATACTATCAATAAAAGTTTGCTTGCAGGAAAGTGGGAAGCTCTCGGCCACGTTTATTACCTGGTTGTTTGGAGCCGTCATATTACGACACTCGCTCGGCTGGTTTTTTAGTTTCTCCGTGCTTGAAGTTCTGTGTTGTTCCAGCGCCAGCAGCGTGCTTCTTCTCTTTGCTCTGTTCCGCTCCAGCTTTCCTTGTCGAAGAGCCAGAATGACACGTTTGATGATCGTCTCAGTAATTCTACTGCTGGGAGCTTCTGTTTCGGGTAATTGTAGTGCTCCTCGCTGCTGAAAGTCCTCGAGTTTTTTCTTGTCCGAAACTGTAGGAAACAGGGAGCTGCACGGATTACTGGATTCTTCTTCCAGTCCAACGTCATTCCCTGTGGACAAAGAGGTACTCGAAACAGATTCATGTTTGTTTCTCTTGGAGCTGATGTAGGAACAAGCAGGGATTCTCGGCTGGTTTCAAGAGCGCTCGGAAGCTGCTCTACAGAACGCAATATGGTAGTACTCCTTGGAGCCAGAAGTCTTTGTGGTTTTAACTTTCAAGTTGCCAGGAGTTTGCCACCGTGATTCGTCTCGGCCAAGCTGCGAGCCGTTTTTCAATGTCACCTGCGAGAAAGGAGGCAGCCTGGGCTGCTGGTCGTGCGAGATGATCCAGATGTGTACTCCAGAGGCAGCCGGCTGCTATTTCCACTCCATGGACAACATCACTTACTGTGGCTTTTGAGAGCAAACAAACAGTACGTAGCATTTCTTTTGACCTCTCAACTTCGTCTATTATCTCAGATCTTTCTCAGCCCTATAGGATTATTGTTTACAGTGGCTGGAAGTTCTCTTCTTTCCATTGTAATAGTTCGAGCAAGAAAGGCACGAAGGTCCTTGAAGTTAAGTTTCTTTGAAGTCAATACAGTTTTATCAGACACAAACTCAGTGACAATCGAACTAGGAGTAATCCTTTGGACAAAGAAAAGTACTAAGAAACTAGCTTACAGGGCAATGCTTTCTTCTCCTCGGTGTTAGGCTCGAGACCTCATGAGAGCTTTTTTTTTTACTTTTCCCATGAGAGCAGCCTGGACAAGTTGCCACAAGTACAAAGATCACGTTTTAAATCTGCAGTTGAAAGTAGAAACCTCACCTAGTACGAAGAGGCCGAGACCATTTCAATTCTAGAGCAGCGTTCTTGTCGCATGGATCTGTGAAGAAGTAAAAGCGGAACTATCATCTTATCTGTGGGAGAAAGCTGCTGACGCTGGAGCCAGAGTGCTTCTTTAAGCTCTCCAACGATGGTGCTCATGTCGGGCCTGTTGGAAGGATCGCTCTCGATGCACGAGTTCGCAGTATCTACCACTCTTTGCATGGATTCCAAGTTGTACGTGTTTTCCAGTCTCAGGTCGACCACTTCTCTTGTTTTTCCGCTCTGGACGAGGGACCTGAACTGAGAAAAACAAGGAAAATATTACTTCACCAGGACCGATGAGAAGGAAACAAGATTTTACCCAAACAATCAGTGTCAATCCTTGGTCCATCAGTTCCAAGTCGAGTGGCCCCCGACCACATATCAGTTCGAGCAGCACTACCCCAAAACTGTAGACGTCGGACTTTTCTGAGAAACGATTCGTGGCGAAGTATCTGTGAATGCAGTATAAACATGAGTGACAAAGGGAGAAAGAACCATACTCTGGGTCGACATATCCAGGTGTTCCTTTGACTGAATTCGATATATCATCGTCGGGAGAGAGGAACTTGGAAATACCAAAATCTCCGACTTTAGCCATCATTTTGTCGCTCAGCAGAATATTGCTACTCTTCAAATCTCTGTGCATGACCTGAGGTATGCAGCAAGTATGCAAATATTCAACTCCTGCAGCAAAGCGAAATTCAGCTTACAGAGAAAAGAAACAAAAAGTTGAATTAATATACCTTGAGCGGCATCCAAAGCAATCGTAAGTCTTGTCTCCCACGTTAAACATGCCTGAGTTCCAGCATGGAGTTTTCCTTGTACAGTTCCTCCTGACATGTACTCAAAGACGACGATAAGGCTCAGAGATTCAACACAGTAGCCAATAAGAGAAACCAGGTTCTTGTGATGCACCCGTGAAAGTATCTCCACCTGTATCATCTTGTTATATGACAGCATACAAGCTTTGGAAACTCACCTCGTTTAAGAAAGCGTCACGTCTTCTTCTTAGTCGCTCATTCTCTTGAAAATACACCTTGGCAGCTATTTCTCGTCCATCAGGAAGAACACCGTAGTATACCTTGGCGAATCCCCCTCTTCCCAATTCTTTCGAAAAGTTTTGCGTAGCTAGAATAAGCTCGTCGAGCCGAAAAATGGAACAAGGGTGCCGCGGAGTTTCGACAGGATCTAAAAGTAAAGAGATTAAGTGAAGAAAATAGAAATTCTTGACATTCTTACCAAAACGTTTTTCAGCGGCAATGAATCTTCTCAAGAAATAGATTAAGACTGTGATTGCAGAAAGAACAGGCAAGCCGACGGCAAGAGATATCCAAAGACGTCGTAAATGGTGTTTGTGTCTGGAGACACCAGTCGTTGCAGCATTGAAGCATGGAGAGTCTTCTAAGAGACAAGGATTACCAGAAGTGCTGCAAATTAAAGGATTTCAGTCAGAAAATAGTGCGAAGCACAGCAGTAGCTTACTTCATGAACATATTCGTGTTGGCCACGGATGGTTTGGGGCCACTGAAGTTGTTGTCCTGTAAGTACCTGCAAACGGTCTCCATCCAGTTAATCCATGCCAGAAAATGCTCAGCATACTCACAGCATTTGAAGATTAGGAAGGCTAGTGATACTTGCTGGAATCAGTCCGCTTAAGCTATTACTGTGAAGGTCCCTGTGTGTCAAACATTACGGAACAGTGCTTAGAGAATATCCAAACTTACAAAAGAGTCAAGTTCTTAAGTGCGCTTAAATCAGGCAAACCGCCGGTTAAATGATTTCCATCGAGTCGTCTGCAATAAATCTATGTAAGAGAGCGCAAAAGATCCACGCTTACATGATATTGAGCCCAGTGAGACGTGAAAGTCCGTTCGGTATAGCTCCTTGGAGTTTCATATTTGACAAAGTCCTCCATGACAAGAATTTTAGACATCAAAGCAAACAAAATAAGGAAACTTACAGTGCATTGATTCTTGGAGGACTTCCATTGTCGCAGTTGATCCAATCCCATTTGTACCGCGACGGTAAACATGGATCTCCGGCCCCTTCGAGATTAAATGTCTCTTTCACATTTGACAATGCCGCCGCTACAAGGAAAACAAATCAAACAATGAGCCAAGAGAATTTACAGTACCGTCTGATGCAAAAGTCCCGGCGCTTAAACCATCCAAAACTGTGTACACCTCGAGAGCGCTGAGAAACGGCAGCAGTGTCGATCGTTGGGTTGGAATAAGTTTCACTCTCACGGGCCCATAAAATGTTCGATTGTAGTCGTGGAGCTCGAGTGCAATGTAAGCTCCTCCCGCTTGATTTGCCACGTTTACTGACTGAAAGACTGGAGTGTTGTTCAGCGAGGTGCCGCTTAAAATGATGTCAAACTCTCTTAAATCTCCAGAATTCATACTTGTCACCTCCGCAAAGTAAAGTATGATGCAGTATTTCCGCCCCGAAGATATCTCAGGAAATGGAAGAAAGTATGAAAAGTCAGACGAACTGTTGACAGGCTTCGTTCTAGCAGTTTGCATAACTGCAAGAGGAGCCTGTTCTGGCGACGATCCAAGAGCTACCGGATTTTGGGTGACTAGCCTGGGATAATCTTCGTCACCAAAGTCGGACGTCCAAATGCGATCATACGTATCATCAGGAAGTCTACAGAAAGTTCAAGCATCACCAACAAGCAAATCAAGACAAAGGGAAGAAAACCATACCTGATACTCGTCGGGGACAAAGATCCAATGTCCAGCCTTTGAAACAGGAGAAGAGCACGATCCGGAGACAGTGCCTCGTACATGGTTGCTTCCAGGTGCCTCAGTTCCAAGGAGGAAATGAATGGAACGTTCCCAGCGGCACTAGCAGCAAGGCACACGCTCAAGCTGTTGCTCGTAGCAACCGCGAGAATTTCGCTGCTCGTTGCCTTGTCCAAACTCGTTGTCAAGCCAGTCCAGTGGCTCGCCTGGAGATAGAGGTCAAAGCTTGGCGGCTTTCTCTTTCCATCGTAGTCTCCATAGAAGAACGTTGCTCGGACGAGATACTTGTTGCCCAGCACCACTGGAACCTCGTAGCAACTCTTCTCATCGTATCCATCCGGGAAATATCGCAGCGATCCGAGCTCCCGAGAAGAATTCGCAATGGAAACTCTCGCGACGGCACCAGTGGAGGTGAATCCGGCATCGCGCACCCACGCCTGGCCTCGAGAATCCGTGAAATCGATCGCGCCGCCGCAATCGATGTTGATATACCCTTGGAAAAGACGAGCTTGAGAAGAAATGCCTGGAGAGAGGAGAGAGCTTACTCGCATCGTGCGCCAGGACGAGACCGCCGATGAGGAGGATCGTGATTCGCAGCGCCAGCGCCATTGGCCGGCCTGCATTCCTCGCGAGAATGTTTCATCGCGGATGACTAGTTCTTGCCAGTGACGTCAAGCGGGACTGGTGATCCACGCGTAAACCCTAAAACCAGAGAACTATCGAATATACTAGGTTTTAAAGGGAATAATCTCGGAAAAAGAAGGGTGTGATCGTCCCTTTAGGTTACAATGAAGGCTCTGCTATGGATTTTGTTACTAATGGCGCTTGCCCGGCCTCTACGATCGCTAGGTTTTCTCTTCCTCCTCTCTCTCCCTCCTTCATCGATTGATTGGTGTCACAGACATTGCGGAGCTCGGCAAGGCGCTGGAATCGGCGGCAGGGCTTGCGGTGGCGTCGCAGCGTGTTCTTCTTCAAGAAATTGGCCAGGCGCTCGCGGATGGAGGGCGATGCAATGCCTTTGGCGGCAGGGATTCGTGTGTGCAAGTGGACACCGCTGGCACTCCATTTGCTCGCATTTGTGACTTGGAATCCAGCAGTGTGACGGATTGTGCTTTCAGGTATGAGGCCTTTGGGGCGGTTTCTAGAAATCCTCTCGAAGGAATCGACAAAGAAGGTAGGAAAATTCTTTTTTGGTGGAGTGTGTGAATGTAATGTTGTGATTGTCTAGGCTATTCCAGCTGCTCGGAGTGTGCCACAGCTGTACAGGAATTTTGGTGTGGTCTGGCGCTTCCATCGTGCGGAACTTTTGATCATGTTGTGGATGAACTTCTTGTAAGTTTTCTACACCTTTGTTACGATAGTTTTTCTGATTGTTTCGCAGCCTTTTGTAGCTTCTGTCGCAGCCAAAGATTCGTCCGCTCTTGCAGCACTTCAAGCATCGGTTCCTAGAGTTTTCAAGGCCGCTGGGCTTGGTTTTCCATGCAGGAGGATGTGCGAGGCAATCACGAACACTTGCAGATGTGGACGCTCTCAAACGCTTGGAGAGGTTGGTTTTGCGCATTTTCCTTACGACGAATCTCTCATGACTCGTGTGATTTACGTTTGCCAGGTCGTGGCAGCGCTAGAAAAATCCTCAAAACGGGTCGCCTTCAATATGACCATCTCAGCGTCTAGTGCCAAGGAGATATTTCGTGGAATATGGCACAAGCCAGTGTGCGAGCTTTTCTCGGAAGAAGACACCCCCGGTTTCCATGGACCGTGCCACCACTCGATGGACAGCACCAAATGCGATTGGTGCCATGGAAGATCACAGCCTGCCTCGATCTTCTACGAGCAAATTGTCATTCAGCTCTCGCAAATGTTTTATGGAATGATGGAGGTATGCAAAACATACAATTCGTTTCCGATTGACACTCGTGGTTTTCCAGAACGGACTTCATCCTGTACTCAACATTGCCGCTGGTCCCAAAGGAAAAGGAGTTCTTCCGGAAAACTGGGCAGAGAGCTTGTCCCAAGGCGCTTCCAAAGCCAGCCAGGCTCGTCACGCAGGTGTGGTGCTGCTCCTGTTACTACTCCTCGTTTTAGCAGTAGGGGCATTCCTGGCGGCCGTCAAGTCTCACAGGCACAGACAGGTACCGACGCAGTACATTGATCTCCACAGTTTGGGCTACACTCCACCGGTGCTCTAGGCTGTGTTGCTGACGAGCTTTGGAGTTTGTATAGTACTCAGGTTGGAATCCAAAGCAAGTGTTGGCTAGCCGGATCGAAAACAGCGCTCACAGCTTAAGCTCAACACAAGGCATGGTTTGAAGCATTTGCACGAACTATCGATCGTCATCTACACGAAACAGCACCATTTCTCCGGCTTGGCTGCAAGATGGCAAACCTCAACGGTTGCCTCCCACCATCGTCATCTTGCCGAAAGTGTCGAAATCCAAAGATATGCCCGTGTTGGGCATCAAAGTATTCGCAACCGAATCTTGAGTATATATTTCAAGCAATCAAACCTTTGGAAACCATTTTTTTCCGTTCCATATCTTCCTCGAGCATCGTGTCACAGCCCTCCTGGCATCATACCTCCAGTGGGCATATATTGCTATATGCCCTAGTTCTTAGCAACTATTTTCTCAATCCTCATGTACGTCATGCATAATAGATTTTTATATGCCATTGCTAAAGTTTCACCAAAATCTATCAACATTACTCAAGGGATCGTTTTTCCGCTCTATAAAGATCCATTTCACGATCGCATTGACTTTGGTGGAGACTCTTGAATATAAATACAGCTCTAAATCTAACTCAAATTACCATCGCCTCCCTTGCGCTCTTCTTTACCAGTGAAGCTAAAAATGGGACTCAAGCTGGAGCAAATTGTCTTCCTGTTGATCTTGAAGGCGTTGATCTTCACTGCAACCCAAGCTCAGGTCCAGTGTTCTTGCGGATTCCTCTCTTTGATATTTGCCTTTCTCCCCGATTGCAGCAATGCAGCTACAAGTTGGAGGTGAAAACCTTGGATGCAACTTTCGCAGGCACCGATGCCACAGTAGACATGTTCTTGCTCAACGCAAATGGCAACGGCTACTCGTTCTACGACTTGGATGGCCCCGGAGATGACTTTGAGCGTGACGCCCTTAACACTTTCACAAGAACTGCCGGATGTTTCAGTAACTTCTGCCGATTGGATGTGCACCTGGGAGGCGATCTTGTTGATGTTCTGGGCTGGGGCCTCCAGTACGTGATCGTCACAGCCACGGGCCCTGGCGTGAGCAAGAGCGTGAGGTTCGACTACAATAGCTTCATAGCCAATGGCGCCACCGTCAGAATCAGCAGATGCTAGAGAGAGATCATGCCTCCTTTCGTAGCGCCTTTGTGGTGGCCTTTTCTTTGCACCGATAAGAGCTCCAAATCACATGGTTATGGTGTTTCATTCGCCTGCATGAACATAGAAATCGCGACGTCGTCATGACATGGCGAGCGAAAATGCAAGAATTCTAACTTGTCCCCGAATCTTTTCTAGCCGCGGCGACAAAGTTCGGCCAGCCTACACAAACCAGAGACAATGTATGGCAAAGCTACAAAGTAGCTCAGATCTTCCCGCTCCAGCATGATACTTGTTACCCAACCCTAGCATTCCTAGCTCGTGGCTTGATTGTTTAGTCTATCTCCTCATCGATATCATCCTCATCGCTTTTCCAAGAATACCAAAGAAAACTCTGAAGCGCCTGTGGAGGTGAATCCGGCATTACTTGCAATTGTAGTTACAGAGTTTTGTCACCGGAGCGTCCAAAAGCAGCGATCGTGGCAGTTCAAGCCGTGACATTTCTTGCTGCAAGGTATTAAGCTTTGCTTGCTCGACATGCCTGGCTAGGGCACATACTGTCAGCATTGAGTTTACCGTGATTATAGCCAGTTCCGGCATAGTTTCAAACACACGGCTTGACTCCTCGAGTTTCCAGATTGAGACAAGAGCATGTCCATGAAACCACGTTAGTTTTGGGTTGTGAACACCATTTTGGGCAAAGAATACTCAAGATGTTCTTGCAATAGTTTAAATTACCACTATCTTCCATTTGACATGCTTCTGACTCACGTATATCAGCCATAGGCGGCGAGCAAGGAATTATGTAAGCCATGAGGCTCTGCACGGGCATATCCATAGCGCCATATTTACATCGTCGCACAAGAAACCACGTTCGGGCATATTGTATTTTTTCGTTCAAGCTGATAATGAGCAAGACAAGCATGTCTTTGACAAAATGGCCGAGCACGGTGTCTTGAAATGACCTTTGTGTTTCATGAAAAAGTGCCAACTCGGCATGCACTGCGTTAATTCTTCCATTTGCACCAGATACCCTGAATTGGCCTATGCAAGAAGTATCACATTTCATGTCACCACATTTGTCGCGGCATCGCGCCAAACAAGAGCATTGCACCCATTGAGGCATAACGCAGCGAGGACGGCAGGCGAATGGGATCAAAGACTGCCCGAACGTCGATGCATTCATCGCAGGATCGTACAGGAACTTCTCGTGCCGCAGTGCCTGGTCCGGGAAATGCAACCTTGGATGCGTGTGGCCTCCAATATTTCACTATTTGTGGGGCGAAGCATGGCTCGGATGCACACCATTTCTTTGGTTAAATGCAAGCAGCAGGCAGATTCTAGACTTGCCATTTCGGATGCAGTACTGGGATTGAAAACAATAATGGAAACCTGCCCGATGATGGCTCATGGCTGCAGTGATGCACGATCCTCGAGTCATGCTCCACAAGGAGCTTGTGGGAAACACTCGGATTGTGCAAGAGTCGGACCTCCCAAAGATCGACTCCAGATTGTCCTCCAGGAATCTATCCTCCGGAAGCCTTACTCGCGCCGCACAAGCCAAGCAGCCAACGTTGGGGGCTTTCATGTCAAAGGCTAAAACTTTGAGCTCCTGTCCAGGGATTGTGATCAATCTCATTGGCAGGACGTATGGAAGAGGTTTACTGCAGTGCTATGCAGCTCAAGACATGGCCAGTCCAAGGCGATTTTCACTTGTTTTTACCAAGTGTCAGCCCAACTTAATTAAGATAATATACTCGGCTCTGATTTCTATGACCGTTGGTTCTCTTCTCTGCTTTACTCTTTATTGTTTCTAACATGGAGGCTCTGTTGCGCGAGAGTGAGCAGCACAAGCTCTTCTGGATCGTGGACAGTTTGAGAGGTACGTCTCAAATCAGCACAACACCCGTTTGGGATGGCCAACAGGCAAGAACTGTGCCGATCAGACATAATCATAAGCAGCGGTTTTACAGGTGCCGTTTCTTTCAACCCGTCCTTACTCTTCTCTCAAGCAAGCTCGGGCCTGATACAAGATGCTGTGCACAGTATCCCGAGTTCATTGGAAAGATTTGAGAGAGACATTTCTCTAACCACTTGACTTGCATGAGCGTTTTCAATTGACTTCTTTTGGATATTTCCTGGCTGCTAGAACAGCTCAAGACTTAGATGCCATTGGAACTACAGATTAGTGTTCCAAAAGCAAGAATCAAATTGATTATCCTTGGCCTCAAGAGCCAAAGCAAGCGAGAGCTACCAGAGAGTAAATAAGCATTACAATGTTCAGTATAGTAGATGTATATGTATGTGTATCCAAAGTGTATGGCTACAATGTTGTATATTAGGGATTTTGATATACATTGGATTGGTTTCACTTGCTCTTGTATATAAGCTTTGGGCTAATTGAATATGCACATTTCTATTTCTATATTTCATGCACACGAACACACACACACACACAGTATATATATATATATATAAACATATATATGTATAAAGTGCTTAAGAAATGAATATGGGATTATTAATGATAGTATAACAAAAATTTAACATATCATAAGATTAGTATTAATTTATCTAAAAAATAAAAAATTAGTGAATTCTAAATGGTAAACAGGAATAATTGTAAAAAGCCTAAGTCTTACCTTATCTATTCTTAATTTATGATATGGACTATGGAAATCATAAGAACAAAGGTATATAATATAATACATTTTTAATAATATTTACTAAACATATAAATAATTATTGAAAATAAAATATAATAATAACAATAATTATAACTTTATATTTTTGTATTTATTAAATTATTAAATCTAGAGCATTACCATCACTTAAATTTAATTCTACCGATAAGTGCATAGAATATGGAAATGGAATATAGAAATGTGCATTTTTAATTAGCCCAAAAACTTTAATATATATATAGAAGCAAGTGGTTTGAATTGAAACCAATCCAATGGTTATTAAAATCCCACTATGCTAATATTAGTATATAGCATTATAATTATACACTTGGACCTTATATTGCCATAACATCTATAATTTATCACCATTGAAAAGTATGTTATGAGGCCATCACATAAATAACATTAATATAAAGTAGATGACCTAGTATTAATTAATTTTCCCAATCTTATGGTATGTGATTTGTTCTTATGTGTACAAAAGGGATTGTAATAAAACCATAGATGGACAATGATGGGAATTGTATTGCAGCTATTGTCTCATTTGTATACAACCCAATTGTTCAACAAATTTTGTTTAAACTAGTGGAAGAATGCTCATTAAATATTAATCTCAGGACTTAACATCAGTAGCTCATAACAATTATAAAGGTAAATTCAACTCCATTGGCAACCTAACTAGTCAAGTCTCAAGTACGGGGCAATTGTAACTTGCTACAACACGCTTTTTTATATTAAGGAACCTTTAAAATTGATATAAAAAACATTTATGTGTAAAATGAAAGGTTGAGTATAGTTAAAATAGACAAAAGCTAAAAAAGTTGTCAACAACTCTTTCAAATCCATAAATGCCTTTTTATAGTCTTCAGACAAAAGGAAATATAATGTTGACAACTTCAACAACATTTGTAATGGTGTAGTATGGAAATTTTAGAATAGCCACAAGTTTATCATGATCAACTTACAAACCTTCATGAGAAATATAATACCTAAGATAAATCATGTCTTTGGATCTAAACACACATTTTAGTTTTAACTTTAATTCAACTTCCCATAACTGATCTAACATTTTATAAATATTATGGACTTTTTTTTTTCTATGTCCCTTTTGAATAGATCAAGACATCATTAATGAAGTCATTAGTCAACTCTAGTATATTGTAAAGAACTTTATTTATCATCCACTGAAAGTCACCAGAGTATTGTTCAAACTAAATAGTATCACTTCATATAAACAAATGATGTATGAAAAGTAGTTTTGAGAACATCTTCCTTAGCACTTATTAGTATCTAAAAGGAAGATTTAACTTAATGAATTAATATTTTTTCCTTAAATGATCTAGAAGATTAGTAGTGTGAGTAAGAGGGTATATATTCGGTAATTCACTTCATTTAATGAACGATAATCAATATTTCTCAAAACCCTAAACTGCTAGTAAACACTCCTTTGTCGTGGAGTAGTTCACCATTGCTGGTTGTAATGTATAGCTAAAATATATGAATGCTAATAGTCATCATGCTTCTTTGCCAATAACCTATAAATGTCTAAACATGAGAAAAGAATAAATCCCTTATAAAACAAGAAAAATATTTTGACTGAAAAGGCAATAAAAAATTCTAGATCAATCAGATCTAGAATTCATCCAAGACAAAAAGCCAATTTATTAAAATCAAAGAAATTGCAATAAGATCTTAAATATGTAAAAAAAAACTAAGAGAAATAGTTAGTTGAAATTTACCATTATTGATTCTTTGATTTATCTCTATAAAAGACATGATGTTTTAATTTAAAGGATCCCACTACATTTGCCATCTGTTGTGAAAGAGTCTCAAAACCTCACCATGCACCTAAAATTCCTTGGAAATGTTCTCAATCAATTAAGAAAATGCTCAATCTTTCTCTAGAAACCTATGACCAATTTGTTATTAAATTCTAAGCTATGTAAGGAAGATGTGTTGCCTCTACTAGGCATTTTGTGCATCAGCTGTAAGTCCAATTTAATTACAGAAACATATATCTAGTAATTTATAGTCAGATGAAATAAAAATTATTAATTTATAAAATTAGAAAACATCTGAAGCTTTAATTCTTGTTTCAAATATGTGGTAGTGGGACTAGAGAGTGGGCTTATAATAGGAGTTCATTTTCTCAAAATAGTTTAATATTTTGCAATTTCAAGAGACTCTATCTTTTAAGCAACCTATATGATTACTAAGTTTTATTCTCCACCAACTATTATTTGGAGCTGAAGCTTCATAAATGACAAAGTCACAATTATCTTCAATAATAAGATATGTAAGAGAAATGCATTTCTTGCAATATTTGTTTATAGACCATAAAACTCTTTTTGTGTCTGTATATATAACAAGATTTCCATCAATTTGTAAAATAAGTACACAATTGAATTCATAAAATAAAATATTTTCAGATTGCCATAAAATAGTTTTACCTGAAAAAACTACAAGCTGACAATTTGATTTCAAATATAATATATTTCTACCATTAGATGATATTAAAAAGTTGCCTTTATATAAACGAAATTCTTGAAAACCAGCATTTAAAGTGGTTAAAGTCGTATCACAATCTTGCCTAGAATAAATATTTTTATAAGAAAATGGAAATGCCTTTATATTTTGTAATTGAAGAGTCCACAAAAATTGAAGAATGTACTCAATTATATATTTTGTTAATGTTATTTTACATTTATCTGATCATTGTGATAATAATAGTGATTTATATTCATCTATTATATATTTTATTCCAGATTTTATTCTTGATCCAATCACTTGTTTATTTGTTGATTTACCAGATTTACATTTATCTCCTAAACATTCAATCCTTTCAAAAACAGCACCTTTACTAATTTCAACCATTCTTGCATCTTTATAATTTGCTGGATAATTACTATTATAATTTAAATTACTTGTTGTGAGTGCATGGAATATGGAAAGGGAATACAGAAATGTGCATATCAATTAGCCCAAAAACCCTAGCTTATATACAGGAGCGAGTGGTCCGGATTGAAACCAATCCGACGGCTACCAAAATCCACTACGCTAATATTAGTATACGGCATCGTAGCCGTACACTTGGCCCTCACATCATCCCCTCCTCTTGGAATAATGGAAGGCCGTCAGGGTTCTCTTGTAGATGGGCCGGGATCTGGAGGAACGTCAGGAGGAGGCATTGGTGGATCTGTAGACGGTATTAACTGCTCCTGATCCCTTTGTATGAAGCGTTTTAACCGCTGCACATGCACAATCTCTGGAAGATCGGCCTGCTGAACGTCATGCCGAACCTCATAAACTTGTGGTCCAACTTGCCGCAACACCCGATACGGTCCTTTCCACTGCGCAAGGAGCCCCTTAGATAAACCACGTACCGTAAGATGGGGAAAACGGACTAACACCAAATCATCCACTTTGTACTCCGCAGGTGGACGATGATGGGAATTGTAGCGCCGTTGTTGTCCCACTTGTACGCGGCCTAAGTGTTCAGCAGACTCTGCTCGGACAAGTGGAAGAATGCTTGTCAAATATTGATCCCATGACCTAGCATCAGGAGCTCGTGGCAATCGCGAAGGTAAACCCAGCTCTGTTGGTAATATTGGATCATGACCATATAGAAGTTTATATGGTGAAGCACCAATAGAACTCTGCACCCCTGTGACATAGGCATACCGAAGAGACGGCAAATAACCATCCCAATCCGAATGTTGAAAGTTCACATACTTCGCAATCATCCCTTTGAATGTTCGAATGAGCCGTTCCACCAGACCGTCTGATTGTGGATGATAAGCACTCATAAAAGTGTGGCGTATCCCCAACCGAGATGTCAAAACATGAAATACCTCAGCCATAAATACAGGACCATTATCCGAAAGAATCCGCTCTGGACAAGAATGCTGGAACACCACTCGATTGAGGAGGAAGTATCCAACAGCAGTTGCAGAGGCACTAACAAGAGCACCAACTTCCACCCAACGAGTCAAGTAGTCAGAAGCAATAATAATATACTCATTGCCAGCAGTCGATCGCGGAAAAGGTCCCATAAGATCAAACGCCACCAACTCAAACGGACGAGAAATTGCAATTGACTCCAACCGTCCTTCCGCAGCACAAGGGGGAGTATTACGAGCTTGGCACCAAACGCAGCTACGCACATACCGGATAATATCACGTCGCATCTCTGGCCAATAGAAAGATCTACGCAGCTTCTCGGTGACATGACGGTGTCCCATATGCCCACCTAGAATAGGAGAATCATGGTAGGCATGGAGAAACCGCGGAATAAACACCGAAGGCACCACCAGCCATAAATGATCAACAGGATCCGTCCCCACAAAATAAAGAAGGCCATCTTCAAGGCGATATTGAGAATGTAAATGCCGAAAAGGCAAGTCATTAGCAAGTGATGTAGGATTCTCAAACCCATCTCAAAGCCTTCGAATCCACGGCTCAATCTTTTGAGCCTCGCGAACCTCATCAAGAGAAGGTAGATCTTGCTCTACGCCCTATGGACACTGAACGTCAAGGACAACAACCGCCGACGGCACAGAATCCTCATCTAGAAAATCCACAGATGCTGGAACAACAGGTTCGTCAGAAACATGAGAAGTGAGTGGAGAAGGAAGAGGAGCTCGAGAAAGGGCATCAACATCAGCCATAGAACTCCTTGGGCGATGAACAACATCGAAATCATATATCTGAAGCTTCAAAGCCCATCGAGCCGTACGACCAACCAGGTTCTTCCGCTTCAATAATGAAGTAACAACAGCATGGTCACCTTCAAGTAACGTCCGAGAACCATGTAGATATGTATGAAGTTTCTCGAAACCCCAGATTGCTGCTAAACACTCCTTCTCCGTCGTGGAGTAGTTCATCTCCGCTGGTTGTAATGTACGGCTGATGTATGCAATGGGATGGCGCTGACCAGGCACACTCGAGCTCTCTTGCATCAACACACCTCCAAGACCAATGTCAGAAGCATCCACGCACAAAATAAAAGGTCGAGTGTAGTCAGGATATGCCAAAACCGGAGGTGTCGTCAATAGCTCTTTGAGATTCACGAACGCCCGCTCACAATTGGGAGACCAGATGAAAGATGACGTTGATGACTTCAGTAACGCTCGCAATGGTGTAGTGCGATCGGAAAGATGATCCACAAAACGACCGAGATACTGCACCTTACCCAAAAAGCGCTGCACATCATTCACACACTTTGGAGTAGGGAACTTTAGAACAGCCACAAGTTTGTCAGGATCAACTTGCAAACCCTCACGAGAAATACGGTACCCAAGATAAGTTGTGTCCTTGGACCCAAACACGCACTTCGACCGCTTCAGCTTTAAACCAACGTCGCGTAGCCGATCCAACACTTTACAAACATCACGAACATGCTCCTCCCACGTCCCCTCCGAGTGGATCAAGATATCATCAATGAAGTCAGCCGTCACCTCCGGCATATCGCAAAGAACCTCGTCCATCATCCGCTGAAAAGTTGCTGGAGCATTGTTCAAACCAAACGGCATCACCCAAAAACTCGTACAAACCAAATGGTGTACGAAAAGCAGTCTTAGGAATATCTTCTTCAGCCATCGGTACTTGCCAATACCCAGAAGCAAGATCTAGCTTGGTGAACCAATGACTTCGCCCCAGACGATCCAAGAGATCAGCAGTGTGAGGAAGAGGGTACACGTCCGGGATCGTCATTTCATTTAACGGACGATAGTCGATGCAGAAACGAATACTCCCATCAGGCTTCGTCACAAGATGAGGTTCACATGCCCAAGGACTCCGCGACTTCCGAATAACACCCTTCTCCAACATCTCCTTGACGTTTGCACGTAAAATCTTGATCTCCTTGGGTGACCGACGACGAACAGGAACCTTGATTGGACGAGCATCCCCGGTTGGAATGGGATGACGTGTGGCAATTTTGGCCCCAGACGATAGGTCAAACTCAAAGAGATCAGAATACTCCTTCATGAGCTGGTCAACAGCTGCAACACAAAGATCATCGGAGGGATCGGAAAAGGGAAGAGCAGAACAAGATGGAAACACAAGAGGAAATAGTGGGGGAACAAAAGTAATGGAAGCAGAGGTAGAAATAGAGGGACGAAGAGGTACGGAAGTGAGAGGAATGGATGAAACATAAGGAAGTATGAGACAAGGGGGAGAAGCTTCAAAGTCACACTTGGCATGATTGTGCTGCAACCAATCCATACCAAGAATGAGGTCAAAAGCTTGACTCGGCACCACCCGCAATGACTGCAACTCAAGCTCGAGATCGCCCACACGCACAACCAGGTCCGCCTCATCTCGTGCACATGCATGTGTACGGCCGTTGCCATAAAGAATGAAAACTGGATCCGCCGCACGACGCAAGTGTAGACGACAACGTGTGGCAACAGGTCGAGCAATAGAAGATAAACTCGAACCTGTATCAACCAACACGGAGAGAAGAATAGGAGACCTCTTGTTATAAAAACGAGCTTGGAAAGTAAACACTGGATGAACCGGTGCCGAGTGAACCCCTTGATGATACTCCCGAAAGAAAGATGGAGGGGTCACTAACTTATTCGCGCAAGGTCCCTCCATTACTCGCGCGACTCCTCGTTTCCCGAATGCACCTCGGTATCCAAACTTTCCACCGCAGCAGCACCAACGGGACGTTGCTGACGCCAAGGTCTCCACCCAGGAAATGGAGGTCGCCAATCCGGAAAGCGCCGACAACGCCGATAAGTATGACCAACTTCATCACACGCCCAGCAACGAACGTCACGGCCATGACCACGTCCTCGCCCTTGTCCTTGGACTCGAGTAGCAGCAGCATCAACCTCAATGGGAACAGGACCATCACTCATAGGAAGTGGAGCTGAAGGACGTGTAGCAAGAAGTGGAAGAGGCGACGTCTCATAATGTTGTGCCAAGCGAAGAGCATCGTCAAGAGTGGCAGGAGCAAGTGCATGCACAAGTCCGACAAGATCTCGACGAAGTGCTGGCCACAGCATTCCTAGCTTGATCCGCTCCGACATATTTGGCTCCGCACGAAGCAAAAGACTTCGGAAACGAACGCCAAATTGCATCACCGACTCAGATGGCCCTTGGCGAAGACGATGCAATTGTTGGAAGGCATCATCACAATCGTCGGCGTGTCCGAAGGCGCGTTTGAAGACGTCCGGAAGAACACTCCAATCGCCACGAGTAGCTGCGCTCAATCCATTGTACCACTGCAATGCCGTCCCTTGGAGACATGTGGGGAACTCACGCAAACGTCGAGCATCATCCCAAGAATGATATGTGGCAATCACCGTGAAGTGATCGAACCAATGGTACACATCATCCCCAGGATTCCCACGAAAGAACTCCAGCCGAACGCGAGGATTGGCACCAAAAGCAGGAGGAGTTGTACCATGTGCCGTGAACACCACCATCAACTGAGTTTGGTTGTTCAATTGCAAGCGCATAGCATCAAGCAATTGAACCAACTGCTGCTCTAGAGTCAAAGGAGGAGATTGCGGATCGGCCATGAAAATGAATGAAAAAGAAAGAGCAAAAGAAGAGAAATGACAAAAAGCTGGAAAGAAATGGTAGATCTAGACAATGCAAAAAGCTAGATCTAAACCAAAATCCTGAAAGGAAAGAACAAAAGAAAGGAAATGGAAAAAGCTAGATCTAGCCAATGCAAAAGCTAGATCTAAACCGAAATCCCAAATCCAAGCACTCCCAGGGACAATCAAAGATGCCCCTCAACTCCACCAATGTGAGTGCATGGAATATGGAAAGGGAATACAGAAATGTGCATATCAATTAACCCAAAAACCCTAGCTTATATACAGGAGCGAATGGTCCAGATTGAAACCAATCCAACGGCTACCAAAATCCACTACTATCCGCTAATATTAGTATATGGCATCGTAGCCGTACACTTGGCCCTCACATTGTTAAATTTAGAAAACCTTGATCAATTATAATTTGAATATCTTGTTCACTAAGAACTTTTTTCCCCCCAGTCTACATTTACTCCATATACAAAATTTATATAAGAAAACACTACTATATATATTCTTAAGACCATTAAATACATTAGAAAACTTTTCTAATAAATAAACAGTTAAGAAATTTTATAACATAACATGTAGTAGGATTTATAATATTTTTTAATTATTTTTTATTATATAAAAATAATTTTAAAAAATAATATAAAATAATAACTATCTAAATACTTTTAAATTTACTTTTTTATTAGCCTTTTAAAACTAAAATTTTAATGTTCTTCCAAATGTAAAAGAATGTTTTTATTTCTCTATATTCAAAGGTGTGAGGGCCAAATGTATAGCTACGATGCTGTATGCTAATATTAGCGTAGTGAGATTTTGGTAGCCGTTGGATTGGTTCAATCCAGACCACTCGCTTCTATATATAAGCTAGGGTTTTTGGGCTAATTGATATACACATTTTCTGTATTCCCTTTCCATATTCCAAGCACTCATATTGGTGGAAGTGAGGGGCACTTTTGATTGTCCCTAAAGAGTGTTTGGATTTGGGATTTTAGTTTAGATTTAGCTTTTGCATTGTCTAAATCTAACTTTTTCCATTTCCTTTTTTTTATTCTTTCCTTTCAGGATTTTTGTTTAGATCTAGCTTTTTGCATTGTTTAGATGTACCATTTCCTTTTAGCTTTTTGTTTTTCTCTTCTTTTTCTCTTTCTTTTTCGTTAATCTTCATGGCAGATCAACAATCTCCTCATTTGACTCTGGAGCAACAATTGGTACAATTGCTTGATGCTATGCACTTGCAATTGAACAACCAAACTCAGTTGATGGTAGCGTTCACGGCACGTGGTACAACTCCTCCTGCTCTTGGTGCCAATCCTCGCATTTGGCTGGAGTTCTTTCACGGGAATCCTAGAAATGATGTGTAGCATTGGTTCGATCATTTCACGGTGATTGTCACATATCATTCTTGGGATGATGTTCGACATTTGCATGAGTTTCCCACGTGTCTCCAAGAGATGGCGTTGCAATGGTACAATGGTTTGAGCACAGCCACTCATGGGGATTGGAGTGCTCTCCCGGACGTTTTCAAACGTGCCTTCGGACATGCCGACGACTGTGATGATGCCTTCCAACAATTGCATCGTCTTCGCTAGAGGCCTTCTGAATTGGTGATGCAATTTGGCATTCGTTTCCGAAATCTTTTGCTTCGTGTGGAGCCAAATATGTTGGAGTAGATCAAGCTCAGAATGTTATGGCCAGCACTTCGTCAAGATTTTGTCAGATTTGTGCATGCACTTGCTCCTGCCACCCTTGACAATGCTCTTTGCTTGGCATAATGTTATGAGACGTCACCTCTCCCACTTCTCTCTGCATGTCTTTCAGCTCCACTTTCTAAGGGTGATGGTTATGTTCCAATGGAGGTCATACTTATCGGCATTATCAGCATTTTCCGGATTGGCAATCTCCATTTCCTAGGTGGAGACCTTGGCATCAGCAACGTCCGTTGGTGCTACTGTAGTGGAAGGTTTGGACGCCAAGATGCATCCGGGAAATGAAGAGTCGCGCAAGTAGCGGAGGGACCTTGCGCGAATAAGTCAGTGATCCGATTCCAACTCGTCCAACAAAGGTTTCTATTCGTCGTCGGTCACCCAAGGATATCAAGATTTTATGTGCAAACGTCAAAGAGATGTTAGAGAAGGGTGTTATTCGGAAGTTGCAGAGTCCTTGGGCATGTGAACCTCATCTTGTGACAAAGCCTGATGGGAGTATTCATTTCTACATCGACTATTGTTCGTTAAACGAAGTGACAATCCCGGATGTGTACCCTCTTCCTCACACTACTAATCTCCTAGATCGTCTAGGGCAAAGTCATTGGTTCACCAAGTTCAATCTTGCTTCTGGGTTGTGGCAAGTACCATGCTCCAGCAACTTTCCAGCGAATGATGTACAAGGTTCTTTGCGATATGCCAAAGGTGACTGCTGACTTCATTGATGATGCCTTGATCCACTTGGAGGGGACGTGGGAGGAGCACATTCGTGATGTTTGTAAAGTGTTGGATCGGCTACATGATGTTGGTTTAAAGCTGAAGCGGTTGAAATGTGTGTTTGGGTCCAAGGACATAACTTATCTTGGGTACTGTATTTTTCATGAAGGTTTGCAAGTTGATCCTGACAAACTTGTGGTTGTTCTAAAGTTCCTTACTCCAAAGTGTGTGAATGATGTGCAGCGCTTCTTGGGCAAGGTGCAGTATCTCGGTTGTTTTGTGGATCATCTTTCTGATTGCACTGCACCGTTGTAAGCGTTGCTGAAGTCATCAACGTCATCTTTCATCTTGTCTCTGGATTATGAGCGAGTGTTCATGGATCTCAAAGAGCTATTGACGACTCCTCCGGTTTTAGCATATCCTGATTACACTCGACCTTTTATTTTGTGCATGGATGCTTCTAACATTGGTCTTGGAGGTGTGTTGATGCAAGAGAGCTTGAGTGTGTTTGGTCAGCACCATCCCATTGCATATATAAACCATACATTACAACCAACGAAGATGAACTACTCCATGGCAAAGAAAGAGTGTTTAGTAACAATCTAGGGTTTCAAAAAACTTTATGCATATCTACATGGTTCTCGGACGTTACTTGAAAGTAACCATGCTACTGTTACTTCATTATTGAAGCGGAAGAACCTAATTGGTCGTACTGCTCGATGGACTTTGAAGCTTCAGATATATGATTTTGATGTTGTTCATCGCCTAGGGACTTCTATGGTTGATGCAGATGCCCTTTCTTGAGTTTTTCTTCCTTCTCCACTCTCTTCTCATGTTTCTGACGAGCCTGTTGTTCTAGCATCTGTGGATTTTCTAGACGAGGATTATGTGCTGTCAGTGGTTGCTATACTTGACGTTCAGTGTTCACAATGTGCAAAGTAAAATTTACCTTCTCTTGATGAAATTCGCAAGGCTCAAAAGATTGAGCCATGGATTCGAAGGCTTCAAGATGGGTTTGAGAATCCTACATCACTTGTTAATGACTTACCTTTCTGGCATTTACATTCTCAATATCACCTTGAAGATAGCCTTCTTTATTTTATGGGGATAGATCCTGATGATCATTTATAGCTAGTGGTGCCTTCTGTCTTTATTTTGTGGTTTCTCCATGCCTACCATGATTCTCTTATTCTAGGTAGGCATATGGGACATTGTCGTGTAACTGAGAAGTTGTGTAGGTCTTTCTATTGACTGAACATGTGATGTGATATTATCCGGTATGTGCGCAGTTGTGTTTGGTGCCAAGCTCGTAATACTCCTCCTCATGCTGTGGAAGGACGGTTGGAGTTAATTGAGTTTCCCATCTATTTGAGTTGGTGGTATTTGATCTTATGGGACCTTTTCCACAGTCGACTGTTGACAATGAATATGTTATTATTGCTTCTGACTACTTGACTCATTGGGTGGAAATTAGTGCTCTTGTTAGTGCCTTTGTAACTGCTGTTGGATACTTCCTCCTCAATCGAGTAGTGTTCCAGCATTCTTGTCCAGAGCAGATTCTTTCGGATAATGGTCCCGCATTTATGGCTTAGGCATTTCATGTTTTGACGTCTTGGTTGGGGATACACCATACTTTCACCAGTGTTTATCATCCACAATTAGACAATGTAGTGGAACAGGTCGTTCAGATATTTAAAGGGATGATTGCGAAGTATGTGAACTTTTAGTATTCGGATTGAGATGGTTATTTACCATCTCTTCGATATGCATATGTTACAAAGGTGCAGCATTTTATTGGTGCTTCACCATATAAACTCTTATATGGTTATGATCCAATATTACCAACGAAGCTGGGTTTACCTTCGCGATTGCCATGAGCTGCCGATGCTAGGTCATGGGATCAGTATTTGATAAGTATTCTTCCACTTGTTTGAGCAGAGTTTGCCGAACACTTAGGCCGCATACAAGTGGGACAACAATGGCACTATAACTCCCATCATTGTCCACTTGCGGAGTACAAAGTGGATGATTTGGTGTTAGTCCGTTTTCCTCATCTTACGGTACGTGGTTTATCTAAAGGGCTCCTTGCACAGTGGAAAGGACTGTATCGAGTGTTGCGGCAAGTTGGACCACAAGTTTATAAGGTTCGGCATGATGTTCAACAAGCCGATCCTCTAGAGATTATGCATGTGTAGTGGTTGAAACGCTTCATACAAAGGGATTAGGAGCAGTTAATACCACCTACAGATCCGCCGATACCTACTCCTAACGTTCTTCTAGATCTCAGCTCGTCTACAAGAGAACCCTAATGGTCTTCTATTATTCCGAGAGGAGGGGATGATGTGAGGGCCAAGTGTACGGTTACGATGCCGTATGCTAATATTAGCACAATAGGATTTTGGTAGCCGTCGGATTGGTTTCAATCTGGACCACTCACTCCTGTATATAAGCTAGGGTTTTTGGGCTAATTGATATATGTAAGCTCCTGAGTTTAGACTTCCCAAGAGGTCATCCAACCTAGTACTATTCAAACCTAAAGACACTTAACCCCAAATATCCCAAGACCTTTAACCAATTGAAAAAAGGGGTGCACTCTTATTCATGGGCCTTTTCCTTTTATATTTGAACTCTATAGATTTTTTCTCGATTCGTTCCCTTTGGTTGCTTATAATCTATGATGTTTCCCTACAAGTTCACACCCTCGTGAACGAAAGCTGAGAGCCACAGCTCACCCGAGAGCCCTGCTCTCTTGACACCCTATTTCTCGGGTCAAGCCCAGCAGGAGCAAATTGGACCAACTAGATGTCAATTAACATATAGTGTGATTCTCTTAGCCAGCCAATAGAGTCGAACCCGAAACCCTTTTGATACCAAATGTAAGCTCCTGAGTTTGGTCTTCCCGAGAGTTCACCCAACCCAATACTATTCAAACCCAAAGACACTTAACCCCAAATATCCCAAAACCTTTAACCGATTGGAAAAAGGGGTGCACTCTTATTTATAGGCCCTTTCCTTTTATATTTAAACCCCATGGATCATCTCTTGAGTCGTTCCCTTTGGTTGCTTACAATATGCACACTTTCTGTATTCCTTTTCTATATTCCAAGCACTCATAATGTTTATTTTATTAATAATAAATTTTAAATATGTATTAGAAGAAAAATTGCTAAATATTTATAGCTCTCCTCTTAGAGCTAACTGAAAAGCTTAATGAAAGAGTGTGTTACCTTTACCAAATTTAACTAGTGGATATATTTATACACCATTTGTGAGTGCATGGATTATAAAAATAGAATACAAAAATGTATATATTAGATTAACCTAAAAACCCTGAAATAAGTAAGTGGTCCACATTGAAATCATATCAAAATCTCATTACACTTATATCAGTATACAATTATAGTTATATATGTGGACCTCACATTATCCCTTGCTTTTGGAAAGATGAAAAGTAATTAGGATCCTCTAGTTGATAAGTCAAAATTCAAAGGAAAATTAGGAGGAGGCACTAATGGATTTGTACATGGTGTCAATTGTTCATAATCTCTTTGTATAAAGTGTTTTAGCCATGATAAATATCATGCTAAACCTAATAAACCTGTGGTCCAACTTGCTACAACACTTTATATAATCCTTTCCACTGAGCAATGAGCCTTTTAAACAAACCATGTATTATAATATTGAGAAAATAAACCAACATCAAATCATCCATTTTATACTCTGTAAGTGGATAATGATAGAGTTTAATTTAGATATTATCCCACTTATATGTGGCCTAAATGTTCAATAGAGTCCACTAGAACCAATGGAAGAATGATTGTCAAATATTAATCTTAGAACTTAATATTAGTAACTTATGGCAATCATAATAATAAATTCAACTCTATCAAAAATATCATATTGTGATTATATAAGAGTTTATATGATGAAACACTAATAAAACTCTATACCCTTATGGCATATACATACTAAAGAGATGATAAATAACCATTCCAATCCAAATGCTGAAAATTCACATACTTCATAATCATTCTTTTGAAGGTTCAAACAAGTCATTCCACCAAACCATCCATCTGTGAATAATAAAGATTCGTGAAAATATGGCATATCCCTAGTTGAAATGATAAACACTCGTGAAAATGTGGCATATCCCCAGATATCAAGATGTGAAATGCCTTATTTATAGATATGGGACCATTATCTAAGAAAATCTACTTTGAGCAAGAATGTTAAAACACCATTTAATTGACGAGGAAATATTTAATTACAATTGCAAATACACTAGCAAAAGCATTGATTTCCACTCATCAAATCAAGTAGTTGAAAGCAATAATGATGTACTCATTGTCAACAATTGACTGTGGAAAAGGCTCTATTAAATTAAATGTTACTAACTCAAATAAACAGAAAAACACAATTGACTTCAATTATCCTTTTACAGCACAAAGGGGAGTATTGTAAATTTGGCACCAAACATAACTATACATATACTAGATAACATTATATTGCATCTTTGAATAATAAAAAGATCTATATAGCTTTTTAGTCATATAATAATATCCCATATATTTACCTATAATAGGTCATGGTAAGCATAAAGAAAATATAGAATAAAAATAAAAAACATCACTAACTACAGATAGTCATTAGAATAAGTCCTTATAAAGTAAAAAAGATTGTCCTTAAAGTGATATTGAAAATATAAATACCAAAATAGCGAATCATCAGTAAATAATGCAAACATCTGAAGCTTTTGAATCCATAATTTAACCTTTTGATCCATTAAGAGAAGGCAATTTTAGCTTTAGACCTTGGATACTAAACAATCAAGTATAAATACTATTGATAATATGGAATCCTTGTTTATAAAATAAAATTCATTAATGGTAGAATAATTGATTTTTCAGGAACACGAAAAGGGAGAGGAGCTCAAAAAAGGTATTAGCATTAGCCATGGAACTCCTCAAATAATGAATGACCTCAAAATTATCTATTTTAAAAGTCAAAACTTATCAAGTAGTACAACTAATCAAATTCTTCCACTTCAATAATGAAATGATCACAGCATGATGAGACATATAAGTCTTTCATGGTGGTGGGAATGTGAGACCCCCTGCATAATTCTTCTTTATTATGGAGGTTCTAACGAGTTTAATAAGAATATATTCTAATGTCATATTAAATATTACATCAATCTGAAGTCAAATTCTAAATATCCTGAAAGGGTGCTCATGAATTGAAAAGTTAAATAATTGAGCTCAATTTTCAATTGTAATTTAATATAAACATTATAAACTAAGTTTGCCATGACCTTAATACTTTAAAGTTTATAATATTTATATTAAACAGGTGCTAACTAATTTAATAAGAATAATGTCATATTAAATTACATCAATCTGAAGTTAAACCCTAAATATCCTAAAACCCATAACCAATTAGAAAAAGAGGTGCTCATGAATTGAAGAGTTGAAGAGTTGAGCTTAATTTTCATTTATAATTTAATATAAACATTATGCCATAACTTTAATACTTTAAAGTTTATAATGTTTATATTAAATTACAATTATAAAATTTAAAGTATTAAGGTAACTCTTTAGATAAAAATGTTCTGGAAGAGACTTCTTTCAGGTCGTTGCAGCCTCAAGTAACAAGAGTGAGGTACATAATTTGCTTAGCTACTTAATGTTTTGATGGAATGGTTTCTTTCCAGGTACATCGAAGATCAACAAGGTGTTGCAAAGAAGTGACTATTAGATTAAAATCACTAAACTTTTATACATTTTGGATATTTACTGCTAACACTTATCCCCCAAATCGAGTGCTTCTCTCACTGATAGTAGTTGTCAGATGGATTTAGGCTACAAAATTCCAGTAGTCATGAAAATTAATTTTAATTTACAGTTTGAATCTTTAATAACAAGTTCCTCAAGACCTAGTACCACCACCGCAAGCTTGTCAAATCTCGTAGTACTTGCACAGACGAAGCCATCTGCTTTGACTGGAGAGCAAGAAAACGAAGAAAAAAAAACCTGCATCCCTACTTGCTTCTGCAGCTAAAGAACTTTGGGCAGCAAACACCGCCCAATCCACCCTTATCCCTGACGCAGCAGCAGTTCCTCCACAATTCTACACGACTAAAGAGAAAGAAGCGATCTTCCAACGTTGATTTTGCCAGCCTAATAAGATCTGAAACGCAGAAGAAAGAGTTCTAATGTACTCCTCTGTGTTGCCTCCATTCCCATTGAAAACCAGGCCCAAAGAAATCATGGCACACGGTTTTAAACCATGAACAATTCTGGCTCACCATGTTGTGTTCTGTAGAGCGACCTGCTTCATTATATCATCTCTAAGAAAAACAACCAAGAATCGTTTAAGCGCAAGAGCTGCAGCTCCCTGTTCTTTCTCAAAAACTTTTAGTAGCAAGGAGCACTCAAATTTGTAATATGACGGCTCCAAACAACCTATCCGTGCCTTGGTTAGTATGTAAATATAATACAGGTATGACAAGAGACCCGTGCCGATTACACAACTCGAAATATGCCCGTGCCGTCATCCTGTGTCCTGTGCAAACGAGCTTACACCCATATTAGGCTTTCTCTTCTCTTTATAACACCAAAATGCTTCGAGGTGTAAGTTGCTCCAGCTGCTGAGAAACTTGGAAAGCAATTCAAACCATAAGTAAGCCTACTTGATTTGGATGGACGCCGTACGCAGTTCCAAAGAATCTCTCCAAAAAACATTGAGAATACGTGCATAGTATATAACAAGCGTAGAGTTTTTTTGCTATCCAAATCTGAGATTCTTACAAACCAGATTAGCTGCTATCCTCGCTTTTTGACTTGTCTTTCTTCAGCACTTTCAGTGCAAGAGAGTACACTGAGTTTCGCCTCACAAAAGTTTCCTCGCTCACCTCTTTCACAGCCTGCATAGAATTTTCAGCGCTTTATAAATCACCACAATATTCACCTCGGACAAGCTCTTTCCAGATTCGAACAGTATTTCAAGTCTATCTTCCAGTTCTTCGTTGCTCGGGAACCTCTCGGCAGCTCTTGCTGGTAATCCGTCAATCAGCAGAGTAACTTCTCCTCGAGGCTCGCTTTCTTTAAAACGAGCTTGCGCTTTGCCAAGTGTTCCGCGCCAAAACTGTTTCAATCGTCGTCAGAAAGTAACAAACTTCTTGAAAACAGTTATTTACCTCTTCGTAGATCTTTGTTAACTCCCTTGCGACCACACAATGCCTGGCAAAAGAGAAATTAGAATGACACAGCCTAGTGCTAACCAACCTGTTCGAGCCAAAAGCAGTGGCGCATTCTGCGAGTATGCTGCAAAGCTTGTTTGGAGGAACGAAAAAAATCTGTGTCGATGTCTCTTCCGCAGCAACAAGGAGCCGTTTGTGCCTGGTGCTCGCATGCGTCGATAGAAATCCTACTGCCTCAGCCTGGCTTTTTGTTAGCAAACGCTCATAAAGAAACAAAACCCGTAGGCACGAAAGACTCACCAAACGAGAACTCGTTTGTTGGTAGTCCGGAGGCGATTAGTGCTGTTAGAGCTGCAGATGGTCCGGGAACTGGTATTATTTTATAGTTCTCCTCGATACAAGCTCTAACCTGATAGACATCACGTTAGCACGAAGAGGAAACTGAGAAGGAAAAAAAAAACGGAGCGTACTAGCTCAGCACCAGGATCACTGATTCCTGGCATTCCGGCATCGCTCACAAGGGCCAATGCCTCACGGTTTGCCAGTCTTTCCAGGATTTCCTCTTGTCTCGTTTGCTCGTTAAACTTGTGATAGCTCATCTGGAAAGAAAAAACAAACAGTTTTTCTTTCTAAAGGAAACATACTTGAGAACCAGCCTTTGGAGTTTTGATATCGTAATGCTGCAACAGCTTTGAAGAGTGCCTTGTATCCTCTGCCAGTATCAGATCAACTGATCGTAATACTCTCAAGGCGCTGGAGCCAGGAAAACAAAGAAACGAGAATACTTTTAGAGCAGTAGGCAGGAAGAAAAGAAAGAAAAAAAAGTAAACGAGAACACACCGCATTGTGATGTCTTCGAGATTTCCTATTGGAGTAGCGACCAAGTAAAGCCCGGATTCGATCTTTGGCTGCGGGACAAGCTGGAGAACGAGAAAATTAAATAAAGGAAGAATTCATGAAGAAAATCATACCGCTTGCTCTTGCGCTGCCGCTAATGCTAGCCTCCCTTTAGCAGAACAGTACGTTGCACGGGTGATCCTCCTATGGCAGCAACTAAGCAGAGCTTTGGCGGCATTCAGCTCCATCGCCATCGCCATTGCGCATCCAACCTAAAACCCCTAACTAGGGTTATTCATAATGAACGGCCAGGATCTCTTCCCGCGCAACTCTCTTCGATTTCACTCGATTTCCATCTCGCTGCTGCTCATCTTCCTCTAAATTTTGACTTCTTTCTCTGACGTCTCGCCCGCCGGGCTGAGCATTCCAAGCAATCCAAGCAAAGAAGAAGGCTTTTGATTTGCCTCCACCAAACATTGAAACTCTGTGAGTAAACCAGCATGAGAACAAAGACATCGTCCAATCTTTGCTCAAGGACACTCGAACTCACAAATTCGAGCTCAGGACTTACCGAGCAAGTGTTGTATACCACTATCTCCGAGGCAGGAACTGATAGATTAGGAAATTTTGTCATAATTTAAATTATTATTATTGGCAAATTTACAGAACTAACCAATTGCCTTCCATAACACTGTACGAGTTTCTAAATTATAAATGAAAACATTTCCTTCTCCTTTTACCACTGCACTTGCCATTGCGAAACAATTTAAATGCAACCTACAATCCACATTAGCTTCCCAGAAAACATGATTTGCAGGGCTCTTTATCACAAGCTTTCCATCATACTGCAAATGTGCAAAGCATCCACTGATAGGATCATAAGAATGCTCACTAATCCACAAGATTAGACCATCTATTTTGCGAATTAACACCAGCTTGCAGTTCTTCTGTTGCATGGTGAGTCTATACAGTCCATTTACTGAGTTTAAACTATTTCCAGCGGGAAGATATGATCCTGAAACTTTGATATGATTGCTTATGATAGATGATCCAAAACTCCAGCAATCACTTATATCATGGTTACTTTGTTCTCTGGTGACAACACTATCTAATCTTTTAATATGCAAATTAGTCTTTGGTGGCACATATACGAGTTGATAGTGTATAGCAAAATTTAAAAATTCTGTACGTATCTCAGCACAAAAGGTTACTCTAGTTCCATTGTCATACATGGCATCCGTGAACATCTGACTCCTGATGTAGCTGAATGCTTGCCGCACTTCATGTGAGGCAAAACGAAATGGTATGGATGGATCAGCCACACAAATACCAATAGAATCAACATGTAAAAGCGGGGCAGTGATGTGAAATGAAATTCTCACCGATGTCGCTCCCAAAGAAAACACAGCAGAGATGCTTCCAACTCCAAATGTATTATATACTCCATCGTCAGCATAAACAGCATCAATACAGTTATCAATCATGTTCATAACTTCTCTAAACTCTACTAGTGATAAGGCATTTAAGCCTACACTGAAGATGGTTGTGGGCAGAGCAGGATACCAGTGTGGCGGGGGCTGACCAAAACTAGTCAAAACTAAAGCTAATAATGCAAAGGTGGAGCAAATTGAGAACATGTTGGCTAAATAAAATCCACTCAAGAGTTTGGAGTTCTTGGTGCTTTCAGAGGCTAATGTGCCGAGTGTGTTGAACAAAGCTACAACGGAAAGACCAAGAAAGTTTACATGGCTAAGTTGGATTCAATACTAGGAAACAAAATTTGGTTGTTTTCTTTCTGACTAGATATATTCAATAAATTAAAGGAATTTACTATTAGGAATTTAATTTAAGTTTATCTGACCTAAAACCGTTTGTGAAACTTATTAAAATCCGCTATAAAATTTGGTGCTTTTCGATTCTGAACAAGCAAAAGTTACAACGCCAAGAAAGTTAAATATTAAGTACACAATATTTAAAAATTAGCTTAACTTGCCCGCAAAACAAAATATCCATCAGTTTAGTTTCTTTTGTTTCTTCTTTTTCCTCTTAGTTTTCCTCTCTTCGATTTCACTCGATTTCCTTTTGCGCTGCTGCTCAAAAGTCTGGCTCCTTTCTCTCACGAAAAGAGCGACGAAAAAACCATCGGTTTTGTCTCGCAAGGCATCCGTCCGCAACAAATGCTGCGCTGAGCATTCCAACGCAAGGCCTCAGTTCCTTTGGAGAAGCAAGAAGAAGAGTTTTGATTTACCTCCATCAAACACTGGAAGTCCTCTGTGAGGCCAATCTGGAAGAACAGTCCCGAGCTTGAATTTGTGAGAGCGAGCGTGCTCGAGCACGGATTGGATGACATCTTCGTTCTCACGCTGGTTCACCGAGCAAGTGCTGTATACCACTCTCTCCACGGCAGGAACTGGGAAAAAGAGGCCAAAGACTTAGCCTGGAAAAACTGAGAGACTGGCTGCTTACAGGACAATGCGTGACACAGAGCAGCCTTTTGGAAACTGGCTAACCGATCGATCCTTTGAAACTCCGGATCGTCTGGAAACTTTACAAGGGCATGAGATTATACAACTGAGAAAACAAATGACTGACCGTTTGCTACTGGAAGCAAGTGATCCATTCTTTGCACTGTAGTCCCGGAGCCAGAGCAAGACGGGTCCAACAAGATCGCACGAACCTGGAAACCACTTTAAAACTTTTTCCGCAAGAAAAGAGAAACGAAAAGAAACAGAAGAGACCTTGCTGTAGTCCGACGCGTTTGGATCGAGTTTAAGAAAGTCCTGATGCTTCACTTGTATATCTTTCAGAGTGTTGTCTAGGAAAAAACGACGGGTTTTTCAGCACAAATAGGAAGGATACTGTTTGCTCCGGCACGTTTGACCGTGTCTTGCAGCACCTGGAGGCGTTTTCTGTGGAGCTCGCAAGCCGTAACCCGACCTTTTCCTTTCATCAGAGCAGCCAAATGCACGGTTTTGTTCCCAGGAGAGGCACAAGCATCCAAAACCTCGAGAACAAAACACCATAAACTTGAAGAATAAGGAGGAGAAGAAAAAAAGTTTAAGATAAAAGAGTACCTCCCAATCTAGATCTGGGCAAAGAACATGTGCTGGAATACAACTTGCTTTGCTCTAAGAAACAAAACAACGAAGAAAAAAAGCTCTTAACACTAAGAATTCAGCTCAAGTAAATGAGTCACCTGTAGGAAAATGCTACCTTGTAGCACAAGAGAATGGTCGTGCAAATCCGTGCCGGGCGGAAGCACAAGCAAGTCAGGAAGCAACTCGTCAACCTTGGCCTGCCAGCTAAACAATGTCAAAACGGAAAAAGATCTCACGAAGGAAACTTACGCCAAGTTCTTCAAGCTTCTCTAGAGCTTCGTCGACTGTCATTTGCAGAGTGTTCACTCTCACGTATCTGGGAATGTCTACCAAAATCGGTTTGAGGCGAGATATGAATGAAAAAATTGAAACAAACTTACCACAAGATTGTATCTGTCGAGTTTCTGGTGGCAGCAACCCATCAATCTCAGTGACATTTTTCTTCATCATCAGCCTCACAAATGCTGCTCGAAGTGCTGCCTTTCTCGACAGCACAAAGATTTCTTCTTTTCCCGACGGCAAAATCTCCTTTTTCCAACGTAGAATCACGAAAACTTCAGTATCATAGCACAAGGAAAAGAAAAAGGAATTTACTTACTTGCTCAAAGAGTAGATCATGCGTGAGCACATAGAAAAGTTCATCCTGACCCTGGCGAAGAGAAACAAAGAACTGATAGAGAGAAACAAACACCCAAACCTTGTTTTTCCTTCCTTGAAGAAGACCCACAGAATGCACAATGTCCTTGATCACGGGAAGATCTGTCAAACACATTTTTTACACGCGAAAAAGTTCAAGAAGACAAGTCCTCTTACATTTGAGAGTGTTGCAAATGAGAGCAAGGGTAGCCTTTTTCGCGACGATGGAAGGCTTGTAGACGAGAGACTTGATAGAAGCGAGCGCCCTGTGCTGCGTATTGCCCGCCAAGACTTGCCTGAGAATCCGAGCTACCTGGCGGCGCACAAAATGCAGCGCGGGCTTCTTAGCTCCCATAACATTTAGGGCGAAAATTTTGCTCTATGTATTGAAAACATCATTTCTTTTACAGCCTTCCACCATTCTTGACGAGTTTCTGTGAATATAACACATTGCTCGCATCGTCTTTGATCATAAGATTCCCATCTTGTTCGAGGTGTGCAATGCATCCACTCACAGGGTTGTGAAAATGCTTGGGTAGCACCATCTGTTTTTGTTAAGACCAACTTGCCATCCATGCACAGTGTCAACCTGTAAAGCCCAGAGCTGTTTCCCTCTAGAAGATAGGATCCTGGAATTCTTTCTGGATTTCCAACAAGACAACACCTGAAACTCCAACAATCACTTTCTTTGCTTGCTAAGATGTGCTATAGAAACGTGATCTATTGCAAAATTTAAGTGTTCTGTGCGTATTTCAGCATCTCTCTGTCTGCTGCCTGAGACCTGCAATCGATACCCATCGGATTTCTAATGGAGAGAAATGTTTCTCTTACGTAGAAACGAAATGGCAAAGAGGAATCACCAATGCAAATCTCAAAGTTTGTTCTTATTAGTAGGGGCGCATGGATATGAAAATCAACTCCAATTGATATAGATCCAATTGGAATCACAACAGAGGAGCTTCCTACTGGAAAATAGTTTAAACCATTGTCATCAGCATAAAGCAGATTAACATGATTAACTATTTGGTGGATAATTTGATCAAACTTGGACGTAATGTGATGGTGGAGATTGGCACAAGGCAGGAGCTAGTGTAAAAAGCAATAATTTCAAGAACACATGCATCATTATCTAATTACTCTTCAGCGGGCTTTACTATAACACAACATTAGTTAATTGTCTTTTATTTAAAATAACCAAACTTATAGTGCAAGGTGGAAAAAAGGTAAATAAAAGAAAGAAAGAAAGAAAGAAAAGGTCATTGTATCAATAAGAATTTTTCATAGGGGCATAAGGTTCTGCATTGATGATGAATTTGCCTTCCTTTAGTAAACAGGTCCATCAGAAACCAGATGGAAATTGATGGAGATACTGTGCTGATCCGCATTGAATTGTTCGACTTTGCCATTTGCTATTAATTAGTGCTAAAGGGGTTAGAGAAGACGGTGAATAGTTGAAGTTTTTGATTCCAGGATCCTATCTTCGATCAGGGAACAGCTTAAGTTCTGTGATTGGCATTGCAGGATGTTTTGCACATCTCCAACAGGATCTTGTGATTAAAGGCAATGTTTTCTACGGCAGCCTTTGACCCTAGATCTAATTTAATTTAGCGGTAAAAAGTATAATATGTGACTAGTTAGATTCCAGACAGTTGGAGGGTGGTCCCAAGACACAATTGAGTGTTCAAGATGGAGTCCATTCCAGCTTTAAGCTCACTGAGAGATTTTAGGTAACTCAGGCTCCATTCATCGCTGCTATGGCATTTTTTTAAGGGATGAGCAATGACATGCAGCAACTACCTGGGCGTCTCAAAGACAGGGCAGGGCGTTTTTCGTATAGTCCTTTCTCAGCCGTTTGTTTATCCGTGTGTTACAGTTTAGGCGACAATAGGCAGATTTCAGGTAAGTCCTCAATTGCATCCAGATTTTAGGAAGCTCAGGCTCCCTTGCATTTGTATAAAGATGCACATCAGTGAAGGGATGCATACAGAGGGGGTTTTGGTCTTTGGTTTTTTGTTTATAAATGGTTGCTCATCTTTGGCATTTGTTTAGAGATGCACAAGGATGATGGGATGCTTACTGAGGAAGAAGAAGATGTGTTTAGTGATGCAGACATCCTGAGGATGAAGACGACAAGCAGTACATGTGCAAGCTTGAAAACGTCCTTCTATATCCCCTGGAAGGAGTTTGTGGCGAACAATTCTTTGACAAATTGGCCTTAATTCAGCACAGAATCAGAATCGTCATAAGTTGTTTGTATGCTGTTTTTTTCAAACTGTTTACATTTTCCAGTGGGAATGGACATGGGAAGAAGTGTAAACAGGAGACTTCTTCCAGGTAAAGACTCCTCCTCAGGTAACTAAAAGTCTTTACCTGGTATTTCCTGGAAGAAGTCTCTTGTTTACACTTCTTCCCATGTCTAATATGATTTTACTCCTTTTAGTTCCTTATATTAAAATTTTTATGCAGACTCTGGAAGAACAGTTGCAAAAGCTTGATAATGATAGGCTACTGTGCAAACTGGAGAACAAGAAATTGAAGTTCCTAAATAAAGACATAAGCACATAGATAGCCATGAAATTAAAGTCCTATAGGATCTAAGGACATGGAAAAAACACTATGCCAGTTTGATAGAGTGCCAACATGCTACTCAATTTGAGGTAATTTTCTTATTATCTCTGCAGAAAACACAAAGTAAAAACGATTCAGAAAGAGGAAATGGGAAATAAGGAAGAACCAAGAAGAATGGAAGAAGAAAAAGAGAGGACTGACAAGTAGCCTTTAGTCTAAACTATTCTCGTTTTTAACTCTTTTATATTGTGTAACAGGAGGAGGATGCTCACATTGAGCAGCAAGTTGTCACCTCTCCTGCTTCTTCAGCATCAAACTGGTGTAGTCACATCCTTCGATCATACAGGACTTCAATTTTGCAGCTGTCTTCATTCTCGTCATTGGCAAGCTTTTGCAACTGTTCTTCCTAAGTCTTTAATTTTTATTTTGAGGAACTAAAAGTCTTTCCTACATCCTCCCATATCCATTCCCACCTTCTACTATTCTCAACTAGAACTTGTAAACAGTACAAACAATTGGTTGTGGATTCTGTAAGGCAGACTTATCATTAACTTGCTCACTATGCCACACTCCTAAAGACATTTTCAAGTTTGCACATCTTTCATCCTCAAGATAGTAAATCCCAAGTTGCTGCATGATCCCTTCACTGCTGTGCATCTTTAAACAAATGCCAATGAAGGGAGCCTGAGCTTCCTAAACCTTTGGAGTTGTCGTGGACTGAAGAAAGGACGTTTTAATTAAGTTAAGAAACCCGTCATCTCCATGAAGTAGTTTTAATCAATTGCGCTGCCTTGGCTTCCGGGGTTCTTCCAGCCTATAAAATCCTTTGAGTTCCGTCTTCCATCTAAACACCTCGTCTCTTACGTTCTTGTCCTTGAAAACAATCCTTATGGGCTCGGGCTTTCCAAACACTGGCTCTCGCAATCGCAACCTCTCAGTCTCCACAATCCACTCCATGTCAAACTCCTCCGCCTCGTAGCCCAGCCCGTCGTAGATCACGCTCGCGACGTGATCCCGCAGCTCCTCCTCGTCCTGCTCGTCGCTCTGGAACCAAAGCCGCGGAGCAAACAGGATCAAGCTCCGCTCCCAGCGCTCCCACGCCTTGATCTTGTTCATCTCCTCCATCTGGGCGCGAGTGTAATCCTCAGAAATCGCGAATCCCAGCTTCCGGGCTTCCTCCTGCTTGCCTAGCAGGTGGCTCCGCAGCTTGGAGCCGGCGGCAAATTCGACCAGGATGTCGCGAGGTCTCCTTCGATCCTCGATCTCGCGGCCAAGCCTCTGGGCGCTCTCCTTGATCTTCTTCGAGACGGTGACCAGGCCCAGTTCCTTAAGGATCGCCTCCACTACTTGGCCAACGCCCTCGCCTTGCTGCTCCGCGACGCCTTTGAAGCGGAGGTTATTGGCGCGCCTCTCACGCTCGGCGGCTTCGTCCCGCGACTGGACCATAGTTGACTGGGAGGTTTCGAGCTTTGACCGGACGTGGCTTTTATAATTGAAAACTTGACTTTTCTTCCACGGCACACCAGCCTTTTTAATATTAGAAAAATTAGAAAATAACTTAACTTAGCTTAATAATTAGAAAATTTGTAAACGACAATGAATCAATTTAAATATCCAGAATATTCTAATATATTTAATAGATAATTGTGGGAACAATACAAAATTAATTTACCATTTAGTTGTTCTCTAAATCCGTCACTATATTCGTTTTTTTAAGTTTTGTGAACAATGATTCACTTTTTGATTGTTTTGCTGGTTTTTATTTTGCAAAAGTTTTCTCATTCTTTAGTTCCACCACCACCCTACTATTCCAATCCCACAACAGTTTTTCAGCTGGCTTCAGGTGCATTATCACCTGAACAATTCCAAGATGTAATTCGGCTCATGTCTAATTTTATTACAACTCACTACGCTGATGCTACTGGGAATAATCCTTACAACCTCTTTCCAGTGGGAAGCACATCAGTGGAGTTTCATATTGGTGCAATGACACTCAGGATCACATTTTATATCAACGCCCCTGTTGTTATGTTTTGTGTTGCAGATCCCTTAATAGCAATTGATTTTCCCTCCCATTCAGTGCGAGCCACTTTCAGAAATATCAGAAATCAAATATTTTCAGATGCCTCGACTTATATTGGAGGAAGGCGGAGGTTTTGTGCCGAAATACGCACAGAATTCTCAAACTTTGCCATACACTATCGAGTAAACTTTGGTGTTTACCAAGCACAAAACTATGGTATGGCCTTTATTTCTCAGACACCCAAGGTAATTAGAAATACGTCTAATGTGATGGAGGATGATATTGCTGGAAGTGAGTGTTGGAGCTTTGAATCATCACTTATAGGGAATCAAAACAAAGTTCCAGGGTCTTTTATTCCTGCAGGAAATAGCTTGAACTCGGTGAATGGGCTTTACAGGCTGACCCTGCGCATAGATTGTAAGTTGGTGTTAATTGAGAAGAGCAATGGAAGAATTTTATTCTTGAGTAAGCACCCTTACAAGCCTATTGATGGATGCTTGGCCCATTTACAGCAAGATGGGAATTTTGTGATTAAAAACCCTCAAGATCATCCTTTGTGGTCATCTGATAAATATTGTAACCCACAACCCAATTGTGTTATAACAGCAAGTTTAGTGGTGAGGGGCGATGGAAATATTTTCATTTTTAACTTTGATACTAAAGAAATAATTTGGAGAGCTAGATAGATAGGGACCATACTAAAATTTGCTAATGTGATGTTTTCTAAGCTAAAGTATACAGTCTGGATCTGTTCTTTACACGCAAATCCTTTCTAGGACAAGAACAATCCTGTCCACCATCTTCTCAATCTTATCAATCCTTTGGGAGAGCTCCTCGATTTCTTTCAATTTCGCGTCAAAACATGCCTGCACCTCGTTGCTGTCATGCTTTCCACAATCAGCTCCAAATCCTAAGCTTTTCTCAAGGTTGTCAAATCTCGAAGTACCACCACATAAATCTTTTACAAGCTTGTCAAATCTCGCAGTACCGCCATTACTATCAGAAGCAGAGTCAATTCCCAGCCTTTGTAATGAATCCATTCTCTTGACAGGACCCTTCTCAAACCTGAGCAAACCTGATTTATACCAAAAACTCGAAAGGGAAAAGGGTTCTTCCGAGTTTCTGAAAGGTTTACGTACCTGCAGCTGCCCAATCCAAACTCACAGCAACAGTAGAAAAAGCTTCGATGGGACACTTTGCAAACCACGCTCACAGCACAGCGGCCGGGGAATCGCGTTCCAGTCGCATGTGGGAACTCCCACACGAGTTTGTTTTAACGATCCAATACTTCCGGCCGTAGCCATGAGAAGTGGGATCTCGTCGTGAAATCCCCTGCCAATTATCATATCGAGATGTGTAAGGAAAGAAAGCCTTTCTTTTCTTACTCTGAAGTCTTGGCGTCCGCGACAGCTTTCACGGAATGCTTTGCAACAGCTTCTAAAGATCTCCCAAACGTTGTCCGATCCCGATGGTTTACTCTGGTTTGAAATAACTTTGTAAAGAACTGTGAGAATGCTTACTCTTTTCTTGCAGCTTCCATGTTGTCGGGTACATGTCAATCTTTGAGAGTCCTTCAGCTTCTATCAAGTAGTCAAACGTGGTCCGGAGTTCCCAACTTACATTCGATGAACAGTTGTGCGGATAGATCCACCTGCAGTCCGGTTGAGATCTTGTTGATTGCTTCCACTGCACCAGCCGCTGCAAATACCCAGCTCCCACCTATCACATTACAAAAGAAGAAAAAAAGCAAGTCAAAAAGAAAGAAAAAGAAGCAAAAGCATACCAAAACAGGCTTGACTCCTGTCACAGCTCCTTCGCTTCTCCAGTCCATCGAAGCTGGAGCGCTCAGCTCCCTGCTGCTGCTGCTGCTGCTTCCGTACATTCTGATTCCCGGTGTTTTCAAAGTAACCAGCGCCTCGTTTAACTCCTCGTTCGAGCGGTCGGACATCTAGTTTAATCCCAGCATGTACGATTTGTCCGACCGCTCGTTGTGCTTGCTAACAAGCTCCAAGTTCTGCTTGAGGATCGCGTACCTCATGACTCATGAGACTCTTCTTCACTGCTGTAATGCCTCTCATGGTCAATGCACCACCGAGCAAACAGCGCACGACTTGCGTAGGAGCAAACCAGATCAGTCTCATTCTTTCGGAAAAAAAGAAAAAAGAAACAAAATGGAGGATATCACGAGAATTGCGCGAGGGAGAGGCTCATAAACTACAAACGTTGACGCTGCATCACCTGCAGCTAATTTTATATTATGGTACACAGAACAAGAGAACGCTTACTTGGTTTTATATTTTCTTTTGGATCATGTTCTCTTGAGGTTTAAGGCTGCAAAGTCAACAACGAAACCAATTTCCATTCCCACGTCCATCATCATATAAGCTCATGTATGATCCCAGACAGTAAACACAGTAACAAACAATCGAATAGTAACAGCAGTAACTTACACTAGCAATCCAATCTGTTGAGCATTCCACTAATCCATGCAATGCCCAGGACTCTGCAAACCATCTGACTACCTTATAAGTTGAAAAAACTAAAATGTACCATAATGAGAAAAAAGCTTCAGACCAAAATCTCCGGCACCGCAAGCTCACTCGGACACCAGAGACGGACTTCGAGGCGCAGGAGACCCTCCCTGTCAAGAACAGTCGTAAGTTGACGTAAATACAGATAAAATACATACATTAGCCTCGGCTTTGGCGCTGGCTTCACTTGAAAAAACATCCCTGGCAGGACTCTTTTCAGCCTACACCACCGCCAACTTGTCAGTACAAGCAACAGGTAAAAGCAGAATTACCGCAGGAGAAGGTGAGCGTGAGCGACGCGGGCTTGGGCTTGGGCTCAACTCCTTCACAGGAGACCTCTACAAAACTCAAGAAAACAATTAAGAAAATATAATGACAATTCACCCCAGCTTACCGACGTCTGAGGCGAGCGTGACCTGCACAACATCAATGAAGGTCAGATAATTGTGAAACCGTACTTCTAAATAATTTTACCTCGACCGTGCTACAGGAGACTTGGACACTGACTTCGAGGGGGACTTGGACCTGCTTCTCGGAGTCCTTGACCGTCTGCATGTACATGGTAAATGGTAAATGCATCCCATAAAGAAAAGAAATGCCATACCCGCGGCTGCGACTTCGGCTGCGACTTCCGCTGCGGCTCCTGCTTCGGGTATAGCTGTGGCTATGACTCCTGCTCCGACTTCGACTCAAGCTGCGTGAAGTGCTTCGTTTCAAGCCCTGAGACTTGTCTTCTTTGACACGAATGTACGAGCGAGAAAATGGATTCCGAAACTCCGAATCATCAAGTTTTTTTATCTGTCAAAAAACACTAGAATCAATCTCCAGTCCAGCAAAAGAGAATATACAGAAAGAAAAATTAACCGCGTATTTCATATCGTCATAATTGGTGAAATCCACAATGCCAGTAGTTCCTGAGACGACACAGTTAAAACAACTTTCCCCCAAAAATAATGCACTGTTACCATTTCCCTCTCGAAACACTTGTGCAAAGCAAACGTCGCCAGCTCGGCGCATATGGTCCTATAGTTGAGAAGTTAAGTGGCGACAACAAACAGCAATGGAAGCGCAATACCTTCAAATCCTGCCACGATGCCGACGAGGGCAATCCAGTGATTATAACTGTCGCCAAGAAACGTTAGGAAACCAGGTAGCAAACTTCATCCAAAGCCTGTATACACACCTCTATACTCCGAACGCCTGGACACACTTCCGCCCCGGCCGCCATAGCTGCTGTATCGATCCGAGGACGGAGGGCCTCGGCCACCGTGAGCGATTTCAACCCGTAAACGGTATCCATCGAAGTTGTAGCCGTCACGTCCGCGTATAGCATCCTCGGCATCTCGAACGTCTTCAAACTCGATGAAGCAGTAGCCTGGAGGCCTCGGTGGGAGTTTCAAGTCAATGTCTACAATGGGCCCATACTGCGAAACAAGATATGTGGGTTGAGCCGAGCAAACCGAAAACGAGAATACCTTGTGAAACAAGTCGTCAATTTCCCGCTCTCTCACGTCTCCCGGGAGGTTCCCGACATAAATAGTTCGGCTGGACCGGCTCATGACTTACAGCTGGCTGCTTGTAACAGCTCAAAGCCTTCACAGTGCAAGGAAACAAAGCGTCAGTGCCACAGAGAAAGAAAATCTAGACACAGACGACCACGCAAACCAAAAAGAGAGAGCCTTTGATCCACACGAGCTCCAAAAGCTCCCTCCATGGCTCGATCTCAAGGCTCCTCCCCAATAGAAGCGATGACATACCCTCCTGCTTCATCATCCTCTTCCTCCTCCCCTCAAGACACACACGCCAGTTCTAAAGTAAAGGCTAGCTCCTGGCTCGAGTCCAAGCGCCACGCATCTATCCATGCACACAGGGGCAGTGAATAAAAATGGGCATTCTTCTTTCTCTCCGGACCACTTCCACAGGCAAACCAGACACGAAAACCAGAAAAAAGCTCCAGCAGCACGAAAGAGAGCTCGGGGAAGGAAGGAATCGGATAATCTCCAGCTCCGAGCCAAGAAATCAAAGACGCAAGCTCTTCCTCACCTCGATTCGCGTGAAATTTCGGTACCGCCGCCGCGCACCAAGCGCCTTCGCTCCGCCCGGGCAAACAAAGAACAAGCGCTCCAAACCCTAGTGGGGCCCAAGATAGAGAGTTTCCGTACAAGCGCACGGACTAGTAAAATTTCACAACAAGAAATGTTCCTTGGAATCTTCCGCGGGCTTCAAATTTTCAAACTTTCCCGCGCTTTTCCGAGCTCCTCCCCCTCCTCGCACCTTTTGCTCGGCCAGCATCCGGTACTTGTCCCGGCGCGTGAATCCTGTGCACTGGAACCCTAGCGCGCGCGCGATCCGGTGCTGGATCATGTTGGCGATCTCGAAGCTGCTGGCGCCGCGATCCGTCAGCTCTTGCAGGCTCAGCCTCTCCAGGAAATTCACCTCGTACCTGGGGCGCGGATTGAGCGCGAAGAAGAAGGGATCCATCGCCTTCCACCCGCGCACCGACGTCCCGTGGAAGAGCTGGATCTCGCAGTTCATGGCCACCGGCACGACGTTCTCGGCGATCTCCACGAAGAGCTTGGAGAAGCGCAGGAGATAGGGCTCGCGGCAAGTGGTGCCCTCCGGGCAGACGATTAGGTCACCCCTCCTCAAGTGGTTGCTGATCGTTCGGGCGTCGTGCGATCGACACCGTGTGAGGCGGACGGTCCGGATGGGCGATAGCAGCTCGCTCACCCAGCTGATGCTATACGTGACGGCCGTCACCCGTCGCAGCACCATGCCCGACAGCATCACCGGGTCGAGGAGCGTCCGGTGGGAGCACACGAAGAGATTCCCAGTGGCGGAGGATATTCTGCTCGGACGGGACGACGGAATATTCTCCGGGGGAGTTCCACTGTAGCGCAGCACGATACCCAGCAGCGCCTCGGCGGCGAGGATGAGGGGGATGTTAGGGCAGAGGACAAGGATTAGGGATCGTGGGATGGCCAGCGCGATGCCGATGGGGAGCCAGAGGAAGATCGTGAGCGCCATAGCGGGCGTGGGGCGGACTGCGAGGCGGCCGTCGTGAAAGATCAGGGGTTTCAAGTAGTGCTTGCGCGGGACTGGGCGCGCGTGGGCGCTCGCCTCCACCACGAATTCTTCCTGGAACAAATTTGAAACAAGGAGCTTGAGCGAGAGCGATAGAAGAAAATAAGAGAGAAGAGAGATTGATTGATTGATTGATTGATTGATTGATTTCGATCTATGGAGTGGAATGAAAATTTTGCCAGAGAGACACAGAGAGAAAGCGATGGATTGATTGTGATGGAGAAAGAGAGAACGTCGAAACAAATATCATCCGAGAGAAGAGGAAATTCTGCGAGAGAGAATGGAAGAAAGACAAGATTTCGCTCACCTTGCATTGCCTGACAAGATCGCGATCGCTGGAGCAGCAAATACCGATATCCGCCTGGACAGCCGGTGCTGGGATCGACGACGCGATGATCAACCCTGTGCAATACCCGCCGTCAGTGATCTGGAGCTCCGGCCCTAGAATCTGCTCGGCCCCCAAGAATTCGCGCAGGAAGGGCTCGATCAGCTGCCGAGGGCTCCTCGTCGCGACGACGCAGCGCCTCTTGCAGTTGACAAGCTTGCTGTAGCAATCCCAGCGCAAATCCTCGAGGTAGAACTTCGGCAGCACGGCCCTGGCCACGGATTCCACTGCCGACACCTTGAGCCCGCCCAGCGCGATGAAGACGAGCGCTTGATCGAGGAGGCAAGACTCGAAGATCTTGGCGGCGACGAGCAGAAAGGGATAAGCAAGAAGCAGCGCAAACGCGCGGATAATGCTCCCGGCCTCGAACGCCACCAAGAACAAGTAGGGAAAGCCGCAAGACGATCGAAGCAGAGCTCCCTCCAAGACGCACAATCCCATCGTCTTTCTCGTCGGCGCCATTGCCGCCGCCGCCACGATCCTGGCGCTGCCGTTAGCCGTTGCTTGTGCCGGGCTCATGATTTCCCCCCGCTCCTCGATCTTGCTGGATTCTTTCTTGCCCGATCCTCCTCGATCGTTGCAGCGCCCCGCAAGAATCTTTAGAAATCCGTGAGCGCTCCTCTATCTACACTACGATCTCATCCGCGACTGCGAGAGAGAGAAACCTTTCTGAGCTTCGCGCTTCCCAATGCGCGAAAGAAACTTTTCTCCTATCACTTAGGTTTGCCAATAGCTTTCTTTCGTCTTCTCATCTCTCACGTGTAGCCACAGCCTCTGGAAATTCCGCGCCGGGAATGTGGTATCGAAATTCCCACCCGGAATGCGCCACCCTTTCAAATGTTTGGAGCTACTCTATGTGGCTTCATCCAAATCTCTACCTAGCCAAGAACCGATTCTACTTAAAATGACTAGCCAGTCAAACAAATTTCACCTGTGCTGTGCGCCTTTTTTTACTCTCTTTTACCGGAGCGATGTATGTATCGTTGTCCGTGAGATTTTACTCCCATGGAACAGATATGTTTGCAGTACTTTCACAAGCATCGAGACGATAAATCTTTTTTTGTCCCGAGAACGAAGAGAAAAAAAAATTGGGACGAATTATCCAATACATTAATCTGTACGGTATATATATACTAAGCATTTTGATCGATTGATCGCCGGTCGGCCGATCAATCCAATCGTTTGAATAAATAAATTCGCTAACTCTTTTGTCCGTAGCTCCAAGAACACATGACCCCCTTGTCCGCTGCTCGCATTTGGCTCTGGAGGATTTTGATCTGCTGCTGCTGCTGCTGCTGCTGCTGGACGATCGAGAGTGGAAGAACAGCGTGAGATGGAGTAGCGGCGGTGGCGATCTGGTGGTGGTGGTGGTGGTGGTGGCCGTGGTGGTGGTGGTGGTGATCGCTGGAAGTGGAAGAAGTACCTGGACCGGCGAGGACGATACCGTGATAGCCGGAACCATCGCCCGGGAGAACCGGAGTGACCAAGATCTTCGCTCCACTCTCGCCACCACGCCCAGCACTGCCGCTGCCGCTGCTACCACCGCCGCCACCCTCGCCATCGTTGCAAAGAACAAAGCTCCTCCCGGACGCGTCCCGGACGAGCCTCTTGCCGAGAGCCATGCTCTCCGCCGCCGCCGCCGCGGCCGCCACAGCAGCGGCGCTCTCCGCCGCCGCCGCCACCGTGATCATCTGCTGCTGCTGCTCCGCCGCCTCCATCATGTGGCCATTGACAAGCAGGCACTGCTGCCCGTCTTCGAGCTCGATGATGTGACAGTCCTTCCCCACCAATAAACTTAGCTGCTGCTGCTGCTGGTAAAGCTGATGGTGATGCTGTCCCAGTCCTCCTCCTCCTCCATGCGTTATATATCCGGGTAGTAAATCACTACCACCACCACCACCATTACCACTGCCAAGAGGAGCTTGGACCGGGATCAACCTGGGAGCTCCTTGCTGCTGCGAGAGCTGATATACACAAGACCCGGGTGGCAAGCTTCTCTGCTGCTGCTGGTGGATCTGTGCTGGATTGGCGTCACCGGAGCTGTGCATATACGCCTTCATCATCGCGATTCGTGCCTTGTACGCTTGCGCGGTGGCTCCGCGCTTGGACTGGTTGACACTGCCGCTGCTGTCGCTGCTGGAAATCATCCAGGTCGGGACCAGCACCGGAATTCCCATCCTGTTCGCCACTTGCGGGGAGTCGCTGGTGGTGATCTTGGCCGCTTTCTCGTGCGGCTGCTGGGTCCAGTCGCCGCCAGCCTCTCTCTTGTGTGGCGAAGCTGTTCCCGGAGCATAAGTGAGTCGAGCTGACGTCGATTTGTCGCTCGGGCGCACAGACCGTTCCCCAGTGAATTCGACCTCTGACGGCGAAGCTCCTCCCTTGGCAATGACAGCCGCCTTTGAAACCGACGTTGGACTGGCCTTCTCTTCGTCCGCGTCGTCGTCATCAATGACAATGACGTTTGCCTCTGCCTCCTTTTGTTTCTTCGCAGCTAGAAGCCAAGGCGGAAGATCGCCAGCGTTTTTCTGATCGCCACCCGGCCGAACTTTCTGCGGTTGCTGCTGCTGTTGTGGCTGATGTTGTTGGCTGCAGCTTTTATGAAGGCAGCAGTTCAGTGGTGCACCTCCCAGCTTGGCGGAACCAAGATTTATCTGGTGTCCATTGACCTGACTCAATATCCCATTCGGCAGAAGCCTCCATGTACCTGGGAGCGGGATCTGGGAGATTGCACTGTTGCTGGTGTAAGGAACTGGCATCTCTTTCCCCAGAGCAAAAGCTATATGCTCGGCTGGTGCGGCCGACCTCGACGAGCAGCAGCAAGGAGTATGATATCCGGTGGCAGCAGCGTGTACGCCAGGAACCGAGAAGCTGTAGGGGCTTTTAGCTCCTTGCACATCTTTGTGACCCGACTCCACCATCACGTTCTGACCGAGGAGCCGCAGGACGGGTTTCTCCGCTTTGGCATCGCTGGACGAAGCCTGAGCCTTAAAAGAAACCTGGTCGACGTCGATCACCGCTGCACGATCGCCGCCTTGCATCCACCCGGGCACTTTCGGAATTTTGGTGGAGGAGCTTGGAAAACACTGCACTGCTTCTGTTGGATGGCCAACATTCTGGAACGGAAACTTTGACTTGTCCAGAGCCGATACTCGTCCGGGTAACGCCTGATAGTATCCATGCACGCCTGTTTCTTTGAAGGCGACTCGATCGGTAGCTGTTGCCTTGGCTTCGCTAACCGGATTGTCTCTGTTGTAAGGACCCGCCTTTGAACTTGCTTCGACAACAGGTACCACCGAGACGCAGATGCTGTCAGAAGCCTGGCTGCACAAGTCGACCCTTGGTGCTGAAGCCTCGCTGTTTCCGATACTGGTAACAACAGAAGCGGGCGTCGAGGGAGTGCTGTTAGTCTTCGCCAAGGAGGCTCCTAACGTAGCCATCACAACCGCTGCCTTCCATGTTGGATTGTTGAAGTGGCTGTAGCCAGTTACCGAGTCGACTGAGGTTGATCTCAGGCTGGATATCATAGAGTCGTAGAGCGGAATAGACCTGGGACGCTGCACAGCATTCTGCTTACAAGGCGACAGCGTCATGACCTCCGCTACGATCTTGTTCTGCATGCATACCTCAGATTGCGCGGCTGTTGACACAGCCGGAGGGGCACTTGTTGCGACTACTGCCGGATCAGCAGGTGGAGGATCAGGGTTTGCAGCTTCCATACACGCCTTGGCTCCCTCCGCTGATCTATCAGCATCCGCTTTACTTTCCACCACCGCAGGTACAGGAGGACCTTCAGGAATCTGCGTATCCGGGGGTGGCAAAGCGTCCGGAGCATCGATGGACGTATCAGTCCGGGTAGGTGCCTCGACTCCTTGAGGCTTTTCGCAATCTGCTTTGTTGGAGGAGGAATCGTCAGTGACATTGACTGGCCCCGTACACGCTGATCTTTTCGCTTTTTCTGGCGTCTTCTCCTGCTCCACACCAGCAGGCTGCAAACTCGACGGATCCAAGCAGTTCGCAGAGCCGTGGCTCTCCGAAAGCTCGCAAGACTTCTCCAAGTTGTCTTGGGCCTGCATCGGGGGCAAGTTATTAGAGCAGAAGAGAGCAAAACAAGCAGAAAGCAATCGCAAACTAGCAAACTAGCTCTCATCCTGCTACAACCAGCCCTGCTTCACTGTCCTGGTAACTATAGAAGTCCAAGTGGCGGACACGCCTGGCAAAACTCTCGTGATCACGTCCCGTCTAAACAATTCTAACAACGATGTCTCGGCTGAAACCAAGTGGCAAACCCGCAAAGTCCTCGTTGTTCCCGTCCCGATGCTTGAATGCAGGCATCCACGTGGACAGGAACCTGGACCACAAGGATTGCCCACCAACCAACTCCTGCCACCTGGAAAGGCCAAGCTCCCCCGCCAATGGGCCCTCAATAATGCTCTCGACGACGTTGCCATGCCTACTCTTCCCCTTCTCCTGTCGTTTCCGTTGCTCTACAACTCATCCATTTTGCGCTCTCCCACCGCATAGATGCCCATGCACCTCTACTTTCAACCTCGCATCGGCCTTACCTATCCCTAGATCTCGCAGCATTCTTCGTGCCTGATCCTGTTCTAGTGCCTGTATCCCCCTGGAGTATCCCTGGAAATCCCTGCTTCCACCTCTATAAACTCTAAAAGCTACGAGCATATCAAGCATGAAATGAAACAAGAGTAAAGAGAACGTACCTTGGAATGGCAGTAAGTTCCCGAGCTGATGGACGGAGTCCATGAGCTTGTCACCTCCACGGAGTTGCCGGAGCAATGACGCATCTTCTTGTGCGGCTCCGACCACTCGCCCGACTTCTGGACGCAGTTCCCTGTGCACTCCCGCCGCCGCCTGCGAGCCGCCCGCTCCCCGGCGTCCGGCTTGATCGGGCTCACCAGGATCATCGACCGGGAGCCGCGGGACCTTGATCTCAAGTTGCGCTGCGCTTGCCCCGACGAGCTCTTGCTCACGGCCGCCTCCTTGTCAGCCAGGACGACGACATGGTTGGGCGCACGTCGCTCACGTACCACTGGCTCGGCGTGCTTGGCAGTCGAATCGGACTTGGGAGATGGAGCCGGATCGGCAGCAATTATATCTGTTATGGACCGCATTTTTTGCACCTTTGCGCAGGAGCCCTTGTTGTTGGCGGTGGTGTTGGTGCTGCGCAGCGCTACGACTCTCTGGCACTTGTCAGTTCCCGGCGCCGCCGAGAGGCACCCATCGATGTGAGCGTTGAGAGCTGTTACGGAGTGACACGAAAACGAGGCGCAAACCGGGCATACATTCTGCTGCTGCCCATCCTCTCCCACGCCGTCGTCACCTGTGGCTGGCTTGGAAGCACCAGCGTCATCTTCCCTGGCCGACCCTTGAATTGCTTCCACCTCTTCTGCTCCCGTGTCGGAGGCCTTGTCTTCTATGCAGTCGAGGCCCTTGTCTTTCGCTTCCCCTTCCTCTCCCCCCGTTTTGCCTGCTGCTAAAGTCTCTGACGCCACAAGCGAGACACCGGCTTCCATCCTCTTCGATTCCTCCCCTGGGCCGTCCAACCCCTTGGACCCATCACGGGCCTGATTCTCAAAGTGGAATTGCACCTCGAGCTCTTGCTCGCCGGGATGGACCACTTCCGTCACCACGGCTCTAGCGTCGACTTCGTCCTCCCCAGAAGAAGCTCTTACGGTTGCCACACTCGTCGGCGGGGTGGCATCTAGATGTGGCAGTGACTTCCCCTCACTCAGGTATCTCTGCAAGAGCTCCTCGGAAAACGGCCAGGTCTGCCTGATGTCCTGCTTGCGAACTAACGAGACGAAACCTCTGCAGTCACAATGATCAAAGAAATGATCACTAAGAGAAGAAGAGAGAGAGAGAGAGAGAGAGAGAGAGAGAGAGAGAGGAGCTTCGCATCTAAAAGTAAAGGAAATGGGAAAACGTACCGTATGGTGAAATTTGACGTCAAGCAATTCTTCTCGGGAAGAGCTAGATCGAATTTGTTGCTGCTATCGGTGGCGGTGGCGGCGCTCGGCGCCACTGCCGTTCCTCCTGCAGCCTCTCCAGCTCGAAACGCAAAGATTTCGTCTCCACACGAATGGCGCTGCTGGTGCTGCTGGCATATCGGCGGTGCCACCTCCATACTCGTTCCCGCACCTTAATCCCGCTGCTGCGCCATTCGATCGGTCGCCAGGGTCAAGAACACGACGAAATATCGGCCACTGCAGAGAATGGAGACGGCCCTGCCGAAGAAATCACCACTCGTTCTTCTGGAAAACCTTGCCGCCGGGCCTTGGCTTCTGGAAATCTAGATATTCTCCATCCCAAACTACAATGCGCGCTCTAGCTATGCCGATCTACAGTCCATGACCTAGCGCCGCCGAGCGCCAGCGCTCCATCGCGGATCGATGGCACTAGGGCATTCGTATCGAGAGAGAGAACGAAGAGAGAAGGAAAAGGGAGGAGAGAAAGCTAGGTAGACCGATGAATGGAAAATGAGAACTGGAACACCACAACAATGGGGGTAAAATAAAAATGAGCGCGGTGACTTCCCACGCGGTGTACTGCCAACCGCTGTTCACATTCACCGCGAAAATATCCTAGTGCCCATCCCCGCCGTTGAATCGACGCCGCCCTAGATTCGATCATGCTGACGTGGATATTCCTGTCATCTTTGCCGTCCACGTGGCCAGATATCCGGCCCTTGCAGTCTTGTCAAGGAAGTGGCGTTGGGTCCCAATGCACAAATTCTTTCCCGGTGATAGTTCGCGTAGAGATTATTTTTAGGGCTATATAAACAACAGCCGGTGCTCGATACACCAAGAGCTCGATTGACTTGTATAATGCGAGGAGCTCTCTTTTGTATTATTGAGTGTTTAGTCAACTCGAGGACAAGGCAATGGCCTAGATTGCTCCCCCAATCGTTGGTTGGACTTGGGAGCCGTCGATTGACGTATGTGCCCCAGGGGAGTCCGCCACCTTTCCGTTTGGAAAGGGCATGCAAACAAGGGGTTAAAAGGGGCGAACGCTTCGAAGGTCCAGGAACCATCCGCCCTAAAAACCGTCGCCACCAAAAGTCTCCTCACAAGGCGACGCTTTGGTGCCCCGCCAATAGCATAGCCGGGCCTCGGATTTAAATCTCGGAGCGTGACGGCTCGCATGAATATGCGAATGTTTCGGTCGGCTGATGCCTCCCCCAGTCAAGACGCCGCCAGTCATTACCTGATGGCCGAATAGGAGTTTGTGTGTTTTTTGACAGGCCCACGTACGAAACTCCCACGTGGCTGTCCCATCTGGCTTGAATGTATGGTATGGCCGGGCCATGCATTCATCGGCATGGGCATGGATGGCCATGGGGCCGTTACCAAGGGCCTTTTCTCGGAGTCTGGAGTTTCAAAACTGGGGCTATCGCATCGCTCCATTGAATTAAATGCTTTTGCATTGTTTTCTCACACTCTTTTTAATGCTTCTTTTTTTCTCGATTTTGAAACACACGCCCGACAACAACTTGTTACCGCCCCATGGAGGCTGCCCGTGCTGCCCGTACGAGAGGGAGGGTGCTATGTGCAAATACGTACCTTGCTGCCCATCCCGCCCTAGCTACTTTTATTGTAGGTTAGTTGAGGTTAGTTCAAAAGGCTGGGAAATATCCTACAGTCCGTGCTGGCACAAGAAGCTTTTCCTTTTTCAGAATATAAAATGACTGTATAAATTGGTCTAGATATTATTTGGATAATTAGAAGCTCTTGACCATGACGTTTTCATTTGTTAAACTACGAGGATGACTATTATTTAAGGCTTACCATAACAATCTAAAGAGTATTAATTTAAAAAGTAAATACTTTCAAGAGAGTCAAAATTATTTCTATTTTTGAAGATCACTATATAACTTTATATTGACACTAAGATTATCGTGCATTAACTAGATTTAGTTCTGTTAATAATTTAAATATAAATCATATCTTAGATATTCTTAAATATTTAAATGATATTTTTATGTAAATTTTTGTAAAATACATTAAAACTTAATATTTTTTCTTATGGTGAAAATTTATTAAACCTCCTTTTTTTATGTGTAAATGCCAAAAAGTTATATACACATTAATTTTGAATATATATAAATGGCACAGATAGATTATTAAAAACATTAAAAGTTGCACTATAAAGATTATTAATAAGGTTTTTGTGTAGGATATTAACATTTTTTTATAATTTATTTTATTAAAGCTTATTAAATTAAATATAATTAAAAATATTTTATATTTTTTACAGTCCTATATTTTTTAAATCTAAAGATTTATTTAACTAAGTGGCTGATTTATGTATGCCTCAATTAATTTATAAAATTTTAATTTTTAATATTTTTTATTAAATTGGGCCAACTGAAAGAAAATTGTAAATTACTCTTTATTTTGGACAATGTTTTATAAAATAATAGTCCCATATATTATGGTATATATATAATGATAGTCTAGAATGATCATAATTACATCATATAAATAAATAAAATAAAATAAAAAGTTAAAGTTTTTAACTTATTATGATCCAAGCCATTTGAATTTTCATTATCCAAGTTATTTTAAATTTTACTGTAGTCATCTATTATAACAACAAATATAATAAAGAATATAAATAATGTAACAGTTAAAGATAGTAAAAGCATGTGATAGTTAATGTAATAATTACCAAAAAATAAATGTGTAATATAATATAATAATAAATTATATGTATAAGGTTCACTTTTATAATTTAGGAAAAATGTAATAAATACTTCTTGTTTAAAGTAAAAAAATTAGTAAAGCTTTAAACTTAATTCTAAATAGCAAAAACTTTACAGATATTCCTTAAACAATTTTATACAATTTCCCAGTGTTATTTCACATTGATGGAGTAATGTATGATGTTCTTTCACTCTATAATGCTTAAGATATACTAAAAACATGTATATTGTTGGGCATGCTCTCTGAGTCATGGCAAAACCAATCTGCCAAGATGGTTGCAGCATCCATCGAGGCCTATAGATGTTCAGAATTTAGAATATTTCAGGAGCAAAAAACTACCACCTATGGTCCTCCCAAGATTGCATTCTCCAAGTCTTCCCTGCAAAGTGCATAGCTAAATTTCCGCTCAATATCTCTCTCCAAGTTACCAGGGCCGCCCTTGAGGTATCTTAAATCCAAAACAAGAGGTAGGAAGCAAATCAATAAAAGAAAAGAGAAAACAAAGAGACAACAAGCCACCTGATACGAAGCTCCGTGATCTCCAGAGACAATTGCGCGTGCCAATCCGACCTCTCAATCACCCACGAAGCTCTCTCCTCGGCCGACTGTGAGAATCCCAAGCTCTTCAGCCACGCCTCAATGCAGGGAAGGCTGTGAGAATACAAAGCCGACTTCTTGTCCGGGAGGAGCTTCAGCCATTTGTCCGTCGCTTCGGCTTCTGGCGCATTGCTTCGCTTGTCCGCCCTCACTATCACTACGCTACTTCCATAAGTAACACCCTTTCCTCGTCGGCAGAGGCTAAAGTATCTCTTCCTGGATAAAAGTGGAACCCCCTGCTCAAAGTACCTGATTCTAGAATCGAGAACCCATCCCGCTCCACCGGGAAAACCACCAGGAACACTAACCAGCGACGCCATTCTTCCTGGAGCAGCCCTAAATTGAAAAACCGTATTCGCGGTTAGAGAAATATAAGTACCTCCGAAGTACCTGTGATGGAAGCTTTCACTGAGCTGGTGACTCTCTACGTTGGAATCCATTAACTTGCGATGAGAGGGTGTGATTCGCGATCCCGTTTGGTGGTAGAAACACCCCTGTTCCCAGTGACACTCCACGTCCAAACTCGAGGCTCTGAAAAGATGAAGATAGCCTGGCCAGTGCGTTTGTGGATGACGATTGACGAGCGGGTCCCTGTGGTCTAGACGAATCTACCTGCGGTTTCAGCCTTCCAAAAGCTATCAGCACTTGCCGGCTCTGGGAGGGAGAAACCGCGCACTGAACTAGTTCCTTGCTGTTTCTCTGGAGCACCAAGAGGGACCTGTAAAAGGAGGACTAGCATTGTTGTTGTCAGAGAGAGAGAAGAGCAGCGTTTACCCCGGAGCAAGTGTCAGATTGAATAGTTTACCGGCGCTTCTCATTTCCAGATTCCTTTTGAATGTCAACAAGGACAGATCTCTACCGAAAGTCAGAAAGGACTGAGACAATGAAACCATGTATACTGGTTGGTCAAAACTATGATACGCACGAAGGAGCATAAAATCCTCCTGTAAACAGCACACAGCATTAAAAAAAGTAGAACCAAAACCAAAAGCTGTAATACCGGCTCAAACACACTAATGCTGCACGAGGTTGGCCTTTTATCTGGAGGAATATCTTGTAGCTTGAGCACGCGCTCGAGAAGAAAATCCAAAAACGGGGGAACGCCACCTTCTGCTACAATTTCCTCTGCAAGGTTTCCGTCAACAGAATAGCTTAGTGTCGATAACAAGATCAAAAAATGCGTTTTCTTTTCTGTACCCCTTGGCATTACCCTTTGGCATGGAAGACAGTTCTTGTTCTTGTTCTTCGGCGATAATTTCTGACGGTATCGTTCCAAACTGTATCGATCGCGATCGCTTACGTCCTGCTCAAAGCTCGTAAGCGCTGAATCGTTTTAGAGATACAAAGTTACCTTCGCCACTTTTCATGATGTGAGACTGAGTCACCGCAGCCAGCAATTCAGTAGTATCAGCGACATTTTCATACACCTCCAGTCCTTCAAGAACATTCACCTGTTGAAAACTATTAGCGATGCCAAAAGCTCGCAGCAACGCAAACAAAAGCTTGCCTAACAAACAAAATCAAAAACCTGTTCGCCTTCAACGTCTTCCAATCCAACAATAAACTTAGGGGAGGAAAGGTTTGCCGCAGAAAGAGAAGACTTACTAGCAGCCTCCTCCGCCACAGACAAGGTGGACACCTTTCTTGACAAAGCTTGATCTGTGTAAACCAAATCCATTAGAGACCACCCAAGCAAGCAAAAACTTAAAGAAAAAAAAGTTTAGAGATGTTCTTCCAAACCTTCGAGGAGTAGTTCCTCTTTACTGGATGAATCCTCCTTGGCAGGCTCGCGGAGATCCTTGTTTTGCTGGAAGCTCGATCCTCGAAACTCGGAGAATTTAACAGAGCTTGGCAACTTCTCGCTGGCTTGAGCGTGATGGATCTTCTTTAGAGTCACCTGCTGGAGCGCCATGAGAACCTCCGCCACGGAGTAGTAGTGCTGCATGTGGAGAATGGGATTCCAGCTGAATCGCCGCTGCTGGATGCAAGCCACCACCAGATCATACTCCCCGGGCGAGCCGCTCATCTGCAAATGCTGGCAAAGCGCATCGATAATCGCATTGGCGGCCGCGAATTCGCCCCTCAGCCACGAAATAAATCCATCCCTCTCGTCGGGAATCCAGTGCTGGGGATGGATCTCGGCGGCGCGGATCGGCATTGGCGCGGCCGCGGAGGGGGGATTTGCCGCGTCAGCGGCCATATCGGGAGCTATCGAGAGGAGATCGCCGCGAAAAGAGAAATCTAGCCAGATCGTGAGGAGAATCAGCGGTAGAACACGAAAGGCTGGAATATTTTGATCCCTCTTACCATCGATCGCGATTCTTCCTCGCAGCGCCTCGTGGACACCAGGCAAAGATGCGAAGATCCAAAGTAGAATAAACCCTAAGCGTCTTTAATCCGTGTTAATAAAGCACTCGTTAACCTCACTTTACCAGCTTATCTATTTGGTGCTCTTTCGGAGAGCCTCTTCCAAAACTTTTTGCAGTGTTTTTCTTCTTCTCATCGCGAGCGCAAGACAATCCTGGAAAAACGAGGAATCGAGGATGCCAAGCTTTCACGATTTTGATTCTAGGGGAAGAGAACGAACCTGGATTGTTGCTGTAGAAGCAGTGGTCGATCCACCAGCCTTGTGGAGAGCGATGATTTTCTGGGAAGAGTTGAGGATCACGATCATCTTAGTGTCTAAAATGGCTTCCTCCTCGGCTGTGGGATCCGCGATCAAGGACTTTTGGTTCATGGCTACTGTCAGCGCGAATGGAAATTCACCGAGGTTGAGGCGTCGCGGTTGAGTAAACTCGATCCCATCGGAGCTTGCTTGGGCATCTGGAGGAGCCTTCGTGATCTTTCCCTCACTTCTTACACAGATCGCGGGTACCTGTACTGTCCTGAAACTCTCAGCGAAAAAACAGAAGAGAACAGAGTGGCTTGGAGAAACTTACAATGCGCTAGAGCAGCTACTGACGCGAGCAGTGCTGCGTCAAGAAGTGATCCATCGGCGTCTAAGCAATAAACGTCCTGGGAAAGTTGCAAAGAAAATAAGAACCAAATATGAATCACTGTGGTGACGCTACCAGATAGATCATCCAAGCGGCTTTACCACTGACGATCGAGAGCTCACGTAAATCGACAACACCGGAGCTGGAAGAAGAAAAAATCGCAGCTTTGGGCATGAAGGAAAAAGAAAACCATCATACCTCAAGAGGGCATTTTGCAGCTGCTCCGTTATGACATATGCCTCCTCTGCTGGCCTTCCTGGCCTCACTCGAGGCGAGCAAATCGGTGGCATTACGAAATCTACAGCTGCTCGAAAGAAAATTCATACAGTTCAAGACGTCGTTTGAGAAAGGACTCACACAGGCAGCCTTGATCGGGTGTATCAGCAGCCGGCTCCATCGTCTCTAGCTTCGCTCCAGCCAGCATTGTCTATCGCAAAACCTCCCGAGTCCATCCAATCAATCGATCAAATCAAAGAGCAAAGTCACAAATCTTACCGTGTTTCCAATCTTGACAAGCGCCGATCCGTCCGCCGACGACACAGCGTCTAGAAATCCACAAATGCGTCAGAATACTTCGGAAGAAATCACGAATCCTCCTGCCAGGAAGAAATTCACTCACTGAACGACACCGACGTCGGGCGCGATCGCGTGAGCGGCCTCCCATCCGGCCGCACCGATGCATCCAGGTAGCGCTCGAGAAACTGCGCGGGATACAGGCGCTTGAACGCATCCACCTCGACATCGTCCGCCATAGCCAAAACCCTAAGAATTTCCCTTGTGTCTGCCTCGTGTGCCCTAATTAGGGCTGACGTGACACATCACGCCACGTAAGCAGGAGTAGGACAAGCAGGGTTTAAGAAGGGACCCCATTTCCACACAAATATCACCCCCTGGGCTTTCTTTTCTATTCACAAAATTTGGGGGCTTTCTCTCTCTCCTTGGGCGCAAGAACACCATCGCTACAGCAGCGCGAGCAAGGGTCATGTCTGGGCGATCTTACATGCACTACTCGCCATCGTCCGCATCCACTGGCAGCCTCTCGCCTCAAATCGGCGGCCTTGGAAGATCTCCCAACGCGCTGCTGGAGCATGACAAGTGAGTAATCCATACCTCGCATCTCCCATCTCTTCCATCCCATCTTGCTCGCGCTCGCGATATTTCGGCCGATCGCTGGCGATATTTCGATCGGTAGGTCATCGAGCGTCGCGGATCGGAGGCTTCCGGCTGGATTGGGGCCGCGCTTAGAATGTAGGGAAGAATGGGGTGTGGTGGAGCTCAGAGATCAGAGATCTGGGTTTTCGATCATCTTTTTTCTCTCCCTTTCTTTTTTACCTTTTTATTTCTTCTCTCATCTCGTTTCATCGTTTCTTTGTCTCAGGTACTTCACAGAGTTACTTATGGAACAAGAAAGTCTGCGACCTTTCATGATGGTTCTTCCTCACTGCAGCTTCCTACTTAATCAGGGTACGTTACATACACTTGTATCGATTTAAAGTTTTGATATTTTTTCTCATTTCTCGAGCAGAGATTCTTCGAGTTTCTAAACTCATAGGCCAGTCACAACTTCTAGAACAGGACACTTTGGACATGGGAAGCCCCCTGGGGTTGATTTCTAATGGAGGAAGCAGAGATTTAAATGCTTGGGCTGCCATGCAGCACGAGGTTGGTCATGCTTTTCTCTTTGGTTTTTGTTCGTTCTCTCATTTTGAGCTCGATCTTCTGTTTCTTTTTTTCTTTTTTTTTTTTGATATGATCCATGCAGAGGACTGTCTTACCTCTCTGGCATGGCAGCCCTGCCGGTTCGCCTGGACCGATTATAAAGAAGACCTTGCGAATCGAGATTCCTACCGATGATTATCCTAACGTAAGTGTTTATCATTTCGTGCGTTTTGCGTATGCGAGACGAGCTCTTTCGTCATTCTTGCTTGCTTGCAGTTTAACTTTGTGGGCCGCCTTCTTGGGCCGAGAGGACTGTCGCTGAAGCGTGTCGAGAACGAGACCGGGTGCCGCGTGATGATAAGAGGGCGAGGGTCGATCAAGGACGCAGCAAAGGTATGGGTTTTTCTCCCCGCGCACGGCCGTTTCATTTTGTTGCTTAGAGCTCTCTCTCCAGGAGGAGAAGATGAGGGACAAGCCTGGCTACGAGCACTTGAACGAGCCATTGCACGTCCTCGTGGAGGCGGAGCTTCCGGCCAACCAGATCGACACGCACTTGCAATACGCGCAGGAGATAATTGAAGACGTGCTTCGGCCACCTCCGGTATCGCTTTTTTTCTATTAAGGTTATCCTCTCTAGTTCTTAGCGCACAGAAGTCATTAGCTATCTTTTTTTTCACAATAAGTTTCCGTGACTGCTGTCCACAGGACGAGTCTGTGGACGCCGTGAAGAAGGCGCAACTCCGGGAGCTGGCGATGCTAAACGGTACACTACGAGAGGATAGTCCATACTTGACAGGTTCGCTGACTTCATTCAACAATCCCGGCATGAAGAGACCGAAAATTCGAAGATGACGAGGTGACTCTTTGGTATATAGCTAGGAAGGAGAGAGAAAGAAGTACTAGGGAATGAGCGACGTTACTTTCTCGTACGTGGTGGAGGGGTTTTTGCAGATCCAATAAAGTGGGATGAACTCGCTGGACCTCTTGGGGGATGCATCCTTGGATTGGCACGGTACGTAGCTTTGCTCTTCACTTTTGATCGATCTCTTTTCATCTCTTCTTCTCAGGTAGGATTCATCTAGTGCTCAGGAGGAGTTTGCATCCTTGCTGTGTTCATCCCGCTCCACACTTGAAGAGTATAGCTGGGTACGTGAGAAGTTTGCGAAGTTTTTAAGGATAGCCAAGAAAACAGGAGTTGGCTTTCGTTTTGGTTTGAAGATATTTCGGTACCTTTTTTAACAGCGAGCTTAGCCGAGAGAGAAGAATGAAGAAGAATTAATTAGCCCAGAGATGAAGATGACGAAGAAGGGGAAAAAGGACGAGTGTGTAAGCGTGTGTGTGTGTAGTGTTGACCTTTTTGTGGGAAAAAGAAGATTCCAAAAGTGTTTGATTCCTGGATTCGCTCCAGATTGATTGATCACGTATCCATGATCATATTGGTGGAGGGAATGGATTTGAAGGACTTGATCTTGACTCTTTTTTGACAGTGTCAAAAGCAAGTCCCCTTGCTTGTGTGCACTACACTGCATGATTTGGACGTACCAATGCTGGAATAAATTGTACCAAATGGACGCCCAGATTCTATTCCCATTCTCTTGCGACTGTTTACCACGGGTTATCGAAGCAAATACCTCGCTTAACCACGTTACTAAGGTGTGTGTGTTCTTCCAAATCATTGTGGTTGGAACCTTGATGATTAAAACCAAGGTCAGGACGTGCACGCGATCACATCATTTGTTTGGGCGATTCTCTGCGAGTGGAGGGCTAAAGTCAAACTTTGGGTGAAATTTGTCAAAGGGTAAAAACCAGTCTCTCTTGACTCTATATTCTAGATTCCCCATGGATAGAAAGTTCTCTCCCCCCTCCCCCCCCCCCCCAAAACAAGTTGCGGTACTCCCTAGAAATCGAGTAAAGTTTATATGCTCTCACCATATTCTACAGTATTCCCCTCTGGATCGAACCAATGTTTCTTTCCTCTTCTTTGGTACTAGAAAGCATTGATCTGTCCCACTGAGACTTGTATCATTTGCGCATTCCGGATGAGAGATTTCTCCATTTTATATTCTTTAACGCTCAAAGGCATAGTTTAAGTTTTCTTTCAATTTTATTAAGTTAATATTACTATAAATGCCAGGAACACAATGTTATATTTGATATTCTTTACTTTGATCATAAAATTCTCCATGCCAGTGACCACCAGCCCAGCATTTCAAAGTTCTTCCGTGCAGCACAAACTCGACTTTGTGTTCTTCTGGACAGACCCGGAATTGTTCTCCTGCCACGTGGCGGCCGTATGCGGAGTCCCGCCTTTCCTCCGGTCGAATATTCTCTGCACCATTCCTATCCGGAATCCGGAATGGTGGTGGCATCCACGGCCCAGATTTGCCGGGTCGAGCACAGGGACCAAATAAATAGTTTTGGAGGCCTTACATTGTTTGCCTCATTCAATCTCTTTGGTGGGTTTTCTACTTTGGTAAAAAAAACTATCGATGCTTCGCTTGGGTTGCTTGAGGATATTTTTCGAGTTTTTAAACTTGAATTCCATGGGAGCAGTAGTGAGAGTAGTGACAGTGGCGATCCTCTTCTAGTTTGTTTTTTCTAGCTTTCTTTTTTGGAGAGACTCACCCTCACTCCTCTTGGATATGTATCAAGTGAAAAATTTCTCTCCGGGTACGAATTTCATGTCCCAGCAGCAGCAGCAGCAGCCAACTTTGTACACTGGATTGAGCGTCGAGCAGGCGAAAATCTCTGCGTCCGAGCCTAAACCAAGGCTCCGATGGACACCCGAGTTGCATGAGCGATTCGTGGAGGCTGTCACTCAGCTGGGAGGAGCCGAGAGTAAGCCGAAAGTCCCAGAAATCCCAGAAAGTTCCACTAAAAAGTTCTAATGTTATGCCTCTTTCTCGATCACTGCAAAGCTAATTCTAAAATTTGGATTGGAATGGATGTAGAGGCGACACCAAAATCCGTGATGAGGATCATGGGAGTCAAAGGCCTTACTTTGTATCATCTCAAAAGCCACCTTCAGGTTTTTTGCTTTTTTTCTTGGATTTTTTGCCTTCAGTTCTTGATGCTTTGCTTTCATCAGAAATTTCGTCTTGGGAAGCAACTCAACAAGGATACAAACGTCGCAAACAGAAATGGTAGAAAAGCTTTCCTCGCATTATACTATAATGTTTCAAGCAAGCATTGAGTCCCAAACATTGCTTTACATTTTGTGTGCAGCCAGCATTGTATCATACAACACACCCAATGCTCAGGATTTGATAGCCCAGCAGGGTCACCTTTCCTCATCCTCATCTGAGTAAGCTCCATCCTTTTCCCCCAAATATTCTGTAACAACTAGCTTGTCCTCATCACTTTGCAAGTTCTCAAATCACAGAAGCTCTGAGGCTACAAATGGAGGTGCAAAAGAAGCTACATGAACAACTTGAGGTAAAGTTTTCTAATTTCTGTAATTAATTATAATTTTTAATTTTCTTACAACTTATACAGGTTCAAAGGCATCTACAGTTGCGAATCGAAGCCCAGGGGAAATATCTCCAAGCTCTCTTAGAAAAGGCAAGGGAGACTTTTTCTGTAGGAGGCCAGGATCTGAACGCCTCAGTAAAACTGGAACTTTGCAAAGCTGCATCAAGTGCCGAGACCACGCTGGAGCAGCAGCTTCTTTTTGCGAGGGAACAGAGGCTTCAGTCACACAATCTTCACCAGGTATTAGCAAGCCAGCAGCAAAGTGGGATCAAGAAACCAACGAGGATATTTGGTGGAATTGAGCCCTGGATGCGTCTCAAACGCGAGGAGGGAATGTTAGATCAAGGTTTAGTAACACTTTCTTTGCAAAAGCCCCAAGCTCATCATATAATGGGCAACAAGATGGAGCAAGGTCTGGACCTGAACTGCAAAGAAGTGAACGGTCTTGACTTGAATGAGTTTGGTTGGGCAGCTGGCCCAACAGAATCTTAGCAAAAGTTAAGAAGTTAATATAATTCCGATTAAAAAGTTATAAAGATAAAGTTCGGTTTACTCCAAAAGGTAAGAATTGTATATAAATCAGGGTTTCGGGTTGTGACTCTATATTTGTGCCCATGCTTCATAGTGAGGACCGATCTTGCAGTCTGACGAAGAGTTTACAGACTTGGTTGAACAAGAGGAAGCGTTCTCCACAGCTCCGTTCTTCGATTCAACATCCATACCCTAAGTCCAGCATCACAAAAACGTTGACTTGGTCAAACCAAGGAAAGCGTTCTCCACGCAAGGCGGCTCTGGAAGGACCCAAGATAAGTTCTTTCGATAGCGAGATGGTGGACCAAGAACTTAGAGAGCCCAAGCGAAGAAAGGTGGACGGCGATGAGGGTGTCAATTTGGGCAAATATTCTTGCCATCAAATGGATTCCACATCTTCTTCGTACACAAAGTGGAGACCCCAGAAGTACGACAGGCCTCTAAACATCACGGACAAAGCTCACTGGTTTCCACTGTTTGGCAAGAGACTGACCAAGGGGGACGTCGATACACTAGACACATTGATCTTCTCTGTCCACGAGGAGTCGAAGCTCCCAAGACTCGATGATGACGAGAAGATTCCCATGGAGTTTGTGGACGAAAAGGGCGCTGTTTGGGAGTTTGGATACAAGAAGGGGAAGAGAGGGCCGAGCTTGGTCACAAATCAGTGGATTCAATATGTGAGAGAGAACTCGCTCCAAGAAGGAGACATTGTGTGCTTCTACAAGAAGATGCTCATGAATCCCTTGGCACCAAAGTTTGGAATCACCTTCTTCAAAATTCCAAAGTCCAACTAGAAACAGAAAAAATAAATCAGAGTATTATTAAGGTATAGCTTGTAAGGTTGGACTTTGATTGTTGATGATACTGACTAATCTAAGTCAAAAGTTCCCAAGACTGTCTACCTTAGACAAAGCTCCAGGCCAAAATAGTTTAATACTTACCGTCACAGCTCATTTACCTGATCTCTTCACCCAACGAGATAGAGAAAGAGACCCAACAGATGTGGACTTGAGGCTCGGATATTTTTCTAAAGCTTTGGATTGGATGGGGTGTTTTGGACCCTTCTGGCTTCCAAGGGGTGTGCATTTTCGCCACCTTTTCAAAGAGTTTTCTTTTATAAAATTTACAACAAAAATAAAAAGCTGGAAAAGCATAGCAGCTTTTCAAGGGCATCCATCATCTTCCACTCTGTCTGTATACCTCTGTGCCCAAGCTGGGGAAGTTGATAACTAACTTACTCAATATCCAAAACAACAAGGTTGGAAAGGCCAATCCTATGCCAAAAAGACATTGAATAGCAACGTTCACGTTCACACACAAGTTGCTTCCAGAACCCAAATGAGCTGGCTAGCATGTTCAAAAGTCAGTGCTCCAGTGCTGGACCACCTTTGACCAGTCAACTCTTTGTTTTCCTCTTCTGTTTTTTTCAGCTTTTTTTTTTCTTCCTAAATGAATGGTTAGAGTTCTACATTATAATGTAAAATTATGTAGAATGCCTGGGTCCTCTCTTGTGTTACTTATTCTCTTCAATGTTGTCTGTGCCGAGTTGAGTTCTACCCTCTATTCTTTCTGCCTGTTTTTTCTTGTTTTCTTTCCTGGTTTGATGTGGGATGTGGATGCGCTTTTTGGGGCTTTTGCGGGATGGAAGTGAAGAATCAATTGTGTGAGGACGAAGATGAGCCTCCTGCAGCTGCAGCTGAAGTGCCCTGTGACGATGAAGTTGGCGGGTATTGTTGATGTTGATGTTGTTGCTGCTGTTGTTGTTGCAAGGACCTTGAAGATGAAGATGTTGTGGGGTGTGTTGTCAACCCTGAATGAGAACACAAACACCTGCTGAATTGGTACGTCTCAATGGCGAATTCATTCCCACAGAAATGCAAGCTTGACTTTAGAAAGTCGGAGTTACCTGGTTGTGTAGTGGAAGCACCACCAGCTGAAGGTGGTGGAGAGATTGCAGACGCACCAGCAGCAGCAGTAGCGTTGTACATAGCCGATGCGGGCGGCGACGACGAGGACGACGGCGATGGCAGAGGTGAAGTTGGCGCTAGGGGTGAATACTGCACAACTTGAGGGTGGCCATGGTGGTGTTGCATGCCTCCAGCAGGAGAATAAGGCTGACCACCACCAGAGGGATAGGTGGATCCAATCTGGTTGAAGCCAGAGTATGTATACACTGCTGCTGGATTGCTTATGGTGCTGCTGCCACTACTACTTCCACCATAGACAGCTGAAAGTTGTGGATTCCCGTAAGGATACAGGCTCTACAAAAAAAAAAAACAAAAAAAAAACACAAGGCAAAGACGCCATAGTACGAAACGCTTGAGAACTATGGCCTCCTTGGGATTGCATAAAAAGCGAAAAAAAAAAACGAGGGAAAGGGATAAAGAAGAAGAATGTGTAGAGAGTATAGAGCTGGAGGAAGATTAGGGATGAGGGTGGTGGTAAGGTACCTGGTAAGAGTACTCCGAGGGGACGTAAGCGTATCTGGAGGAATAGGTTGGAATAAAACTTCGTTTCGATCGATCGATCGATCGATCGATCGTGGAAGGAAACTTACCCGTATGGAGTGGCGGCGTATGAGAACCCGGCTTGAGGATACGAGAATGGAGCGGCGGGCATCTGTGGAAACGATGACGAGGCCCCGCCGGGAGAATAGCTTGCTGCCCCGACTTGAGAGCTCCCGAGAACTGGGGAGAAGTGACGAACTCTCGAAGCACCTGAATTAAAACCAAGAATGTTTTTAAATGTCGAAAGCGCGTCGAGAGAGGGAGTGAGGACACAAGAGAACTAAAAAACCAGTTTTTTCCACGACCAACAATCAAAGCTGATCGATCTTGTAGCTAGAAGTTCGAGAAATGGGAAGGAAAAGACTCGTACCTTGATGAAATGGTGGGAACCTCGGCCTCACTCCAAGTGCTGCAAGGTTGCAGTTTGCTCGCCGGCCATCGATAACCGGCGTTGGATTCTCGCAAGCTCGTCGTGCCGACTCGGGATCCTTGAAAGTTACCTGTTCCAACCAAATTTTTTATCATTTCCAATGCTTGTGAAGTTACTGCAGCCAGGCATTTCGATCCACATTCGCTCGAGAAGACAAGATAAAAAAAAGGGTGGGGAAAAAGAGAAAATGGGAAAAAAAAAAAGAGAACTTTGCCGGATTCTCATCCGTTAGTTCACTTGGGTCCGTCACGAAAAGAACAAAGAAAAATCACCCAAGCAAGCTGGCAACTTGGCAAGGATGGGATCCACAGACAACCCAGCTAAGAAAAGTTCTTAGCCCAAACAGTGGAGGAAAAAAAGAAAAAGAAAAAGAAACAGCCAAGCAAGAGATAGATCATGGATAGAACCAAAACCAAGAAAGAATCGAGGAGACAAAGGAGAGAAGAAAGGAGTGAATTCACGCACAAAGCCATAGCCTTTGGAGCGCCCAGTGTTCTTGTCCGTGATCACCACAGCCTCTAGAATCTCGCCAAACTGCTCAAAGTATTGCCGCATCGTGTCGCGCTGCGTCTCCCAAGCCAGGCCCCCGACGAAGATCTTGGTGAGAGTGGTGTCGCCAAACTGAGATCCCCCTAAACCTCCGTGATGGACGTGCTGGGAATGAGAAGATCCTCCTCCTCCTCCCCCTCCCCCTTGCTGTGGCTCGGCCATTCTTCCTTCTTTTCTCCGGAAATCTTGGAGCTCCAAAATCCTTGGAACGATTTTCTAGAGCTACTGAAGATCAAACCCACCGGAGAGAGATGGTTCCTGCGCCAGCGCTTGCGCTCAAGCGGCGCTCAAATCTATAGCAAAGAAGGAGATTTCTCCGTGCGCTCCATGTATCCACCTGTGAGCCTTGGATCCAGGAAAAGAGGAAAAAAATCCCTAGCGCTGTGGAGAGTGAGGAGTTTTAATAAGTGGGGAGGGGGAAAAGCGAGGAGCTTGCGAGCACTATGTTGGTCTCTTGCTGCTGCAGCGATCCATCGTCCATATGATGATCAAAGCCAGGCAGGGATGATCGAAAAGAAAGAAGAAAAAGAGAGAAAGGATGCGATTTTATTTTTTTTTTCCGGCGAAGAACAGCGAATGGACAGCGGGGACAACGTGCACGCAAGTATTACGAACAGCGAAGAGAAGCACACACACACACACACACACACACTCACTCTCTTACAAAAACTCTTGGAAAAAAATCACCCAAGAAGGCAAACCAGGAAAAAAAAAGGCTGGAGCGAAGGCTGGAGGCAGCAAACAGCAGAGGAAACCAGCAGAGGTGAGATAATAGCAAGACAGCTCACTAAAGTCCAGCAGCCAGCCAAGCACAGGAAAACAAAAAAAATAAAACGATTTATTTTTTTTTATGGCTTTTCACATTTTTATTGAGATCATGGCACCCCAGTGACAAAAAAATGGACAAAATCGAGAGGGGAAAAGAAAGAGGGAATGTGGATAAATGTGCCAGGATAAAACAAGGATGGATGCTGGGAATGCAAGCAAAAGGGGAGAGAAGAGAGGGCGGTCCACCAAAAAAGGGAGAAGGGAATGAGAGCAGCAGCAAGCACTGGTGGATCTGGCAAGAGTGCGAAAAAACTTAGTTTTGGATCGTTTTTACAGTTGGAAGAGTTCTTCCTCTCTTCCGGGTTTGTGGGAAAATCTCATACGAGAAACTTTGGATAAAATCACTGTGATCTCGGTTACCATAGCTGCCCGGGCGGGCAGCGGGCAAGCCAGCAGCGCGGGCCCACACACGTCATCCGTTGCCGGTCGCTGACGTGGAAGATTGCCCCACGTGGCGGCTCCTGAGTTGTTGCCGTGATAAGTAAGGAATTTCGAAAGATACGGCGGTGGGAGGTAGATTCGGGGAATCCCCGGCGGGATTTGATTTCTTTACGAGGAAGCAGCGGCCACGACCATGAAGATGGCGCGGAGTGACCTAAAAATCTTGGTTTTAAAAGATTCTAACGTCCATGTGGACCATTGGAAATCGACAGCGATGTTTGCTTGCTCGCCACAAGTTTGGGCGACGCGCGCCATTGTTTGGTGTAAAGGGCGGTCCAAAATCGAAAGCGTCGAGGCACATGTTGGGCGATTATTTATTTCCATGATCGAGAGCCCGAATCCCCCAACTTTTGCCTAAATGCCTGTTCCCGCGCTTTTTCTCGTTCGCATTATAGGGTTCTAACTCCCGCTCTTTTTATTGTTTGAATTTAGGGCTATAAAGGCTTCGACCTAATTAGGGTTTAGGCTTTTGCGCGACGAGGATGAAGCAGGGGCGTGGGAAGAGCGGTAGCGATGGCGGCTTGCTTGGCGCCGTGCGCATTCACGCGGTGGCGCTTCGCAGCACGCTCGAGGTACGCCTCCTTTCCGGGTAAATTTCCACGCGAATTTCTCCGATTTTCAGATGCTCAACGAGCCAGCGCCGTCCGCCTGCGAGAGAGTACCGTGGAGTGATGTCAAGAAAGCGGCGGAGGCTGTCTCGAAAGAAGCCACGACAAGTAAGTTTCAATCTCCTCGATGTTCCTTGATGTTATTCCCCTCCTTTTTGGGAGTTTTTTAAGCTTTGTTTCTCTCACTCAGCTGGAATGCTGTGGAGTGGGACTCCATCGGCGCAAGAGGCTGCGGACAAAGTGGAGAGCTACATCAACACACTGCAAGGCTTTCTCCTCTTGTGCCATGGGAGCACTGTGGGGGCTGGCCCGACTCTTTTATCCACCGTCCAGGCCGTCGCGAAAGGAGCGTTGGAATCCAGCTTGTCGCTGCTGGAAAGTGCCTTATCTCTCGGCTCTCAAGGTGATGCGAGCTTTTCCACGATTTCTTTCGATTCTTTTTCTTTGGTCGACTGGGTATTAAGTAAGCTTTTCTCTTTCTTTGTTGCAGCTGCGAGGCTGGAAGCACTACCGCCTCTTACAGGCTGCGTGTGGGAAGCTTGCGAGCTTGTACTGAAAGCTCCGTCTGATAATCGTACCGCAGTGGGAAGGGCCATTGTGCAAGTTGGGACTTCCATAAAGGACGTGGTACGTGAAATGAATGAAATTGAATTGGAGCGAGCGGAAGGAACGATTGATGACGATGATGGTGATGGAGGAGGCAGCGGCAGCCATTGCAGCAGCGAAGTTGACCCCGAGACACTGAGCTTTGACGCAAAGTTTTCACCTGGAGAAATGGACGTTGCCAGCGCTGTCAAGGATGTTATCAGCGCCGTGCTCGTCGTGGTAAGGCAGCTGCTCTACGTGGTTACCAAGGCACAGGATACCAGCGCTCCCGGGAAGCTCGAGAGCTTGGAAAAGATCTTGGAGCAGGCTAGAAGTATAGGTGTGGACGTAGACGAGCTGGGAGCTTCAGTGTATCCGCCGCAGGAAATCCAGGAGATAAGAGCCAGGAGCCGGGGGATCGAGAGTAGCATCCAGATGGTTTTGGCGGAAGTTATAGCGCTGCACGGCAGCGTGCCCGACGACTTGGCTGTGGCTTGCGACAAGTCACAAGAGTCTCACTTGGGATTACACGCGAGGCTTTTGGCACTAGCATGACAAAGCCGAAGTTATGAGAATGTGAAGCTCTTGCGACCGACCCTCGTGTTCTAGATGGTCTCTTCGCAGCAAAGCTCGAGCAGCGAAGAAGACGAAGATGGGAGGATTGCTCCTGACTCTGATGGTGCTGTTGGCGATGGCTGCAGTTCGCACTGGAGCTCAAAACAGCAGCGTCGAGGCAAGACCCTTCTTTCCAAAGCTAGACTTTTTCGTTAGTACTTCGGTTGTTTGTGTTCGTTTTTTCGTTCACGGCAGCTAGCGATGGGAGATTTGCTGGGGACTTTTATCGGAGCTTCTTCGTCTCTAAACGTATGGAATCCAAATGTGGAGATGACGAACGAGTACAGTGCCTCGCAAATCACTTTGGTCTCCAGCAACCTGACAAACCTCATTGAAATTGGCTGGCACGCAAGTACCTTTGCTTCTTTGGTAAAGTTCCTCTCTTTTCTCTTTTACCAGGTCTATCCTCTACTGTACGAGGACAATGAAACTCATCTCTTTGTTCGCTGGACGGTAACTGTCTCTCTTTGTATCGCTGCTTTGCTTGGAGACTGACTTTATAGCTTGATAGATACTCGATGAAAGCGGCCGGATTGGATGCTTCAACACCAATTGCCAGGGATTTATCCAAACCTCTACCAACATAATTGTGGGACTCACACTGGACAACATGGTCTCGGATTTAAATGGAACGCAGTACACTACGGCTCTGGCTGTTCTCAAGGTACAAAAATTGCATTTGATTCTTCCAGTCGTACAAAGATCTCTAAACCACCACCATTGTCTCAGGATGGTCAAGGAGACTGGTGGGTCTACAACGATAACGAGAAAGTTGGATACTTCCCTTTCGGCCTGTTACCCGAGATGGACAGCGGAGGAGCCGCTATCGTCTCTTTCGGTGGCCGAGTCTTAAACAAGTGGAACGAGAACCGCCACACGTACACCGAGATGGGCAGTGGCTTCTTCCCTCTCGCAGGCTACGGCTTTTCTGCTTTCCAAGTCGATCTCGTCGTCACAGATGCTGACAACGTAACAACGAAACTGGTTGGCGAGCATCTCATACAGCTTACCTTTGACAACGTTGGCGATTGCTACTATACGTACGTCGAGCAGCGGACTGGAAGGCTTTACTTTGGTGGCACCGGGTACAATCCCAGATGCCAGACGACCACTTGATAGATCTTTGTAAGAATCCTTCGCTTAAGGTACCCTCCCTCTATGGAGTTTTTCTCTTGGATCCTTGTCTCTTGTCACGGTGTTTAGAAACCATCGAGAAAACCTGCGTGGTGGTGTTGTGAGAGTTTTGAGAAACTAGCTTTGCTTGCTTACCTTTTTCACGCCACTAGTGAGTCCCATTTTCTCCAGAGCCGAGTACTTCACCCATTGTGTTCTTGGAAGTGTTTTGGCCTCCATAGCAGCGTTATCGTCTAAACCCAAGAACTTGGTAAGAAACTTCATAAGAGACTATATCGCTTACCGGTGGAGGAGATTTGTAACCATTCCACGAACATATTGAGCCGGATGTGCGAGAAGACATGTCTGTAGCTTCCAACTTCTTCGCGAGTCTTGACACTGGACTTGTCCAGGCTTAAGCCGAGAGAGCTTCGCAGGTACTTGTTGACGCTTGTTCTTCTCGTCTTGGCGGAGGTCTTTGGATCTTTAAGCAACACGGCCGGAAACTCCCACAGTCCGGCAAGCAAACCATTCTCGGGCCTTTGTACGAGGAGGAACAACGAGCCATCGTCTCCAAGTGGAAGAAGTTCCACGACGCACACGGCAGTAAACTCTTCTCGCGGTGCCGCTTTGATGGACTTGGCTGGGAAATCTGTGACGCTCACGGCCACTTCCTTGTCAGCTGACTGCTTTTGAAGAAGAAAAGCCTTGCAAGAGCCGGCTATGGGACACCCCGAGCACAAAGGAGCCTTTGTCTTGCACACCGCGGAGCCAAGATCCATGAGCGCTTGGTTGAAACTTCCGGGCCTTTCCAAGTCTACAATCTCTCCCGCTAGTTTCCTGGAAGAAAAAAATTTGGCATGAGAGTTCCAACTTGCGAAAAGCTTACCATAAAAGTTTGGACTCTCGTGTTGCATCTGAGATAGCTCGTAGCCGAGAGATCACACGGATGACATTCACATCCACTGCGGGCACCGGCTGTGAGAAAACAATGAAAACAAAGCAATGAGATAACAAAGAACAAAAAAGAACTTAAATGGGAAAACAACGAAAACAAAGCAAAGAAGTTACCTGCTTGAATGCAATGGAAGCAATAGCACCGGCTGTGTAGTTTCCAATGCCAGGGATTTGCCGCAGCTCAGCTGCATCTCGAGGGAAAATGCCCCCGGAATTTTCCACGATGTGCTTCGCTCCCTGATCGCAAGAACTCGTGAAGCACAAGCGAAAAAAAAAAGAGTTTGAATACCTGCCTCGAGAAGGAACCTCGCGCGTCTGTAATAGCCAAGTCCAGCCCATAGTGAGTTTACTTCCTATGACGAAAAAAGAAGAAGAAAAAAAAATCCTAAGAACAAAAGAGATTTTTTTCTTTGTATACAAACCTCTTGAGAAGCTTGCGAGAGATGGCTCAAGCTCGGCCACTTGCTCATCCATCTGGGAAAATAATCTTTCACTCTTCCTACCGTCGTTTGCTGGAGCATCATCTCCGAGACCCACACAGAGTAAGCTCTCTCCTCCACATTCTCTCCCACAAAATCATCCGGCCGCCATGGAAGATCGCGCTTGTTTCTATCGTACCAATCCAGCAAATCCCTCCTGATGCTCGTCACCTCGTGCTCGTGGAAGCAGCGCCCGTCCAGATCCTCAATGTCGGGTGGATTTGGAGCGATCGATCGCATTACCACGAAGAACAGTGAAAAACCCCAAAAGTTTGAAGAACCCTAAAATTTGCCGTTGATCGAATCTTATTGCAAAAGAATAGAACATTCTCACAATGTACAAAAACAATTTACACCAGCCTATTTCACGCAATCTCTCTGGAAAGCCAAAAAACCAAAGTAATCAACCTTTACACGCCCTTTCCATTTGCTCCATTCGCCTCTTCTTTCTTTCCAAGCTCTGGAACAGCGCTCGCGGCCGTAGCTTTGTTGGATTTGGACGAAAAATCCCAGAGCATGATGCTCGCTGCGAGCGTCAAGATCATCTTTGGCCTCACCTGGATCAAACAATGGATGGATCAAAAGTTTGTAACTAAGAAAGAAAGGAAGAGACATCTTCTTTCTTTACCTCTACAATGTCATCCCACAGGAGGAAGATCGAGCAGCCAAGTTTTCGTGCCACGCTGATGATATAGTTTGCGTTTTGCTTCCTATCCTCGTCTGGATGAAAAGCAACAAAAATGAAGGTGGACAACAAAAACCAAGCTTGCCTACCTGTTTCTCCCTTTGTAACTAGATTCCAGTTCACTACTCTTGGCTCCACAGCAGCAAGGAGATCGAGAAAGAAGATACCATTCGCCAGACTTTTATCCTATCGCAGGTCCAGGAAAGATTTATGAGATTGACAGAAATCGTGCACAAAAGGCGGGCTTACCTTGAAGCTTTCCATTCTCGACTCTCTACCAGCACGCTTAACTTTCTCATTTGTCCACTGTAGAATATCCGCATCGGAGACCTCTTTGCCGTGCAGCCTCAGCTTCTTAAGTACGTGAAGCATGCTATATCTCATCAGTTGCCACAAAAAAGCTGCACAACAAGTGCAATTGTTAGGAGTTCTTCGAGCTTGAGGTAAGCGAGAAGCACCTAAAATGAGCTTTTTGTTTCCTTGAACAATGTCGTTTCCTGCTACGTTCACTAGCGACAGCTTCATGCCTTTTCCAATGTCCACAACCTGATTGCAGTTCTCAACTTTCTTGAACGGCATCTTGATCGGGGGTCTGTTTGCGTGCTTCCAGTTGACACATCCCGGGTTTAGCTTGTCAAGAACCTCGAGCAAAACCCATCTGCAATCGTAGATTCAAATGTTAGAAGGCTCAAAATTAAAAAGAAGAAAACTTACCCATCCCGAACATCCTCGAAGAGATGATGAAGGTAAGTGTCCATTCCCAGGCTGTTGATCCACATGCGAAACGCGCGTTCCTCTCTCGTGTCCTGCTCATCGTCCTGGATCATCTCGGCAAATGTTACTGCCACCTTGCTGGTGTCCAGCGTCAGACCATTTCTGAAAAGAGACAGAAAATCAAGAGGATGCAACCTTGTTCAATAGAAAAACTACTACCGCTCGTGGAAAAGGTGCGCTATGAATGCCAGGTTCAAATTTGCAGAGCCGTCAACAACATCCTTTGGTGATAAGTACTTTTTGCAGTTGATTTTCTCTGCTTGAGACAGTAGTAATGCCGCCCTTTCCAACCCATCCTTTTCCAGAGGAGCCAGGCTACAGCTTTCAGGTGCTAACGCATGCAAAAGCAATGTATAAGCTTCACCATCCTATCCATAAAAGGTTCACTTATTAAGTCCTATTACCATGTTTCCAAATTTTTCGAAGACATACCTTGACATCAGAAGAGAAATTAGTAACTTCTTTCTTGTAGCCACATTTTTTCAGATGGAAGTTCATCCACTTTAACAGCATTTTCTCGGCTGGTAGATGCAGGAGCTCTTCAACTTCCTGTGTACGATAAAAAATGTAAGAAAATACCTCTATCTACATAGATCGTGAAACCATACCTCGCTATCGTTCAGCACCTCCACTAGTTCTGGTGTCTGTTTCAGGTTGACAACCGAAAGAAGCTGAATCTGGAAAAGAAAAATACAAAATGATGAGAAAGAAACTTTAACGTCTAGATTACTAGCTTACCTTCACGATTTGAGAAATCAAACCAAGAACCAAATGCGGCTGGCAGGACAAAGAAAAGGTCTCAGTATACTTTAAAGCACATGATCAGAAGTACTAACCCTGCCCTCTGCAAGATCTTCCGTTCCTATATTGACAACAGAACAACCGACCGCTTTCGCTGAATTCAGGCACAGTTTATGATTCTCGACTCTTTCCCAAGGATTTAGCCTGCTCTTGATGTTTAATGCTCTCTCGTCGATAGTTCCAGGAGCCGCCACGTTGATAAGCTTGCTTTTCAAACGAAACAGTGATCCATAAGAAATCAAATAGCCGTGTGAGATAGCGGCACTTACCACAGCAAAATTCCATCCTTGACAATTTCAAACAAGTCGCCCCCGGATGCATCGATCGGCAAAACAGGATCCAACACGGAGTCGTCGGCCAAGTAGCTGTTGATGTGATCAACGTACGCTTTCTTCTCCGAGTCACTGATCGTATGAATCAGCATTGTTGTGGCATCCTTTAGAAACGCGGAGGTTCGGTGAGGGCCGATAACTTTCGGGCTTCCAATCTTTTGTAGATGCAAATACATCTACACACGCAAATCACCACACTTGTCAATCCAAAGATCTCTCTAGAATTTTTTTTCCTTCGTTACCTGAAGGAAAGATTCGAAATCCAGGCCTCCGGTAAAACCTGGATCGTGCTGCTTCATGATTCCAACGATCTCCTCTTGCGTTAGCGCCTGCTGGAAAAATCCCAGCTTCGAAGTGCCATGCTCCAAACCAGCCGCGGTGATCCGTCCAGAGTCATCTTTGAGCAAATCAAACTACGAAAAGGAGGAAGAGAAGAAAAACCATGAGAGCTAGAGAAATTTCTATCGCGAACCTGCGTCTTCAAGTAGCGCAGCTCCTTCTGCGTGAGCTGACTCGCCAGAGATGGATCCGACACCACCACGCCTCCAAATCCCGCCATCGCTGCTGCTCTAGACGCGCAATCTGATGCTACATTCTCGCCCTAGGGCAGACTCCTCCCAGATCGATCGCGGGGGCCCTTAAGACACGATATTTCGAGGAAATCGAGCGCGACGGAGTGGAAGCGCCGCCCTCTCCCCCATCGCTTGACCTGGAAAATTAGTCTTTAGGATTTGGCCTCGCCGACCATCGTTCGATTCCCCCTAAAAGAATTTTAAAAAACCTGGGACAGTTGTAAGTTTAATTGAGTTGCCCTAAATCGGGATTTGTCCATAGGATATACCATGTACGGAAAAGAATAAGCTTCGTGACCGTGATCATTGGGCTTTCAAAGTTTTTAGCGCTTTTTGTAGAGGCAAGGTTTGAGCTCCGGCCAAGAGAGTTTCTTGGAGGAAGAACGATCGTCTTTGTCTTTGCGGAGGTAGAAAAGTAAGAACATTCTGTTCGAATCATCCTGCCAGGAATCGAGAGATGAGAACGTCTTCTACTTGCAATTTACCTGTTTGACGAGACTGAAGCCAAGAGATTTCAATCCCCTGAGGAAAACTTGAGGGTCGGCGCCGTGGTTTGCAGGATCAAAGCGGCTCTTCACTTCTGCTATCAAGAGCCATCCTCTGGCACAGCAAAAAGTTTAGTTTCGCAAGCAAAAACCTAAGAAAAAGCTTCCTTCTTACTTGGCCTTTAGAACACGATGAGCTTCTTTGAGATAGCTTGGATAATCCGTTCCCATGAGGGAGAGGCAAAACACTGCTACATCCACCGAGGAACTGGGAATAGGCGTCTGAAAATTCATGAACAAAAAGAAACAACAATGGATCAATGGACAAAACAATGGAACAGTGAACAGTGGAAAGTTTTTAAAGGAGCTTACACTGGCCATGTTGCACGCAGTGACTACAGGATCATTGGAAACAAGATCGAATGAAAAGACTTTGTTCTTGACGCTTTTGGCGAGCCTAGCATCACCTAGAAATCACACACAAAAAAACAAACACGATCAACAAGAGAGAACTCTGGAATTGATATACGTACCACAGCCAAAATCCGCGACTACCAAGTTGGAGTTTCTGGAATTTAGCCACTCGATGATCACATCGACTGGAAGCTTGGGCCATCGAGACATTTGTTCTTGGTATCCTGCGTGGTACTAGTTGATACAGTTAGCTTGAGAAAAAAGAATTCGAGGATTCTCGATCAGTTCTCACCAGTTTAAAAGCGTCGGGATCCTTATCAAAGTAGTCTTTAGCTCCTTCTCCACTGCATTGAGAACAAGAAAGCTTTTGAGCTAATAAAAAAATCGAGATCTCAAACCTGCGAGTGTAGAGAACTTCATTGAGCATGCGAAATTGGCCGCCAGAAAGCCTCTGCCGCATCTATGGAGAGAGGCAAATCGGATTCAAGAAAATTCTCTCGATTCATACCTTGTCTAGAACACTCGTGGATTTCTTCCGTGAATCTTTCCTCCCGGAGTGCTGCCGCTTCTCCAGGCCATCACAAATCCCTGATACTTGATGCGCAGCGCCGCCATTCTCCTTCCCCTTCTTCCCAGAATCCCCATTCTCTCGCTTGCGCTTCATCGAAGAACCCTAAACCTCGTGGCGAATTAGGGACTGCCACGTGTCTCTCTTGCTCCCCAGAATTAGGGAATGCCGTGAGCTAGGGCAAGAAGCTCCGGCGCGCGGATGAGCGAGAATGCAGGGTCTCCGGCGGGCGGGGGATTGATGGCACTGGCAGGGCGGAAGATCTTCCTCAGCACATTCATGCGCCGCGGCTCAATCTGGGCGCCGACGCTGCTGCTACTGCTCGCCTATCTCGTCCTCCACGGCGCCAGCAATGTGTTCTATTTCGAGTCTCGGGCAGTCGTCCAGAGCATCGGCCCAGCTGCCAGGCACCTCAAATCCTCCGAGAGCTTGATTGCGCTGCCGGTAAGCGAGTCCCGGCCTCTTAGAATCTTCATGTATGATCTGCCTAGCAAATTTACTTACGGGGTAGTGGAGCGCTATCTTAGATCCAGAGGGATTGCCAGGAACGACAAGAGATTGAGGTATCCAGGGACGCAGCACAGCGCCGAGTGGTGGCTTTTCTACGATCTAGAACAGGGAGAGGACAGGAGGCTGAGTGATGCGTCGGTGAGAGTGATGAATCCGCAAGAGGCCGATGTGTTCTACGTGCCGTTTTTCTCGTCCTTGAGCTTGGTGGTCGGGAATGGCAAGAGTGAGGACGATGAAGATCCTTACAGTGATGAAGATATCCAGGAAGAACTCATGGCATGGCTGGAAGAACAGGAAAGCTGGAAGAAAAACAAGGGAAGGGATCACGTAGTGATTTGCCAGGATCCAAATGCCTTGAAAAGGCTGAGGGATCGTCTCAAGAACACGGTTCTTTTGCTCTCCGACTTTGAGAGGTTTAAGCCGGATCAAGCTTCTCTAGTCAAGGACGTGGTTCTTCCATACACTCATCGGATCGACTCATACTTCAACGAAAACGTAACTCTCGACCGGGACACGCTTCTGTTCTTCATGGGAAACCGCTACAGGAAAGAGGTACTATGAATTATCCGAAGCTTTTCGATAAAAAATCTCTTTTTTCTTTGTTTCCAGGGTGGTAAGATCCGCGACCAGTTGTTTCAAGTCTTAGATGTCGAGCCTGACATGGTGATGAAACACGGCACGCAATCTCGCGAAGGACGCAGGCTCGCGAAAGTTGGAATGCAAACTTCCAAGTTTTGCTTGCATCCTGCCGGCGATACTCCATCGGCTTGCCGGCTCTTCGATGCGATCGTAAGTGTTTGCGTGCCGGTGATCGTGAGCGACGACATCGAGCTCCCGTTCGAGGACGAGCTCGATTACTCCGAGTTTGCGATCTTCGTTCCTTCGATCAACGCTTTGGAGCCAGGATATCTCGGCTCCTACTTGAGGAGTATCTCTCCAGATTTGCTCAAGCAAAAGCAGCAGCGGCTTCGCGAGGTGAGATCCATTTGTTCTTTTTAAAGTTGGAGAAAACTCTGCTTTTTTTCGAGTTTTTCACTAAAAGTAATCGTTTTTTTTCTTGAAGGTGAGAAAGTATTTCGAGTATGAAGAGAAAGGGGGCGCAGTAGAAATGATCTGGCTCGAAGTGAAGAAAAAGCTTCCTTTTATACGGACGATGATAAATCGTGACAAGCGCCTCGTGGAGAGGAGCTCGGGGAACTGCTCGTGTATATGTTCGTAGAATATACTTTGTACGGAAAAGGAATAATCCTGACCAAAAAGATTCGCTTCCCGCCAGAATTTGTACTTGGCGCCTTTGGGGTGGAGTCTTTAGCATCCTCCCGCTTTCGCCCTAGCTTAGCGCAAGATATTTCGATCGTCCCGCGATAGCGCCCAGCATTTTGATCTGTCTGCGCTGTGAGGCCGTGACTCGGAAGCTCGATCGATGCGCTTTCTTCTCGGAGATGCAGGTAAGCAGCGTGGATTCTTTGCTTTTAGAGAACTAGAACTGGTTCTCGTCTCGGTAGATCTTTCTGGCGCTGGCGCCATGGAGCTGGGACTGGAAAACGCGTTGCCGGATGCGATTCTCAAGCGAGGTGAGAAGATTTTGAGATTTTTCGCTTGATGGAAGCTTGTTTCATCGCGGCAGATCTTTCTGGTGCCGGCGCCATGGAGCTGGGGTTGGAAAGCGCATTGCCAGATGTGATTCTCAAGCGAGGTGAGAAGATTTGAGATTGTTTCGTTTGATGGAAGCTTATTTCGTCGCGGCAGATCTTTCTGGTGCTGGCGCCATGGAGCTGGGATCGCTAGACGCCCAGCAAGGTAAGGCCATTTCGAGAACCTCACTCCAGCGCATTCACGCATCTCCATACACAGATCTTTCTGGCGCTGTGGAGGGATTGATGGACGTGCTACCGGACGCCATCGTCCAGCATTTGCTATGCCTCCTCAGCAATGCCGAGGACGTAGCGGCGTGCTCGTGCGTTTGCAAGAGGTGGAGGGAGCTCATGGGCAGCGTGAGGAGGCTGGTCTTTCCAAGGAGTCTCAGCGACAAGGGGCTCCATTCGAGCGCCCTTGTGAACCGGATGGTCCGCAGCACGGCGGAGCTCGAGGAGCTCGTGGTCTACTGCACGCTTACCTCTGCCGGGCTCATGGAATGCGTAGCGCACGCTGCCAAGAGCTTGAAGCTTCTCGAGTTTCGGGTGGAGGAGGGGTCGGACAAGGCTTGCGTGGGCAAGCTCGAGGTTCTCAGCCGCAGCTCCTGCGACTTAGAGACACTGAGGCTGTGGGGAGGAATTCTTCTTCACTCTCCGGTGGGCTTGAGGAGTTTCACAGGCTTGAGGACGCTCGAGGTTGTGGGTGCTCGGATCCGGGACGGTGCTTTGAGGGGGATTCTGGCGGCCTGTCCGGCTCTCAGAGAACTGGCTTTGCTGGGCTGTGATGGGATAAGGTCGGTGTGCGTGGAGCTGAAAGAACTGGAGAAATGCCGCCTTGATTTTTGTGGATCTGGAGATAATTGTTTCGTCTCAGTGGCCGCTCCGAAGCTCAGAGTCTTTGAAGTTCAGGGGGCCTCGTACATTCGTATCGCGGAAGATTCGTCTCTACAGCATTTGTCTATCGCAAAACAGACAGGTATTCGTTCTTTGTTTCAATCCAGCTTTGACATAGTGTTTGTTTTCATTTTTGGCAGGAATGCTTGCCAATGTGGAAGTGGGAAAACTTCCCGCTCTGGCGTCCCTGTCTATCAGAGGTCTTCAATGGGATTGGGGTGCTATCCAGAAGATGCTGCAGTCTGCCACTCAAGTCGAGACGCTCTACATGAAGATTGAATTTTGTGGTGATGATGAAGCTTTTGAGCCTTTCCGCGACATCGACTTTGGAGATTTTCTCACGAGCCATCCTAAGTTAAAGAAGCTTGATGCCCATGGGGCATTGTTTGCTTCCTTGGTGCTGAAGGAGGAGGTAGATTTGTATACTCAAACCATTGCTCTTAGTCTGACATCTTTTTTGTTTTTTGTAGATTGCCACTCCTCCGCTTGCTCTGTGGTTAGAAGAAGCAAACATAACCATTAGATCGCCTCTCAATGCAGAGAGGAAGCTGCAAGTCTTGAAGAGTATGATAAGTTGGAGCCCGCTCTTGAGGAAAGTTCGGCTAAGAATAACGCAGATGAAGTGCACTGACATCGAAGCTGACGAATTCTTTCTCAATCTCATTAGATTGAAACGAGTCTACGATTTCATCACAATCGACTAAAAGGTAAGAAACATTTCACAACTCTCTATCCATCAGTAACCAACACTTTCTCTCCTTTCGCAGATTGATAACCACAGCATTTAACAGCCAATGTAACTTCTTCCCAGATTGATAGATAAATGGATGGATTCTCAGCTTCTCGGTGCTATCAAGTCGTGCAACACGCTCCAAGAAGCCAGAGATTTGCACCGCCTCGTCCAGCCCAGCAACTGCAGCGTCTTCCTGGCCAATCACCTCATTCAGATGTTCGGCAGATGCGGCAGTGTCGACCAGGCACGCAATATCTTCCACTCTTTGCATCCAAAGAACTCCTTCTCATGGGTACTAATGCTCTGCGCATGCACCAGGAACGGGCATCTGGAGGAGGCCAAGGCGGTCTTCGATGCAATGCCGCACGCAAACAACCTGGTGGCACACAACGCCATGCTATCAGCATACGCCCAGCACGGGTACCCACAGCAAGCCATGGACTTCTTCGCCAGCATGCCGGAGAGAGATTTAATCTCGTGGAATACAGTGCTGGATCTCTCCTCGTCCACCAAGTATCCAGACAACGCGAAGCTGATCTTCGAGACAATGCCAGAGTGGAACTTGGTCTCCTGGACAGCAATGCTCGCCGCGTATGCCCAGTCCGGGCATCTCCACCAGGCTAGAGAGCTCTTCGCCGCCATGGAAGAACGCGACGTGGTCTCCTGGACAGTGATGCTCACAGCCTACACTCAAGCCGGCAGCTCCATCACAGAGGCCAGGGGGCTGTTTGATGCAATGCCAGAGAGAAACTTGGTATCATGGACAGTGATCCTAGCCGGCTACGCGCATAGTGGCGAGATCGACCAAGCCAGGGAGATCTTCTCCGCGATGCCAGAGAAGAACTTAGTGTCATGGACGGCGCTACTCACGGCCTGCACACGCCGCGGCCGAGTGGAAGAATCCAGGGCGGTGTTTGACGCTATGCCGGAGAGAAGCCTCTTCGCGTACACGGCTATACTCGCGGGCCACGCACAGGACGGGGACCTCGACCGCGCAAAGGGCGTGTTTGACGAGATGCCCAGCCGGGGCATTGCGGCGTGGACAGCGATGCTGGTGGCATATGCCCGGAGGGGGCATCTCTCCAAAGCCAGGGCTCTCCTCCTCGCCATGCCCGAGAGGGATATCATCTCGTGGAGCTCCATGCTCGCGGCGGTAGCTCACAGTGGAGACTCCAGTGGCGCGGCGAGGCTCTTCCAGTGTATGCAAATGGAGGGCGTCGCGGCAGAGAGAGCGTCACTGCTGTGCGTGCTGGTGGCGGTGAGCGATGCCGGGGATCTTGCCAGTGGCTGCCGATGGTTCGCTTCCATGGAGCTGGACTATGGCGTGGCGCCGGGGAGGATCCACTACTGCTGCGTGGTCGATCTGATAAGCCGTGCTGGGCGATTGGACGAGGCCGAGGAGGTGGCGCTGGGAATGCCGGTGGAGGAGCGTGGAGAGAGCCCGGACTGGTGCCTGTGCTTGCTGGGCGCTGCTGGGAGTCACAACGATGCCAGAGCCGGTGCCCGGGTTGCGAGAGCGGCGTTGGAGATGGATCCGGGTAGCAGCCAGTCGTTCGTGTTGCTGGAGAAGCTTTGCGGCTTGTCAATGTGAATGAGAAGTTACTTACTTGACGAGACTTCCATCTACCAAGAAGAGTTGGGAGTTCCTGGCTGGCTGGTGATTGTCAATAGATAAACGAACTTCCAAGATCTTCCATCCACCAAGAAAGTTGGCTGGCTGGCTGGCTGGAATCCTTCTTGTGGATTGTCAATGGATGAAGCTCGCCTAAACTTCCACCTTTTGGCGATTTGATTCCCCATCCAGAGTTCCTGACTGCCTCGATCGAGAGAGAGAGTCGATCGATCTCGCGAAAACTGCGTCCATCGTCTACTACTTTACAAAAGCTGCCAGAGGAAGAGAGCTATTAGATCACCCACCAAGGACGAGCGAACTTCACACGACAAACCTGTGGAGAGAGAGTCCGGGATGCGCTAGCAGCAAATCGGGCAGCGAATGAGTCCATTCTCGTTGCAATCCGGGCAGCGGCTCACCTGGCTCATCCCGCTGGGAAGATCACGAACCACCAGCTTGCAGCTCCCGCTACACTCGAGGCAGGGAATGAACCGGAGCCCGCCACAGCCATCGCAGACGCTAAACGGGTCTTCCTTCCGGATCCCTTCAAGCATCTTCACGAGCTTGCCTTCCTCATGTAGCCTCCTCACCTCCTCCGCGCCACCAATGTAGCGCCCCCGGATAAACAGCCGTGGAACGCAGCACGCCGCCGCGGGCTCTATGTTGTCCAGCAGCTCTTTCAGCTCCAGGCGGAAGTCCGAGTGCATGGAAACGTCCCTCTCGTCGATGTAGACCCCCAGGCTGTGCAGGATCATCTGGACGCCGTGGCACTCCTCGTAAGTTTTCCGGATCCCCCTCAGGCTGGTGCAGTAGAGGACGACGTTGTTCTCTCCCCCTGGCGGGCACCGCAACTCGAATCGCTCCAGAGGATCCTTTGCATCGTCCTCGTCCTCCTCGCTGTCGAGGAGTCCCATCTTCTCCATTGGAGACGCGAGAACTTTGGAGAAGGAGATCTTCTTGGCCGTGCCCGAGGCCGCGAGGCTGTCGCGGAACGTCCAGAAGCTGTCCCACAGCACCAGGCCGGACGAGGGAGAAGACTTCGCGGTACTGCCACCTTTGCCGCTGCCTTTGGCCGGGATGGAGTTGTAACGCGGCCCTTTGATGAGTGGCGCCTCTTCGTTGCTCGATTCATCGGAGTAAGCTGTTGCTGTCCCAGCTGTCGTCGTTAAGTCGTCCTCTTTCCCGGAGCACCACTCCTCGGCGGACAGGCTCTGGAAAGCTCGCTCGATCGAGGCCAGGAGCTCCGGATCAAACAGAGGCCCGCTCGCGTGCATGGGGCTCTTTATGTCCCCACTAGCGCCACCGTCACCGCCCACAAGGTACTCGTTTTGCTTCCTTTGGCCTCTGTCGGTGGTGGAGCAATAGCAGCAGCACTTACACGGCCTTCTCATCCCAAGGCCGCATTTTTTCTCCGCCACGCTGCTCCCTCGTCGAAACAAAGGTGACAGCTCCTCTCCCGGCCCCTTCCTCGTCACCAGAGAAGTTAATGGCGTTCTCGTCGGCGTGCTCGGCCCCTGCTGCTGCTTGCGAGGAGTCCGATCAAACTTTGGCGCGCTGTTCTCCTTGTTCCCGGACGCAAAGGTGGCCGTTTTCTTGGCCTTCTTGGTGCCAGTGGAGGCGGCGTTGGTCTTCTTCGCAGTTGGAACACTGGGAACGACACGAGCAGAAGGAGAGTTGGACAAGAGCTTGCCGCAGCTGCGGTTCCGGCACCGGCTGTTTACGTAGAAGTTGTAGATCTCCTTGAGCACCTTCTCGAGCGCAGCGGGCGATATCCCATCGATGGTGAGAATGGAGTCGAGCTTTTTGGCCGAGTGCATGGCCGCCGACCAGGACACCGAGCGGTGGTACAGGCGCCTCTTCCCCGCGTGGCGAGCCGAGAGGAAAGGGCTCTTCTTTCGCAGCGATGCCGAGGCTGGCGACGAGCAGCTGTCGCTCAGCAGCAGTGACCTCGAGCAGTCCTCCTCGAGCCCGTCCATGAGCTCCCAGATGTTGATCACCTCCGGTGGCTCCACGGGCTTGTTGATCTTGTCACAGCTGACGAGCTTGTTGGCGCAGCAGGCTGTCGAGGACGATGAAGCCACCGATGCGCCGGAGACGTCTATGGAAGTACAAGTTTGAGGAGGAAGAAAAGCCGCCCCCCCTCCATCTCCTCCTCGACTTCCATTCCCAGTAGCTGGAGCTGGATTGATCGAGACCACCACCTCCTTGTCCGTGCAGTCCTCATAGTTCGTGATCGCTGGAGACGAGTAGCAATCTTCGTAGTTCGTGGGAGCTGGCGAGGGGGACGAGGAGATGTTGTTGCTAGTGTTGTTGTTATTGCTGTTCCATCGCAGTAGACCATAGGTTGTGGACGTGAGCGCAACAAAGTGGTGGTGGTGATGTCCACCGCCGCGAGATCGCCGCTTTCTCAATGGCGTGGAGACGCTCCTTAGCAGTGAGGATCTGCTGCTGCTATGGTGGTAGTTCCTAAAATTGCCGCTCCCAGATGTCGGTGTACAGTAGAGACAACGCGATGAAACGCACCCCATGTCCTCGATTCCTGGCACAATAGAAAGAAATGCTGATCAGAGCTTGCATAGACGATGGAAATCTTCGCAATGTGCCTCGATCTCTCACAATCCACCTGAAATCGATCAATCCAGGCTAGAATCCATCGATCCAGGCTAGATGAAGCTAAATATTGATCGATCGTCTAAGCTGTGCTCGCGAAACCAGAAAAATGCGATCGAAATACCCCAGACTGCCTACATTCTAGCAATGCGCTCTCCAAATCCCGAAATATCACCTTAGCAGCGATCGAAGACCATCACATCGATCGGCGCCTCGTCGTCATCCATCCACGCCTCGCGAGAGAAGAAGCGCATTCCTCTCAACCAAAAACCCTAAAGTTCCTCCTTGTAAATGGCACGATCCCAACGGTTGGATTCCAGCCTGACGTTCCCCAGCGTTTTTTTCTTAACCCCAACGGTCAAGAAGGAAGGCCACACCAACGGCCAGGATCCCTCCAATCCAAGCCGTCCAAACAAGTTTGTTACTTAGTGCTAAGTGTCTCATAACTTGGATAAGCTTCGCAAGTTTGATCGATAGGAGCGGGATTCTACACACGCAAAATCATCACAAACTCGAACAAAGCCTCCTCCAATTAAAATCATACTTACTTCCTTGTGCCGATCAATCCAAATAGCTCCCAGCACCAATCTATAACTCGATGAGCTACAAGTTCTTGCAAGATCACACGAACTTACTTTCGTGATGACCGAATCCACTCAAGCAGCAGCAGTACCGGGATCTGTAAGAACACCAAAGTTTCGATCTTACTGTTAGACTAACACCAAGGTCTGATAGTAGCTTACCGCTGATGCGATAAAAATCTCTTTTTCCTGCTCTTCCGTTTTCCTCGAGTTGATGGTAGAACTCCACGACGAGGGGATGAACTCTGATCTTCAAGGCATTGAATCCCAGCAGCCGGATCCCCTCCAAGCTCCTGGCCCGCGAGAGCGCGACGTAAACCATCCCACACTCGAACGATCGCGTCAAGTCCGTTTCCACCAGATCCAGCGTCATCCCCTGGCACTTGTGGATGCTCAAAGCCCAGGCCAGGATGAGAGGAATCTGGCACCTCGTCGCCACCTCTTTCTCTCCATCCATCACGCTCCAGCTCTCGCGTTTCACCACGATCTTCCGAAGCCCTCCACGAATCCGAAACACCACCACTGGCCACCGCCGCTGTTCACGGCGCTCAACATCTCGTTTCTCTCCTCCCTGTTCTTCCTTGCCTTTGCCGTCTCGCCAAGAGAAGTATCTTCCCCGTGCTCCCTGTTCTTCGTGTTCTTGCGAAGAAAAATCTCGTTTTGGAGACTCTGGGACCATGAAATCCACCAAGACGCCTCTGGTTCCGTTCACCAGTCCTCCCAGTGTGTCGATGTTCTTGACGAGCATCACCTCCGCGCCGACGGCTAGAGTGATCTGGCTCTCGGCCCGGCAGCCGCTCAAAAGATGGATCTTTCCAACGTCGCGAGCGATGTAAGTCACGGTCTCGCCACCCAGTGCGGCAAGCTTCTCCTTGTTCACTCGATCGACGCTCTGGAGATGAGGAAAGAGCCGCGTCGGAGGAGGAGAAGACGATGAAGCAGCGCTCACCACACTGCAAGCCTTGAGAGACTCGATCGTCGACGGCGAGCATCGCCCACGACGGATCTCATCCAAGATCGCCACAAAGTTCCTGTCCGATTGTCGGAACACGTACGTGAGCTCCATCTGGAGATCGAAGCACTCTCTCCAGCACCGCGCCTGGAACGCAAAGTTCTTGGTCTCGCCAGCTTTCTGGACGGGCGGGAGCTGGAAGAAATCGCCAGTGACAAGCAGCTGCAAGCCCCCAAATCTCTCCGGCCGATTCCTCACCGCCCTCCCAACGTAATCGATCTTGTCCAAGAGCTCCGCGTCGATCATGCTGATCTCGTCAATCACCAGTGCTTTGGCAGTCGTCCACCGCGATCGCGATTCCTTGCTCGCCATCACCGCCGCCGCGAGCCGGCGTTCATCCAGCTGCCCCAACCCCACGCCCGCGAATGAATGGAGCGTGGTCCCGCCAATCGAGCACGCCGCGATTCCAGTGGAGGCCGTGACGAACACCGCGAACTCCCCGTGCAACTCTCGCAAAACCTTGATCGCGTACTCGAGGATGAAGCTCTTTCCTGTTCCCGCCGATCCAGTGACGAACACCGATTTCTTCGCGGCCACCGCCTCTAGAACCCGCAGCTGCTCCAGCGACATCGTAATCCTGCGATCGCCTTCCCTCTTGTGGATGGAGTCTTCCAGCTCTATCTTGCTTGGATCGATTCTACCCCCAAAATGCTCGCCTAGATCGATCCAGTCCTCCGTAATCCCTACATTCTCGATACCTTGCCGCGCAGGACTCCACTCCATCGCGGCCGGGGAAGCTTGACTCGCAAGCCTCGCATTTCTCCTCGCGATCGCGAGCTCTCGCTGCCGATGCATTCGATCCCTTTGCTCCTGGGTGAGCGTCGACGCAGGCGTCGACACAGCGCGCTCCAGCGATTCCTGCGATAGATTCATCGCTCACAAAACCCTAAATGTTTTTTTCCGAAGTATCATCTAAGACACGAACCTTTTATTTTATCTTCCAAAGAGATTTTTTCTTCGTCTACGCAACTCCAGACCTTTCTCTCTCTCTCGCCAAAATCTTAGAACCTCCTGGAACTGGAAAAAGGAAGAGAGTGAGTGAGAACTTGCAAGAAAAGAAAAGAACTTACGCCAGGGAGATCCAAATCCTCGTTGCTACTACTGCTACAGCTGCTCACGCCTTCTTCCATCCGTGCCTCAGAGCTCGATCGAGGAAAACTTCGCAGCGCTCGGATCTGGTCGCGCAAATCAATCCCAAAGTCGTGAAGTTCTCGCAACTTCCCAGCGCTGCTGCTGTAGCTATAAGTTCTTCGTCTGCTGCCAGCCGCAGCGCTGCTGGGGCTGCTCTGGGAAAATTCGAAGCCTCGGAGATTTCTTCCAGGCTGTGGAGTAGTTTCTGACGATCCGGAGGACCCTGTGATCGAGCTGTGGAGCTTCGAGCACGATCCTGGCGATATGACTTCCTGGAGAAATATATCCTGTTCTTCGTCACGATTGTACTGAGCTCTTGGGGACGTAGGCTCGTCGATGATTTCTTCTTCTTCTTCCAAGCTCTCGCAGCCATAGTCGTAGTAGTCGCCAGCTTGTTTCAAGCAAAACTCCACCACCTTCATGCACTCCTTTGCATCGTCCTCCCCGATCGAAACTGGAAGTCTTGACTCTTTCGAGAAAGATGGCAAGCTCTCGTCGTCATGAACCTGTCCCGCTCTTGCTACGCGACGAGATTCTTTTGTCTCGCTCTCCTGTCCTGCTGCTAGAAAAGGATGTTCTTCCTCCAAATTATCCCCCGAGTGCTGCCTGGAGATTTTTGTCACGGATTCATCTGCTTTCTCGCGAAAAGCCTCCTGGAATCTGGCCTCCTGCGTTTCCTGGCTAGAATCCACCATCACTACCTGGCCATCTTTGAAGAGAAGCGATTTATCATCATCAAAGCGTTGTTCGTTGCTTGACGACGAGGTTGTCACTCGAAAAGCCTCCTTTTGATCGTGCAAACTCAAGATCTCCTGATGTGCTTCCCAGTTTGTTATCCCATGATCATGATGTGCTTCCCAGTTTCTTATCCCATGATCATCGTGTTGCTCTTCTGGATTTCTTACCATCGGATCATCAAACTCCTGCACTATGACGTCCGCATCACCATCTTGTTTTTCCAGGCCAACATTACCATGTTCGTCGATACTATCACCCTCGATCCAAGCATCACCACCTTGTTCTTCCAGTTCTTCCAAGTTATGATCATCCTCCCGAGCTTCACGATCATCTATCCTGTCTCTAGTTCCTTCCCCATCACTAGATCCTACAGCTTCTTCTCCATCTTCTCGAGCTCCTCCGTTATAAACATCTCTCTCTCTTTCCCCAAGAACTAGTAACGCGTCAAAGCTCGCAGCGGCCACTCTTAGATCCTCCTCTACCAGCGCTCGGACTCTGGCAGAGATCTTCACACTTCCCTGATTCCTTTGGTTTGAAAAACACGTCAAGAGGAGCGCTCTTAGCAGCGCTAGCCCCAACGCACCACACGCCGCCTGGAAGAACACGGCCAAGCCGATGAAGGAGGCGATGGAGAGATAAGGCAAGAGCAGCGGGAGGCACGACAGCAGCACCGTCCACAACATCATCTTCTTGGCGAGATCATAGAGATCGCACAGAAATCTGGTCAGATTTACCAGCAGCAACCCCATAATCCCCGGCCTGGATCGCGATCGCGGCCTCGCCTCAAACCCTGGGAGAAATCTAGCAAGAATTACCTCCAGCATTTCACTGATGACTGACAAGAACACGAGGAATCGCCCCCTACCATGCACGATCGATCCAAGAAAATCTAGCCCCCACCGCACGCTTCGCTTGATTTCTTTCTTTCTCGATCGATCGCGAAGGAGCGCTCTTGGGGCCCCTCGCCGCCGGGTAAGAATGGCTCTCCGTTAGGTCTGCTAACGTGTCACTTCCAGCAAATGCCACGTAAACAAGGTAAATGTAGGTGATTGGTCAAATGACAATTTCAAAGCTGATACAACTGCACTATTATTTAAATCCTTATAGTCAAATTGCTCAGTATTTAGATATAAAACTTTTAATTCTGTCATAGATATGTATAAGTTTGGAGTATAATTAGATTTCATCATGACTATCGTGGTTGTTTTTGTCTAAGTATACATGTCTGGAGTATAATTAGGTTTCATCGTGACTATCACTAAGTTCATGTCTATTACTCTAGAGGTGATACACTTAACATGACGGAATGATTTAGGTAATAAAAAAAGCATTCAAATCACTAGTATTTGATATTTGGCCACATGTCTCCACACTTAACAACTAATATCTAATTTCTACCAGATGAACATATATGAAATCTAGAGTATGGTTAGATTTCATCTTGACCAGAATATACATATATTATGTTTATGGTGTACATTAGTTATCTCATAGGAAAGTCTTAGAAAGAATGATCATCATAATGCTAGCTCTTCTTGCAAAATCCTCTATTGTGAAGATATACTAAAATTGAATAATTTAAATAAATTCTTTCATTCAAATTGTGGATATTACTTACATTGTTAGATATTTAGATGGTATTCTGAAAAGTATCAGAAGAAAATTTCTGAAAGAGACTTTTGGTATAAAACACAAAAGTAATTTTATAAAAGCTACTAGAGATGAATTTATCAAGTTTGTAGATGTTTGGCTTAGATTATACTTTTATTCCAAAAAGTACAAAAGATGGTAGTTTGAGCTCTTGCTTAGATTTATTTAGAAACTATATGTTGATATGCTAACCAAAATGAGTAAGGATATAAGCATTTTCAATGTTACAAAACTATTCAGCCCAAAAAATTACTCAAATGATGAAGAAGAGTTGAATAACAATTGTTACAAATGATTTACTAAACTATTATAGTACTTTTATTGATAAGGGATTTGTAAAGATGATATTTGCATGATACATATATGTTTTAATTTGATGGAACTGTAGAAAATCATTTTCTTGATTTACTTATGCTGAATGTGATTTTTTTGGTCAAAATTAGCTGAAAACTATTTTAAGATGCTCTCTAAAGATTGGAACTTTAGTTAATTTAATGTTCATTTATTTAAATGGTGATAATGACTACAACAAGATCAACTTGGGACATATTTATAATGCATGACATCAAAAGGAGAGAAGGATTTTATGTGATTGAATTAGTTATATAAATATTTATATACATTTTATCTTGCACAATGAAAGAAACTCTAGCAGGGTAAAAAAAAATAAAAAATTCTCTGCAAAATGAAAAACTTAATTACCTTTTAATTTTGAGATCATATTATTTAGGCACATTAGAATTAGCCATATTGATGATGTTTATACTTAATTTAATTCTGTAAGGTGGCTTTATATCAAATTCATTCATTAGATATTTAAAATGTCTCCTAGCACCCATCAAAAAGTATGGATTATATTAAGCTATTTTGATGATTTACTAATGCTTATATTTTTCTGGTCAAACTAAACATCAATGTATTCCATCCCAGATTTGTTATAAAAAGTTTTATATATATATATATATAACTTTTTATAATATATTATAAACTTATATATTATATCATATATATAGTATATGATACTGATTTCAATGATTTAGGTTTCATTAATAAAAATAAAATAAAATCTACCCAAGGGAGCTTCAGATTATATAGTTTTGGGAAATATTTCCTCCATGTTTGCTTAGTCAATGGGCTAATTGTTGAATTTTGTGGGCTGCTAGATTTAGCCAATTAGAGGGGAATAAATTTGTTTTTTAACCATGTGTTATTTTGAAAAATCTTTGCAATGTTAGGCTGGCCAATGGGCTCATTACACAACCCTGGGCTAGGGGGAGTGAGGGAGCACTTGGGTTTTTGCTCTCTCCAAGAGAACTTGCAAGCAATAAAGCTGTACCTTTGTAGTTGGGATGTTTCCTTCAAGTAGGGTAAAACTTTTTTAGGTTTTACATCTCACTTCTCCACAAGTCTTGTGGCACTTCTCTTGGCTTTCACTACTTTCAACCATAGAGACGTCACTTTTTTTTGCACACCTGGTGAATATTTTGTGAGAGAGTGTTAAAAACTAAAGCAAGCACTACTGAGCACATGCTCCAAATGAATGCTCCAATTTGTGGGAATCTAAGGATTACTATAGTTCATGGGTTGGCCTGGGCTTCTTCTATGGGTCCTGATAGATAGCATTCAAAGTTCCTTTCTCAGGCCATCACTAAGACTAGCATCTATACAGATGGAACATTTATAGTGGAATTTGGTAGTGTCGCAGGTGAATGAAGGAGTGTTGTTCCATGCTTAGGAGAAATCAACTAGTAAATCAGCAGCAATTTTGTCTTCTGTTTAACTATAGCTTTTTGGCACTTATGGCATGTTCCAATGTCTTATTGAGAGCTAGAAGAAAATTGAGATTGGGGACTTTACAAATGACTAAGTACATGTTAAGTATGATAGCTTAGACCATTGAAGCATGAGCTACTTGCTTGCACACTAGATTAATGCTGTTTGGTGCTCCAAAAATACATGTAAAAGGGGAGAACAAATGCCTTGAAGTTGGATTTGTATATGAGTAAAAGTCAAATTCTTAGGATCCACTACCTCATACACAGGAAAAAAAAATTCTTGGAGATAAAATAGATATGTTGATAACAAGAACCTAGGATTTGGATTGGGAACCTTAAATTTTATATCATTTCTCTGTTAACTCCTTAGTAGTACTAAGAGGGGTGTTATATGTATCTGTGATGACTTGTTTATTTATATATTATAGCTCTTTATTTGTTTGTTCTCCTATTTTTATTTTATTTAGAGCTTTTATAAAGATTATATAATCGTTTTACCTCATTATTTTAGTAAGTTCATAGATTTTAAAATTATTTTTCCATGGGTGGTGTATGGAGACATCATTTTGAGGTCTATATAATTTTCTTTCTTTGCTTCTAATATAATATACTCTTCTTTTAAGTTTTTCATCTGATATAGTACTCCCTGTTCTTGGATCTTCAATGCAGAAAGTAGATTAAATGCAAATGGTTAGCATGGGCTTATACAAGCTTGATGATTTGCCAAAAAATATTTATTTTTTCATTTGTTTGTTTTTGTGAGTTCCAAGTTTCCATAAGTATTTTGTCTTCTTCTGTTGTATATATATATTTTGATTAATTTTAATAAAAATATTCTTATTCTTTCTAAGCGTCTTAGAATAAAATCCATAGAAATACTTTTCCAATATTTCTTAGAAATTTCAAGTGAATGGAAGTTTTCTAATGCAGTAATATGTTCAGCCTTTATGGCCTAACATAAGGCATATGACTCAATATAGCCTAGAACTTGTGCTTCTAGTTAAATTAAAAATTTATAAATTTATAAGTTTTGAAATGTTTAGTAAAAAGACTATTATGCAATTTATACATGACATGAAGCTCTTTTATCTTGGGTATATAAATATATCCCTTTTAAAAGAGTAATCCATCTTAAAATACAGAAGGAAATATAATGTTCTTGTGTATATAAAAATTACTTTTGATCTCCTAAGTAAAGTATTATTAACTTTTGCGATGGAATTCAAACACAAAATTTTATAAATAGTATCAACAACTATTGTTTTCCTTCCTATTGCAAATTTCTATATCAAAAATTTTTTCAAAGAAAAATTTCCAATGTGCATATCAAACGTTTAAATCCTTCTATGAGCAAAAATAGTGTAATGGATTATAATCACTATAAACCATAAAAGGTTGACCATTATAGAGATAACACTTCCAAAGAAAGTAACTAAAGATATTATTGCTTATGAAAGTCATATATTTAATGATGTCAATAAGAAGTATTCAACTTATAAACAAGATTGTCAAATTTAAACTGATCACAATCTAAGCTTATTTGAAGTATACAATCTAGAAGCCTAAAAGTTCATGACTCTTTTTTTAAAAGTATCCAACCATTTATAAATTTGATTGCATAGCTTTTCAATAGCCACAAATGCATGCAAAGCTTCAATAGCCACTAAATTTTATCTATAAACTAATGCACTCTAAACAAGTATGAAATGTCTTGTTTTAATCTTATCACTAGATTATATTGTTCTCCAACCATAACAAAAGCTCTATAAGTTCTAATAGCAATATATTTTTTCTCATTAAGTTTTATTTATTCTAAAACCTTCTTTATGGCTTTGTATTTACTTATAGTAATAGAATTTTCAATTACCATCAATTTCAGAAAACAAGTTTTTTTTTTCTTGCATGTAGAAGAGATGTATATAATAAGATGAGCTTCCAAACTTCTATTAATATTATCATCCACCATATTCTTGAATATGATGGCAAAAGTCTTTTCATCTGACTTCAAACACGAACCAAAATGTCTCTTGACGGAGGTGGATTAACAAGATACTGCACTGAAATAAATACTGAATTAACATTCTATATACACTATTACCTAGTCTATGGAAATCAGCAGTCACCACCATCTGCGTATGTGCAAGTTAGCAGTAGCAAAGCTATAGCATTCCAAAATCAAAAGCAAAATGGCAATGATGAAAGTGTTGTTGGAGTTTTACGTGTTGCAAGGATTGTAAGTTGGTCTTCACAAGAAAAGGTGGAGCACCTTTCTGGGTGATTAAGCTCTTTCGCAACCCTGTGAGTGGATGCTTTGCACACCTCCAACAAAATAATTGCAGAGTGACAACATGTTTGGTTGTGAGAGGGGAAGGAAATGTTTTCATATTTGATCTAGAAACTCGTCAAGAATTGTGGAAGGCTTTAGAGTGATCGTAACTTTTTGAGTAATATAAAACTTTCTTTGAACTCCCTGTTCTCAAGTTGTCTCTAGCAGGCAGAGAGCTTTTAAAAAGACGAAACAAAAAAGAATCCATGTACATTTCTCCCTGTCCGCTTGTTTTCAAGGCAAGCGCGTGTTCTTCAGCGTTTTGCAAGTGATCTTTAACTTTTTTGACTGAGAAAAACTTTTCAAGTGACCAAATCTTCAAGTGTGGTTCGTCTCTGGCCATTTGTTCCCAAAAAAAAAGAGAGAACGAAACAAAAAAGAATCTATATACATCTCTCCAAAGCGTGCGCTTTCTTCAATCGTCCTTGATGTCAATGCGTGTCTCCTTAGACATAGAGGCATCGCGTATAGTCGATAGCACCTGTTTGATATCGAAAGGCTTTGGCAAATAACCATCCATACCCGCTTCGTAGCATATATCTTGGTAGCCTTTCATTGCGTTTGCCGTGAGTCCTATAATCGGGATCTTGTGCCACCCAGAGCCCAACTCGTCCTTTCTTATCCGCCGTGTTGCTTCCAAACCATCCATTCCAGGCATCTGTAAATCGAGAAAAGACAACAACCGAGCACAGCCGAGGTTTAAATCTGTTTGAGTCTAAACGAGTGAATGGAAATGAACAAACCTGTATATCCATGAGCACGAGATCGTATGCTTTGTGATCTGACTTGAGCGCCTCGACAGCTTCGAGCCCATCTGTAACCGTGATCACCACATGACCGTATTTTTGCAGCAGTCGTGATGCAACTTTCTGGTTCACTAAGTTGTCTTCCACGAGAAGTACACGCTTTCTTGTGGGTGACAACGGCGGCGTCGTAGTCGGGGAGGTTTTAGCTGGCTTTATAGTTGGTTTTGGTGTTGTTGGTGATGGCATTATAAGCTCCTCGTTTGGCGAGGCCATGACTTTACTTTCATCCACTGCAAGTTTTTGAATTATAGACAATGTCAGTGCAGAGTTTCTCATTTCTGTACCTGCAGTTTCGCTCGGCGCCTCTGGTGCTTCGTAGTTTGATGTCTCTTCGACTCTGGTTCCTTCGATCAAATAAAATGGAAGCAGGATACAAAAGGTGCTGCCCGTACCATATTCACTCTCAACGCATATTTGACCTCCCATAAGCTCCACAAATCTGTGAATCGTGACTTCTGTTAAACAGGATCTTGGATGAGGATTTCCTTTTTAAGTTGAATCTTAGAAACTTCGTACCTTTGGACGATGCAAAGACCCAGTCCCGTGCCTCCATACAAGCGAGAGATCGAGGGGTCTGCTTGAGTGAACGGCTTGAAGATATTTGAGAGCTTGTCTCTGCTGACCCCAATACCGCTGTCAGATACTCTAAACACCAGCTTCATCTGTGCACCATCGGATACCGTTCGCGGTTGATTCTTGATAGTGCAGTGAGGTACAAAAACGAACTTTCTTTCCGTGAGCCCCATAACTCGGTCAGTGCTTTCTGGATCCACCGAAGGATACAGCCCGTCAACGTATGGAGCAACCGTCACTTGGACATACCCCTGGTGAGTAAACTTTAGTGCATTTCCAACTAGACAAGTAAAACAACACTTTTCAGCACAGAAATGAGCAAACAACCAAGAAAACTCACCAAGATTCAGTAGACAATGTCTCAGCTTCCCGGAATCCCCGACTAAAACAGTCGGAACTCTAGCATCAACGTCCCATTTGAGCCGGAGCCGCTTCTCCCTTGCGCGGGGCTCCAGAATGTGCAAAGTGCTCTTGATAACATGACAAAGGTTGAAGGACACGAGCTCCACCTCAAAACGACCAGCCTCGATCTTAGCAACGTCCAAAATCCCGTTGATAAGGTGTAGCAGCATATCTGCGCAGTCCTTGACAGTGGTCATGTTATCTCTCTGTTCTTCAGTAAGACCGGTGGCCAGCACCAGTGCCGACATGCCGAGTATTCCATGGATCGGAGTCCTGGCCCCAGAAGAAAGAAAATTAACTACAAGGCAATGCAAAAGATTGGAGAGTACCTGATCTCGTGGCTCATGTTCGCAAGGAAGTCTGATTTTGCCTGGCTTGCCTGTTCTGCGGCCGTCCGAGAGGCCGTCAACTCCTCGTTCGCCTTAAGCAACTGAGTAGTTCTTTGCAGCACTAGAACCTCGAGTCTCTCGTTGAGCCTCTCGAGTTTCTTGGAAAGGTGGCGCTTCTCCCTCACAGCAGCCGCGAGAGAGATCGCCACAAGCGCACCGACGGACACAAAGAGCTCGATCTGGATCAACAGCCGGGGCTCCACGCGGCTGGCCCCGGAGATGCTGTAAAGAGCGCCTTTCCTCCTCACGGTCGCCCAAGCAACGAACAAGGAAGACGAAGCCACCACCAAAGCCCAGCCGAGCCTGTTGAACCGAAAGGACGTGTAGAGGATCACCGGGAAGATCAAGTAAGGCAGCGGCTTGAAGTAAGTGTAGATGGTCACTGTGTAGATCACGACCAAGAGTCCCAGAGTCACCACCATCACCGCGAAACCTTCGACCATCTTCGCGGGCTTGAGGAACTTCCTCTGCGGCCTCCAAACCAAGCAGTGGATGAGAAATGGAGACACGGTGATGATCCCAGCCACCACTCCCAGCCACCAAGTCATCCAAAATGGCATGAAATCGGCCCAGAGAACCAGTCGTCCAACGCTGGCGACGAGCGCCACGGATGCCTCAAAGATGGCGGAGATGGTCACGACGATCCCGAAGAAGAGCATCGCGTCTCTCTTGGAATCGATCGTCGGCACCACCTTGGACTGCTCAAGGCAAAGGAATCTCCGGAGCAAGCAGCTACACAGGTACGTCTCTGCCGCTTGGAGCGATGCCACCACGAACAAGATCACAAGCCTCAAGGCCGTGAATCCTCTTCGATCGCCTCCTCCCATGCCACAGTAGTACATCTCCACGCCGTAGAAGCCGAGAAAACAGCCCGCGAGCACGCGATGGTCCCTCTTCGCGAGGAATGCCATCGCCACGGCGTGAGGCAGCGACAAGGGAAACACGATCGTCTCCCACACTCGGTGCTGGAGCTTGGGAGCCGACAGTTCGAATGCCGCGATCCCTGATCCCACCTCAGCTGCTATGGCGGCCAGATTCCATGCCAAGAACACCGCCAAGAACCGCGGCTCCCTCAATCGCTTGAGCGCCGAGCGAAATGCCGGATGTGGAGCTGAGATCGCGTCCCCCATGTCTCGCCCTACATTGCCGATGCTGAAGAAGGCCATGGACGCGCGCGTCGGTCGAGCTTAGCCCCCAGCTTCTTCCATGCCCTGCGATAAAACCGGGCGCGCAAGCTTGTCTGCCCTAGAGGATCCGACTTGACCATGCCGCTAACGCCCCCTATCCTTGCTACATGAATTTCCGTTTATAGACGGAAAACTAAATTCTCTTGAGAATATACCCCTCTAGCCGTTAAGATCAGCTTCGCTCACTTGAGCTCGTATGTTTCCAGCTTATCTATTTTCTCTCTTTATTTATTATAATCACACTAGTAGTCTGGAGGACAATGGCCTTTCAAGTTTTCATTTGTACATATATCTACATTTCTTCTGTAATAACGAGTTCGGTATTTGTAATTTTTTAATTAAGTTTCTTGTACAATAACTATGTAGCTTCACCACAATGCGAGCTGACCAATGGTAATGAAAGGTCGTTATATATATATATATATCAGAATGGTACTTAATACAAACAGATATATGCTTTTATTGAATCTTATTGTGGTACAAGCTCAGTCTGGCTGTACCCCAGAAATACATATATAATTCCACACACAGGCTCACTTAACGTCAACAGCAACCTGGACGTTGGTCACTGTTGCACCCGAATACACCCCACTTACAGGGTAGCTGTAGCAGTGGCTGTCTTGGGTTTTGATCACAATGGTACCATTGTAAAACAAGTTGGAAAGTTTGCCCACCTGGGTGAGAGCAGATGCAGTAACCCTCTCACCGGGCCGCAGAACACCGCCTGTTGACCACTTGAGATCAGTCACCTGGCTGTGGCTGGCTGTCCTGGTGGTTGAATTGCTCACCTCCCACTGGAAGCTCCCTGTTTCTCCGAGTCCAATCTCTGGAATCCCAGCAGAAACCTGAAAGCCTACAGTTGCAGTGAGGCCCTCAGCCTTGGAAAACTCCCATGAGATTGTCTCGCTCTTGGAGCCTTCCAGAGTCCAATTGAGGTCGGAATTCTTGCTGTCGTTAGTCTCGTCGAGACTGTCAAGGGTGACGGGTACAACACCACCCATCTCATTGAGGCTGGGGTACTCCACATCAGTGAGAGTGAGGAGAAGCAGCGGCTTGAGGAAGACAAAGCCCCACTTGTTAATGTCTGAACCGGTAATAGCTTCCACGCCAACCAGGTAGCCCGACCCAACGTCAAGTTTGGTTTCACTGCCCCACTTGCCAGGCCCCGCATCGAAGTTGCGACCGTTGCTGGTGGTGAACCAGATGTGGCCTGCTCGGACGTGATTATTTGGTCCCCATCTTCCAGGCCAGAGTGACATGGAGGTGATGCGCTCGCCGGGCTGGAACTCAAAGGTGTCTGAATCTCCAGCAGCAACACCGAAAGTGGCTCCATCGTACTGGCCCTCTCCATTCTTCCACACGTAGGCACCTCTCACTCTGTTCTCCTGCTTGAAAACGGTGAGCTTGGTGATGAGTTTCCCGACCTTCCAGGCTTGGACTTCCTGGTATTGGCTACCGTAAGGGCCCCCAACCATGGTAACATCTACAATCACAGACATGTTGGCGCAAATCAAGCAAATGCAATATCTATAATGGATGATCGTCAAGAAAGGGTTGAACTGCTCAACCAATGAAGTCCTGAGCCAATGCTGCTTGGCAGCCCGTTTTATAGAGGTCTTTTGGCACAATGCAGATTCATGTGAACAGAGCTTGCCAATGCACTGTACATTTATCGGCACGCGTTTGGTAATTTTGTCTTGTATTTTAATGAACATCTTCTAAATTTGGACCACTAAAACAATCCATCACTCACATTCAGCTTTGCGGCCGCCTCTGTTTTATGGTCCTTCCGTCCCTGGGTTCATGTTGCTGACATGGTTATGCAGCTTATGTGTCAGCTCACGTCACGCAATTGATTTGTGTGTTTTAGCTCATTTTGCGATGTGCTCTATGGAATCTTCAAGGTTGAGTTGATTAATGTGCAATGTATTTTCCATTCAAGTAGTGCCTGAAATTGGCAAACACGACCATAGGGAAGAATTGAGTTTAGTCCCAGAGCCTAAAACTAGATTCTACAGCCAAGCAGACCACATCAACATGGTTCCCAAGTGTTGCAAACGTTTCACTTGATCCTTCGTTTGAGTTGCAATGCCACAAACTATTCCAATCCACAGACCCTGAAAAGAGACAGAAAACTGAGATGCATGACAATTAGTTTCCAATATATGGTTTATTATGGAGATAAGAGAGGTTTCTATCTGTTTTTTTACTTGCACTCGAGTGTCAAATGAACCCAGTCCGCAAAGACCACAGTGTGTGTGACAATTAGCATTGGACTTGTGGATTCCTGCCTAGTTGGAACACTCTTGCTCTCGACGCGGAACGTCCTGGGATATGCCTTTAGCAACGAGGAAGAGCTTGACAAGTACGTCATAAAGTTATACATTCACAAGTGTGGTCCTCATTTGTGCTAAACTTCAGGTGTAGCTAGAGGTTGCGGATCTTTAGGCGCCTTTGCAAACCTTGGAACATATTATAACCATTGGGACCAGAAACTCTATTTTCCACACTTGAGAAAGAAAGCTGACGTTTCAAGTACGAGAGCTTTGAACGACTCAGTACTCTAAAGTTGCCCACAAAACGAGAAGTCCAGCACAGCTTAAACCATAGACACTTTCTTACCATATCATAACTGCTGAAGGTATAGGTGCTGTTCTTCTGTAAGACCAGTGGCCAGCACCAGTGCCGACATGCCAAGTATCGGAGTCCTGGTCACAAAAGAAAGAAAAATACTTGGACAAGGCAAGCAAAGATTGGAAAGCCTGATATCGTCATCTTTTTCTACCCTTTTTATTCTATCATCTAATGCTTGATATGCCATAATATTAATCTTGTGTTTATAAATTACAAACATGCTTATAATTATAAACTTTATATGATCAAAACTACTATTAAGCAAATTAAATGTTACTACATGCAACCGTAGCAATTTATTTATTTATTAATATCACATCTTTCCATGCATATATTTGCTACTATAGGATTCAAACATCAAACCTTTATTTATTACCCAGATTAAGTCTTGGATTAATTTTAAAACTAAAACTTAAAAATGATTAAATTCATGCTAAAAAATTTTAAAGGGTGCACTTTAGTTCCTTTTATAATTAAATATTAAAAAAATTTCTTTGGTTCCTTATAAATTTTTGTAAATCCAAAAAATAGTGATAGTATTCTTCAATACTACCTTGGTCATAAAAATAATGTGTTACATAGAGGAATAATAATGTTATTTATGTTTAGTATTATTTATTACCTTCTTGCTTTGGCATTTATACTAGTGTTTCAAAAGTTAATAATTATGTAAAGATGGTTGTACATCCAAAGGCAGAGACTCGGAAAGTCGTCACTTTCATTGCTTGGGTGTGAAGGCAGAGACTCGGAAAGTCGTCACTTTCATTGCTTGGGTGTTTGAGATCATTCGCTCCAATCAGGATAGGCCAGAAATTTATAGTGCTTCCTTTATGTGGAAGGAAAAAAAAAATCTCATCAGGAGATTTTCCTTTGTTATCCAGCTCCAAGAAAACTACAAAACAGCATAGTAGAGCATGAAGAAGCAGCGCAGGAGAATCGAGCAAATCGAGTGGTCGCTTTGGCCTGGTGGCGGACGTGTCCTGTTGCATTTCTCACTGCCAAAACTGCAGCCTCTTGAGCAGATCTTCTCTAGAAGACGATTTAAAAGATCTGAAACGCCAAAAGTTGTAAGACTAGTACTTGCCCAATAAATGCATGGTGGTAAATTTGGTGCTAAAACTGATGCAAACCATTGGGTCTTTATTCCAGGGTTTGTTAATTTGAGCTCCTTAAAATCGTGAAGATCTTCGTACGCAAGACGGTTTTATTGATCTACAAATGATGGAGGATCATCATCTCTACACTAAAAATGGAACCCTTTCTTCTCGTCCTCCTTGTCCGTATGCTTTGAATCTTCATGATCCATAGACTTCTTCCTGCAAATGTTGATATTGATGTTGATGTTATTGTTGTTGTTGTTGCTCCTCTTGTGCTTGCTTTGGCCATGAACCCCATCTTCATGATCACCATCCATCTCAAGGGGATGCATTGTAGACTCTGATTCTACCATTGATGAATCCTGATCAGCAACACCATCATCCACAGACAAGAGCTCCCGTCTGCCCAAAGAAGAAGAAGAGACTGCTATCTGGAGAGTGGCAAAGGCCAACACCAGAAACAACACCAAAGCAGCCTTCATTATTGCGGTAGAGGTTAATAGAACTCGATCAATTCTTGCTGAATAATCGCTAGACCTTAGAGGCCTTATATATTATGTAACACTCCAGCATGCATTGCCAAGTGGTTGAATGCTTCATGCATTCAACCATTGCTAGGTAAAACTCTCTCGCTGTAGACATGTAATGTCAGGATGGCCGAGCGGTCTAAGGCGGCAGGCTCAAGTTCTGCTCCTCTCACGAGGGCGTGGGTTCATATCCCACTTCTGACTAGAAGTAGTTTTGTATTTATGGAAAGGCTATCTAAGAGAACACAGCTATAAGGCAGTTCTTGTGATCCCAACTATAATGCTGGAAGTACATTGCATACTTTAAGTTCGTCAGGAGAAAATGTAAAGGCCAGTACCTATGCAAAGCTCAGCAGCCGTGAAGAAGCTTGGGAGTTCTACCAAATGATCACACTGCCAAAAACATGTTCTTGGGTGGTGATGCTGTTGACTTATGCTCAAATGTTAAAATTGAAGTAGACCTTTGACAACTTGTAGGCCTGATCGCATAGTATAGTGCATTCTGTGGGGTTTGGAGTCCTCGTATGATCCAAACTTAAGAAGTCCGGCGGTGACAAAGCCTTCCCTCCCTATAGAGATTGAAAAGGCATTAATAGATGCATTTTCAGCTGGAGAGTTACCAAAAACTCTAAAGCAGTTGATGAGATAGAGGTGCGACACTGTAAACATCTTCTCCTGATGAAATTGTGTCGTGAAACTTTCTGGAGCGGTTTCCGTCTGGCAGCTTGTTCTCCTTGTCTTCTTTCAGGGCTTCTTTCACGCAGCCAGATCTTCCCAGAAGAGAGGATCTTCAGCTATTGGAATCGCAATCCCATCTCGTATGAAACAAGCATTTCCGTACGCAACCCAAACACTAATTCACTAATATTCTTGTATAGCTATGCTGTAGAGCAGAGCTCGTTCTTCTACCCCATATTGTCAAACACCTTCCGGGGGGCCGGGCCACAGCCACACTTAATTCCATGCATGTCCACGAGTGCGTACATCTTGCGCAACGCAGCTAATGGCATCAGCCACGATCTTCGTGGACTCCAGGGCTTTCAGACTGGAATGGCCGCTGTATGCTGCTATATCATCTTGCTTCAAAACTGGACCACTGTGAGCCTCGAACATCATCCAAGCTTGCACACCAGCGAAGAGTTGACGAGATAGTTTGCTCTGGGAGTCATAAGACCTGTGCAGTCCTACAGGTGCTCGGCGATCCGCATCTGGACGAGCTGCTCGTGGATCCACCACTGCCTTGAGTCGCGTACGGTTCACAGGCTGACAATGTAGACGAAGTTATTCCTCTCCAACGAAGCACAATCCCGGCCAGTACCCTGTTGAGCCATTCCAGATTGGCACCGGAAATGCAAGTACAGCGAGAACCTGATCAAATTCTAGCGCACCTAGCCAACTCACAATGCATAGACAGAAATCCTACTTGGGATCCCGCACGTCTTCACAGAAACCCGGTGTCGAATTGTCTTGAAAGTCAGTAGAAAGGTCACAACAATCTTTTTGGTAGCAACAACATCACGTTTTTTATTAAGCGTGGATAGATCACTCTAGATATATGGTTTTCTAAGCGAGCTTTTCTTCCATTAAATATTTGCACATGGGCTCGATCGTTGCCTACATTCTTCTAGCCCAGACATTGGTTTTTTTTTATCAATCTCTACGGAATATATAATCTTGGGTGGTGGAACCGTGGGATTGCCCCTTGCTGCAACGCTCTCAAGCAAATAAAAATTTCTCATGGTCGAGAGGGGGGATCAAACTACGGCAATGGACGGCAATCCAAACATCACCAGGACTTAAATCAGTTCCAGGAAATAGAAGGATTTTCCTAGGGATGATTACTCGCACAAGGTGGAGAGAGTTTGCATGATTTACATCAAGCTTCCATCAGAGTAGATTGTCAGTGTACATAATGTTTACTATGTTTCTGGGGTAAACAAGACATTATTTTGACTATCCTGACTTGGACATCACTTTCAAGAAGTAGATATGTATGATTGCAAACTCAGTAGGAAATACAATTGCGTGTGGGAGGAGATATACTAAGTTGTATCATCTGAATGTTGAAGTGGTGCAGCCAGAGTGGACGTAAGGAAAGAAGTAGATTTCCAGACATGCCATCAATAGCTTGGGGACACCAACCAGCAAGACATCAAGGTCTGTATTACGCCAAACATCACCTATTTAGTGGGAGTGTTTTCACAGTTCCTAGCAAATCCCGGCTTCCAAGGCAAGCAGTTAAGCAAGTGTGTTGTTACCTGAAGGGGACAGTTGCTTATGTTTTGTGCTACATAAAACAAGAGCAACCTCAACTCAAGCTCTAGGGATTCCTGGATGCAGATTAAGCAAGGGAAGTTGATCAGCGCAAATCAACTTCTGACTATGTCTTCAGCCAGGGTGTTATATAAAGTAGCCTGATCATAGCACTTTCAAATAAAGAGGCAGAGTAAATAGCCAAGGAAATCCTTTGGCTTAAGACTTTTCTCAACAGACTAAATTACGAGCAGGCAGAGGCAAAGTCCTTCATTGTGATGATCAAGGAGCCATTGCATTGACGAAGAATCCTCAGTCTAGACTTCGGCATCTTTCAAGTATCCCGCCAGCCTTGTTCTAGCCCTGGTTTCAGCGTACTGCGTACCCGGACGATGGACATTCCTTTCGATGCGTCATTTTTTACCACAGAGAGTACAGAATCTCAACCAGGGAGAGCTCCAAGAATAATCTCAACTCATCCACATGCTGCCTAGTTTAGGTATATGCTGCCATTAGTGAGATCCAAGATACCAGATTCCCTTCTGGATAGCTTTAGTGAGTTCTATGTGGCCCAATCTAGAATATGATGTTAGAATTGAATTGTATGCTACACTCTGGCACGTAAGAAAGCCATGAGTTTGAAGAGTTTGGAGTACCCGCTAATGGCAAATGCTGTACTTCACCGAGTATCACGTATTTCAAATCTTTCTGAGTTGCACCGTAAGCATGGACCTAAATAATAGATAGGTTATATTCCATGAGATTAATAATGGAAAGTTAAATTTATTTTCCCAAATACAGTAAAATATAAGTTTATGGTTAAACTTTAAACCACATGAAGGTTGATACTAAATTACAGTAACTCTTAAAGGTAAGAAAATTTTAGATTTTTAATAAGCAAATGTTTACAGAGTATACCGAAGTTATAACAATGTCCTACAAAATGCAAATGTGAAGCCACTGCCACAACATACACGACTTCTTTGGCATTGTCCATATTTTACTACCTCTCGTCGCTGAAATGGCCAAGCCCAAGCTGCCTGTGTTCGCCCCATCCCCATGTATACAGGTCACCAGCAGCTGAAAACATTAGGCCTTTAGCATGAATAAAAAGATCAAAGCTCTCCACAAACCATCAACAGCGGCAGAGTGCTTGGATCCAGCAGATATGGAAACTACTCTGTATTTTTCCAACCCTTGTACTCTGTAAAACTTGATGTTCGACCTTTCGCTTATGCTGCAACATTTGTCACAGATCATATTCTTGTTTTGAAACAAACAAAGAAATAAAGGAAAACACGAACCATCTAGAGGATCCGACTTGACCATGCCGATTAGTCCCCCAAGAAATAGCTTCCTCGTCCTCTGCAAGACACTGCTTGCACAAACGGGTTAAAATGGTACCTGGGTGTGGTACCTGTAAGACCAAGGCCATTGTTCTAGCTGAGAGAAACTTGGTGGAACTTAAGCTCTTCGCTTGCGAGGAATGGTACGTAAGCACTTGATTGATCATCAAATGCTTTTCCCCAGAAATAAAGTTGGCCATTGCCTGCCAAAAGATACACTTTATACTCTTCCATATTCTTGTTGAAAACAAGAATATCGTCCAAAAAAATCTCCACAAACTCATGAAAATAATGCTTAAATATCTCTGTCATCAACTGAGTAAATGTAGCTGGTGCATTTGATGTGGAGAATTTAAGAGCTTCTGGATCAAAAAACAAGGAGCATAATCAGAAAAAATGGCTCAATCTCATCATCTCTCACAGATTCCCTTCATTGGAGAGGTTGCTTTCACAGCAGATTGCCCCGAAAAGATTTCCTGGAGAAACAAATTTTCTTTGAGGACTCACCACTCAAAGCTGCACTGTGGTCTCCATTTGCTGCCACAATCGAAACACTGTAGGAGTCGAGCGATGGAATCGCTAGTGGAGAAGCCAATTTGTTAAGCTCTTTGGACGAAAGGCTGCCGAGCTGACCACGCTTGGCTAGTCCAAAAGCTTTGACAACTCGGCCGTCACCTTCTCCTGCATCCCTCATTGTCAGAAGATAAAAGAGAAAGAAACAGATACATAGATTCACTCACGACTTGGATGCAAAGCACGCAAGCAAGCAAGAAGGAAATTTTTACCGTAGAGAACCAGTGTGTGGCGCAACTTTGAAAGCATTGGAAAGAGCCAGAACTTTACAGGGAGTTCGTCGACTTACAAAGTCTCCATGGCCGAGTTGTCCAAAAGCTCCATCTCCACAGGTGAAAAGCTCCCCGGATTCTTGGAGGGAAAAGAAAAGAAGAAAAGTCACAAAGAAAGAAGAAGAGAATTGATCTATCTTACCAGTGAGAAATGCGGTGTGGTTTCATCCAGCAGCTACTTCGCAAACTTTGTGACCTCCAAAAAATTCTACTACACTTGGAAGAACAACAACAGCGGCAGCATCCTCGCCCCCACGTCGCCACACGTCCTCCATCTCCATACAAGAGAGATCAATCCAGAGTCAAACAAAATCTCGCGAAAACCATACCCAAAATCGCTGCGGCATGGGCGCCTCCACAAGCCATGTCCAGAATTCGAAGTGGTGGCTTGTGGCAGCAGTGCGTCGATCATCGTCCCCAATCCAAGCTGGCGCTGCGTTCCCGCCCCCCAGCTCCACACGGCCATAGCCAAGCCCTAAAATTCAAATCTGGAAGAGTTCACAAGGAAAATGGAATTATAGCTTCACTTATTTTGAGAACTATAGCTTCACTTGTTTGGATCACCCACTCAAATGGAAATATAGCTTCACTGGTTCGGATCACCACTCCATGGAACTTTGTTTGAGATCACTACCCAAGGAATCAACAAAGCAGTCCCTGAGGAATGCCACAATGTCGTCCATTTCTTCCGGCTCCTTGAACCAGTGCCCGTCAAGCTCGGCACCCACGTACTCCTTCCACGTCAAGTTCTTCACCTTCGCAGCCTTGAGCACGTCACGCGCTTGCCTCCCAAACTTCACGTCCACCATCTCATCGTCGGTGCCATGTCCCAGGAAAACCGGCGTCTCCTCAACCCCACCACCTTGAATCTCTTCGTCCAATTCCAGCCCAAGCTTTCCACGAAAATGGGAAGAGACCTCTGCGAGAGAACCGAGTTCTTCCACTTCGTCCACGAAAGGAAGCCATCCGCTAGCACCCACGAATCCCCCGAGCTTGTGGCTTCCTCCCAGCAGGACGTGGAGCGCCGTGGCTTGTCCCTGGCTGATACCGCCCAGCACCACCTTGGCGGCGTCACCACCGAGACGCGCGACCTCGTCTTGGATCACCCCACGCACGAACTCCACCGAGCTCTTCAATCCGGGGACCTGGAGGTGCTTGTTCTTGCTCATGTCCGTCAGCGACGGCGCATCAAACCAGGCGCTCATCGCCTCCAAGAACTGGCTCGACCAGAGAGTTTGCGCGCTTGGGAACACCCAGCGAACGCCTGGGAAGTGGGCAAACAGCGACTGCCCGCTGGACGTGGTCATACCTTGGAGGTCTTCCACAAACTCCTCCGCGTTGCTGCCGCGGCCGTGGAGAAGAATGACCGTGTGCGTGTGCTGCTCCACAGCGTCAAGGACGTGCACACTGAAACCCATTGTTGCTTTAAGCCCTAGAGAAAGAAACCAAGCTATATAGCAAGGCTTTCAAGTGTGGATACCATATTGAGAACACAGTGCAGCTTTTAATTTTTATTTTCTAGCAAATTCTAGGCAGTCTCGAGGTTTGACAATGAAAAGCATTGCCTACTAACCGTTCCAAGTTTGACTTTATGTATTATACGCTTTGTCTGAAGACCATAACAACTTACATTTACATGCATGGCAAGATTGAAGTTATGTAGTTGTCGCGGCAGGCGTCAACTCTATCACTGGAAAACATTAGTTGTGATACTTTGAGCAGCACAAATATGTGACCATGGCTTTGATCCTAAATATGTAAATAGTTTGATCATTTTTTCAAAATAAATGCCATAAAACATTATTAGGAAAATTTGCAGAATATATTAGTTAATTACAGTCACTCTGAATAGTAAATAATGTTGGTAATTCACAATAATTATCTTTATGACAGTTAGTATTAGTAGCCCAGATGGATTCTTTATTATCATATAAAACCAGATTACCATCAAGTTGTAAGACTAGAAAACAATTTTGAAAACCTTTTTATAAGACTTTTATTTTTCCAAATTAAAGTGTTTTCTGAATATAATACAAGGCTACAAGAAGAATCCAATAGCAATAGATTTCTACCATTTGGAAATATCAAAAATTTATCAGTAAATAACTTAAAACCAAAAATCAAAGTACTAGTTTTTAAGATTGCAGTAAAAATCATCAAAATATAAGCTATAATATAATTATTTTTTCAATAAAAATCCAGGACTGCCTCTGAGTTATATTGTATAAAATAATTAACAGCAAAAAAGTCAGATAAATTTTCTTTTAAAGAACTAATCCTACCATATAAAAGATTTTCAAAACCTAATTTTAAACTTTCACCATTAACAGTTTCAGGTGTAGATGTAATACTACATTGATACTTTGTTTTAATAATGGTATCAACAAATCCTTTAGAAGTTAGTACATTAATATATTACATGTTCTCAAGTAAGGTTTTTTATATTTTATTTTAGATAAAACATTTGTCACAGCTTCTACAATATTGTCAATATCATGTGGATTTAATATTCCAATTCATCCAAAAGTTGCAGGAGCAGTACTACAAAAAGTAAATAAAACATAAAAAAGTGATAAGTATGGACTGTAAACCATTATAGATATTATTATGAAGGTATCTATCTAACCTAAAAAAACTGATTCATATGTCTCTCTCTCTCTCTATATATATATATGTATGTATGTATATATATGTCTTTATTCTGTTTACTTGACAGATTGATATAGATAAAAATTAGATTCTTGTAAAAAAATATTTCTAATAATTAACTTTGTCTATCATATTCTTGTTGGAAAAATAAATTTATTAAATATTAGATTAATTTAAAATAATCATTACGACCTAATATTTATGAACTAAATGGCCCAAATAAATAAGTCATTTGTGATGAAGTTTATGAAAAGATACATTGTGTTGAATAGGTTTAAAAACCTTATTTTTATTGGTTCTATTCCAAGCTTCACATAGCACTATGTATTTGTCTTATTATAGTACCTAATTTCGATAAAAAAACATCATACTAGTCAAAAGAAATCAATTCCATTTTCTGGCATAATCAATTAAATGCTTATGTACCATTGCTTGCATATGGAGATGCCAAGTTTCTATTGTGCTTGGTCTCATACTATCTTAACCTGTTTTTATAAGTGTGGAGAAAGGGGGACTAATCTGCATGCATGATCAACTTGGATCCTCTCAATGGTTTTTGTTGTTATTTATTTAGTAAAACAAAAATATAATCTGTGATAAAATATTACAGCATTTATAAGTGGGAGATTGAACATCAAATTTACAGCATGGTACAACATTCCATAGGTGCTAGATATGAGCACTTTGCGGTTTATGGAGAGCTTTATTCTTTCAATTCAGGCTAAAGCTCTAATGTTTTCAACTACTGATGAATTGTATACTTTGGGCAAACATGAGCAGCTTGGGTAGGGGTATTCCTGTAGAGTCATAGAAGTTGGATAATGCTAAAGAAATTATGTATATTGTGGCAAATGGCTTCATATTAACACAAAACTTTTTGTACTATTGCTAGCATGATACTATCTTTGTAGGGGCATTCCCAAATGTATAATTGGGATAGAATAACTGATTGCCTTAGACATTAAAATAATACCAATTATGCTATGTTGCTACTTGTTCTATCATATGTGTTCCCAAATGTATAATAAGGATAGAATGGGGATTGCTTTTGAAATTACTCCAATACTAAATAGGTGATGTTTTTGGTTTGCTTAAGCAGGAAGACTAGGATGGTAGTGGATAAACTTAGAATATGCTTGGATATTTTAGGATATTCTACCATCTAAAGGTTGTTATTTATTTAGATTAATCTTGTATTTATAATTTATAAACATGTTTATAATTTATAAATTTTCTTAAACCCTCCTAGTATATTATTTTTTAATCTATCATTTAATGTAATAAGATTAGTCTTGTGTTTATAAATTACAAACATGCTTATAATTATAAACTTTATTTGATCAATTAGATTAATAAGTAAGAATAACACTACTATTAAGCAAACTAAGCGTTGCTACATGCAACGTGTAGCACTTTATTGTAATTCTAATTCCCAATTTAATTAAATTTATTAAAAACCTAAATACAAGAATAAATTTAATGTATTTATATTTTATGATTTTTTCAATTACATCCAGAGTTAGTATATTCATATTTTATATATAGTTACACATTATGATGCAAAAAATTTTAAACAGTTTTGTGAGTGCATGAAATATGGAAAAGGAATATAGAAAATGTGCATATCAATTAACCCAAAAACCTTAACTTATATATAGGAGTGAGTAGTCTGGATTAAAACCAATCAGATGGCTACTAAAATCCCACTATGCTAATATTAGTATATAGCATTGTAGCTATACACTTGGACCTCACATCATCCCCTCCTCTTAGAATAATGGAAGACCATCAAGGTTTTTTTGTAGATGGGTTGGGATCTGGAGGAATGTTAAGAGGAGGCATTGGTGGATCTGTAGGTGGTATTAATTATTCATAATCTCTTTGTACGAAGCATTTTAACTGTAGCACATGCATAATTTTTAGAGGATTGACTTGCTGGACATCATGCTTAACCTTATAAACTTGTGATCAAACTTGCCATAACACCCAATATAAACCTTTCTATTGAGCAAGGAGCCTCTTAGATAAACCACATACCGTAAGATAGGGAAAATAGACTAACACCACGTCATCCACTTTGTACTCTATAGGTGGATGATGATGGGAGTTGTAGCGCCATTATTATCCCACTTGTATATGGCCTAAGTGTTCAATAGACAAGTGGAAGAATGCTCATCAAATACTAATCTTATGACTTAGCATCAGCAGCTCGTGATAATCGTAAAGGTAAACCTAGCTCCGTTAGTAATATTGAATTATAACCATATAGGAGTTTATATGGTGAAGCACTAACAGAACTCTGCACCTTTATGATATATGCATATTGAAGAGACAATAAATAACCATCTCAATCCAAATGTTGAAAGTTCACGTACTTTGCGATCATTCCTTTAAATGTCCGAACGAGTTGTTTCATTAAACTGTTTGACTATGCATGATAAGCACTTGTGAAAGTGTGGTGTATCCCCAATCGAGACATCAAAACATGAAATACCTTAGCCATAAATGTGGGACCATTATCCAAAAAAATCCACTCCAAACAAAAATGTTGGAACACCACTTGATTGAGGAGGAAGTATTTAAAAGGCACTAGCAAGAGCACCAACTTCCACCCAATGAGTCAAATAATCAAAAACAATAATAATACATTCATTGCCAACAGTTGATTGTAAAAAAGGTCCTATAAGCTCAAATGCCATAAGCTCAAATGGATGGGGAATTGCAATTGACTCCAACCGTCCTTCCACGGCATGAGGGGGAATATTATAAGCCTAGCACTAAACACAGCTACGCATATACTGGATAACATCATGTTGCATTTTTGGCCAATAGAAAGACCTACATAGCTTCTTGGTTCCATGACAATGTCCCATATGCCCGCCTAGAACAAAAAAATCATGATAGGCATGGAGAAATCGCGGAATAAAGACGGAAGGAACCACCAGCTGTAAAGGATTATCAAAAACCATCCCCACAAAATAAAGAAGGCCACCTTCAAGGCAATATTGAAAATGTAAATGCCGGAATAGCAAGTCACTAGCAAGTGATGCAGGATTCTTAAACCTATTTTGAAGCTTTCAAATTCATAGCTCAATCTTGTGAGCCTCACGAACCTCATCAAGAGAAGGTAAATCTTGTTCTACACCTTGTGGACACTAAACATCAAGTACAGCAATTGCTGATGACACAGAATCCTCATCGAGAAAATCCACAGATGCTAGAATAACAGGCTCATTAGAAACATGAGAAGAGAGTGAAGAAGGAAGAGGAGCTCAAGAAAGGGCATCAGCATCAGCCATAGAACTCCCCAGGCAATGAACAATATCAAAATCATATATATGAAACTTCAAAGCCCACTGAGCAATATGACCAATCAGGTTTTTCTGCTTCAATAATGAAGTAACGGCAACATAATCACCTTATAGTAACATCCGAGAACCATGTAAATATGCATGAAGTTTCTTAAAACCCCAGACTGCTATTAAACACTCCTTCTCTGTCGTGGAGTAGTTCACCTCTGCTTGTTGTAATGTACGGTGTATATACACAATAGGATGGCGCTAACTAGGCACACTCGGGCTTTTTTGCATCAACACACCTCCAAGACCAATGTCAAAAACATCCATGCGCAAAATAAAAAGTCCAGTGTAATTAGGATATGCCAAAATTGGAGGAGTCGTCAATAGTTCTTTGAGATCCATAAATGCCCTCTCACAATCCAAAGATCAGATGAAAGATGACGTTGATAACTTCAACAATGCTGCAACGGTATAGTGTGATTAGAAAGATGATCCATAAAACAATCGAGATATTGCATTTTGCCCAGGAAGCGCTTCATATTATTCACACACTTCGGAGTAAAGAACTTGCAAACCCTCACGAGAAATACGGTACCCAAGATAAATCATGTCTTTGGACCTAAACACACACTTCGACTGCTTCAACTTTAAACCAACTTCTCATAGTTGATCCAACACTCGTACAAACATCATGGATATATTCTTCCCATGTCCCCTCAAGTGAATCAAAACATCATCAATGAAGTCAGCAGTCACCTCTAGCATAGAACCTCGTCCATCATCTGCTAGAAAGTTGCTGAAGTATTGTTCAAACCAAACGGCATCACCAAGAACTCATACAAACCAAATGGTGTATGAAAAACAATCTTAGAAATATCTTCTTCCGCCATCGGTACTTGCCAGTGCTTAGAAACAAGATCTAGCTTAGTGAACCAATGACTTTTTCCCAGATGATCCAGTGGGAGGAAGAGGGTACATATCCGGGATTGTCATTTCATTTAACGAACGATAGTCAATGCAGAAATGAGTACTCCTATCAGGCTTCATCACAAAATAAGGTTCACATGCCCAAAGACTCCACAACTTTTGAATAACACCCTTTTCCAACATCTCTTTGACCTTTGCACGTAAAATCTTGATCTCTTTAGGTGACTAACGACGAACATGAACCTTGATTGGATGAGCATTCCCAGTTGGAATCAAATGACGTGTGGCAATTTTGGCCCCAGACGATAGGTTAAATTCAAAAAGATTGGCATACTCTTTTATGAGCCGGTCAACTGCTACAATACAAAGATTGTCGAAGGGATCGAAAAAGGGAAGAGTAGAACAAAACGGAAATATAAGAGAAAATAGTGGGGAGACAAAAGTAATCAAAGTAGAGGTAGAAGTAAAGGGATGAAGAGGTATAAAAGTGAGAGGAATAAATGAAATATAAGAAAGTATAAAATAAGGGGGAAAAGTCTCAAAGTCAACATAATTGCACTACAACTAATCCATACTAACGATAAGGTCAAAAACTTGACTTGGCACCACCTACAATGACTACAATCTAAGCTTGAGATCGCTCACATGCACAACCAGGTCTGCCTCATCCTGTGCATATGTATGTGTACGGCTGTTGCCACAAAGAATGAAAACTAGCTTTGCTGCACAACACAAGTATAGACAACAACGTATGGCAATAGGTCGAGCAATAGAAGATAAACTTGAACCTATATCAACCAATACAGAGAGAATAATAGAAAGACTTTTTGTTATAAAAACGAGCTTGGAAAGTAAACACTGAATAAACTGGTGTCAAGTGAACCCCTTAATGATACTCCTGAAAGAAAGATGGAGTGGTCACTGACTTATTCACACAAGGTTCCTCCGTTACTTTTACGACTCCTCATTTCCTAGATGCATCTCGGTGTCAAGACCTTCCACTACAACAGCACCAACAGGACGTTGTTGATGCCAAAGTTTCCATCTAGGAAATGGAGGTCACCAATCTGGAAAATGTCGACAATGTCGATAAGTGTGACCAACTTCGTCACATGCCTAATAGTGAATATCATAGCCACAACCACATCCTCACCCTTGTCCTTGGACTCGAGCAACAACAGCATCAACCTTTATTGGAACAAGACCATCGCCCATAGGAAGTGGAGCAGAAAGACGTGCAGCAAGAAGTGGAAGAGGCGACGTCTCATAACATTATGCCAAGCAAAAAGCATTGTTAAGGGTGGTTGGAGCAAGTGCATATACAAGTTTGACAAGATCTTGACAAAGTGTTGGCCACAACATTCCTAGCTTGATCTGCTCCGACATATTTGGCTTCGCACGAAGCAAGAGATTTCAGAATCGAACGCCAACTTGCATCACCGACTCAGATGGCCCTTAACGAAAATAATGCAATTGTTGGAAGGCATCATCACAATTGTTGGCATGTTCGACTGCGCATTTGAAGACGTCCGGGAGAACACTCCAATCCCCACGAGTGTCTACGCTCAAACCATTGTACCACTGCAATGCTGTCCCTTGGAGACACATGGGAAACTCACACAAACATCAAGCATTCTCCTAAGAATGATATGTGGCAATCATCATGAAGTGATCAAACCAATGGTACACATCATCCCTAGGATTTTCACAAAAGAACTCCTACTGAACGTGAAAATTGGCATTAGAAGCAGGAGGAGTTATACAACGTGCCGTGAATGCCACCATTAACTGAGTTTGGTTGTTTAACTGTAATGACATAGCATGCACCAATTGCTACTCTAGAGTCAAAGGAGGAAAAGATTGCTGCTCTACCATAAAGATGAATAAAAATGAAAGAGCAAAAGAAGAGAAATGAGAAAAAAACTAGAAGGTAAAGGAAATCTAGACAATGGAAAAATTAGACCTAAACCAAAATCTTGAAAGGAAAGAACAAATAAAAGGAAATGGAAAAAAGTAGATCTAAACGATGCAAAATTTAGATCTAGACCAAAATCTTAAATCTAAGCACTCCTCAAGGACAATAAAAAGTGTTCCTCACCTCCACCAATCTGAATGCATAGAATATAAAAAAAGAATACAAAAAATATGCATATCAATTAGCCCAAAAACCCTAACTATGAGTAGAAATCAATTTAACAATTACCAAAACCCATATGGTTTGCGATAGTTTCGGGAAGATTGGAGGATCCAGAAACTCTCCTGATAGAAATGCCACTATGCTAATATTAGTATATAGTATCATAACTGTACACTTGGACCTCACAGTTTTAAAAACTTTATATAATAATTTTAAAATCATTATTTAAGGCAAACACTTTTTGGGGAAAACATGACGAGTTGACCTGTTTGTAAGTCATAACACCTTGCAACAAGAGAGCTGCCACATAGGCAGTAGGGCAGAGTAGACACTTCGTCAATTCTTTAAATTAAAATGCAATTTCACGCACAAAATCACTGGTTTTCCTTTCGTTCTCTTTTCGAAGTTCCCATATTTTCAACAGTGTTGAGATCCTGAAACCAAAAAGTGATGAATCAAACAGATGATTTGCATTTAGCGTTACCTGTTTTAGGTTCCTCCAGACCTTCTTCTTCTCTATGCACTCTCTCCCAAGCCTCTCGAGCCTGCAAGATGTTAAAAGTTAGTATCATGACCTCAGTAGCTCTTTTCCTCACTTGTTTTTGCCAGTTTGTCGAGAGGGTAACGATTGTGAGGAGAGTCGCTTGAGTTGCAATGCCGCAAACTATTCCAATCCACAAACCCTGTAAAGAGAGTCAGAAAACTAAGATGCACGAGGATAGCTTTTGAAAGTCAGACATACCCTTCCCTTCAGATCGAAGAAGAAAGCCAAAACTGATCCCAATGGTAAACCCACAATATAATATGCTCCAAGGTTTGCAACGGCGCCTAAACCTTGCCATCCACAGCCTCTAGCTACACCTGCATACAATCAAAGTTTAGCTAGAGAAAAACTTAAAACAACAAGCGAGGACCTGAAAAAATCCCTTGAATAGGATCCAGAACACTTATGAGTGTTGTAAGTGGCATTAAGCTTGCTACATACTTGACGACCTCCTCCTCGTTGCTGAAGGCATATCCCAAGACGTTCCGCGTCGAGAGCAACAGTGTAGCAACTAGGCAGGAATCCAAAAGTCCAACGCTAATTGTCACACATACTGCAGTCTTTGCGGACACTGGGTGCCCAGCTCCAAGTTCATTTGACACTCGAGTGCTGCCAAAGCAAAAACTTATAAAATTACAAAGGAAAAAAAAGGTTTTTTGAGTCAATTCTCCTACCTTGCTGCTGCACTCAGGCCATAAGGAACCATATAGCACAGAGACAATGTGTTTAATCTGCAACAGAAGAGATGAGGACCACAAACTCTAGTTTCCCACAAACTTACATAATCGAGAAAGCTGACGTTTCAAGTTGAGGGTTGGGCAAAATTCCGGAAAGAAGTACGAGAGTTTCGAACGACCAGTACTCAAAGCTGCCAGAACACGAAAAATTCAGCACTGCTTTAAACCATAAACACTTTCTTACCAGATCATAACCGCCGAAGGTATAGCGAGCCGGAAAAAGCCTCTGAAGTCTTGAAAAGCCTCCGCCGAGAAAGTGGTCCACGTCTTCTGACATGTCTTCGAGAACTTGACATAGCTCGCCAGTAGTATGGCATTGAGCCAGTTGGAAAAAGTCGCCGCTATGGCTGCCCCCTTGACACCAAACTCAAGCTTGTAGACAAAAACCCAGCACAGTGGAATGTGGACACTCAGCGTGAACAGCGAGCACAACATCATCGGGATCACGGCACTCTGCGTCTGTAGGAACTTGACAAGCGGCTGGAGAACCGAGTAGGCAACCAGTCCCGGGATCAACCATCGAGCGTAGATCCCAGCGTTGTAAGAGATGACCGGATCCTGTCCCAGGGCCTTGAGAAGATGTTCCACGTTGAGCCACACCACGGCAATCGGTACGCATAGGATGAGGAGGACTACAACAGCTCTTTGTAGATAAATGCCAAGTAAGTGATACTGCCGTGCTCCAAACGCTTGTCCGCAAAGAGTTTCAATACCACTTGCCATGCCCATCTAGACAAAAAAGGTGTCAACAACAAAACTGTGAGCGACACGCCCTGACACGATAGATACACATTGAAAGGCTGACTGGGAGGACAAAATAACCAGTCAAGACGATAAACTAAAGGACAAGGAAGCATATGTGAGCCATACGTACCAGAAAGAAACCCTCAAACATCAAATAGGAAACTCCAACTTACATGCTTCACACGAAGAACACACTAGGAAGCGAGAATGAAAACGAAAAATCTCCTCGCGATGATGCAAAAGTTATGCGGTTGAAATGCTCTAGCTCTCGAATTTCGCCGAATTTCGACACGTACCAGGAAGCTGAAGCCAGTGACAACGCAAAAGGATGTGGCGAGGGAAGCGCTGGCGAGCTGGAGCTCCCCCAAGTGCCCCACGAGCATGACCGACGTGACCTGGATCAAAAACTGGAGGAGATTGACGCAGATCATCGGCAGCGCAATGTAGCACTGGCGCTTCACCTCCTCCCACAGCACCAATCGGTCCTCCTCCTCGAGGCAATCCAATGCTCTGGCGTTGTCAGCCTTGCGATCGTCATTCTTGAGCGCCGGCGCCGCCGATCCGGAGCTCTCTGTGCATGGTGTGGATTCCTCGCCGGGCAGCAGCGCCACGCGAAGATCCGCGGCCATGACCTAAAATAAGAATTGCGCTAGGCGCCAATTCCACCGCCTTTTCTCGAGCTTAAAACCCTACAATTCCAATGCCCAAGAGTGGCATTATTAGAATTTCCAAAAGAGCAGAGCACATACCCTGTCGATATCACTAATCGGAGTTCCTGCCATACACGAGTTCTTCCTTCCTTTCTTCCTTTTGTCTGGATCCTTTAAAGTAGTTGGCGCGATGGACAGGGTTCGAACCTATGACTTTCTGCTACTCTTCTTAGATTTTACTAGGGAATTCGGGCTGGACAAAACAGGTGGTCGGCTTGATATGCTTACAAGTGTTGAAAATTCTAGTCCGATTTAAGGTACAAGCAAAATATGTTTTCAAGCCAAGTGTACCAAGCAATCACACCAGAGCTTTGGTGCTCGCATATCCAAAAGCAAATTCTCTCCTTTATATCCGCAGTTCTCTTTAAGTAAATCTCAGGAGGACTCATGCAATGAGACAGGCAACTCTATGGCATTTTCTCGTTTCATGCTCTTGCTAATACTTCTCTCCCTCTGTGCTCTTCCCGAGTTGTATAACGCTGCGGATTTTACTCATCAGCGCCCCAATTCCATAACACCGGGGATCCGAATGTTCTTGTTCAAGGAAATCGTCAAGCTGATTGATGGCATACCAAGGCATCTATCTTACTACAAAGAGATGGGATTTATAATGATGCATCTCCCCACAGGAGATGGTAGGCTCGCAGAGGTTGCCATCCTCTGGGGAGAGCTGGAGAGACCTTGGTACAAAGAAATTATGTGCAGTATATTTCCCACAGTGGGAATCCAGGCTCCAGCAGTTGCCCTGCAAAGAAATTTCAGGAAGCTCCTCGCTATCATGATGCATGATATTGCGAATCATCTTCATGGCAGTGTTGAGGTCATCCAGGGAAGATACACTATGAGCTACACAGTTGCTGAAAGGAATAATAACGTAGACACGGTTTCAACAGAATTGGGCGATCCAAAAATTGTGTCTAGTAACAACATTACCAATGTTTATAATATTAATCAGTTCCAACATGATCCGGATTGGGGATTTTATAATGCTCCAAACTGTGATATCTACAAGACATGCCGGCGATCAGCTCCTCATGGATTCCACCAGGGTGTGCTGAGGATTGGAGAGGTGTTGGTCTCAACCAATGGGGAATATTTTGCCAAGATCCAAAACGATTGCAACTTTGTGGTTTACAAAGGCGATGCTATGAAGGATGATACGAGTCATCCAGTCTGGGATCTTGGCACGGTTGGAGCTGGAGCTGGATGTTTTGTTCGCCTGCAAATGGATGGCAACCTTGTTTTGTATGATCAGAACTTTAAGGTGATATGGACATACGGCTTCTATTGTAAGAGGCCTTGTTGGTTGGCACTGGCCTTGTGCTTGCAAAACAATGGTCTTCTTACAGTGGAAAATACTGATGGGGAAAGAATGACCTTATGGTTCAGCAAGCCTGGATTTCACCATTGACATAGCAGATGTTGTAGCAGTTAACTTAAATTTTGCAATTTTAAAACTTTATCAAATACTAATTGCTGCTAGACTGAGCCTAAAAGTGTTTGCTAAAGAAAAATCTACTGACTTTTCATATATACGAGACTAGAATGTGGAGCAGAAAGGGCGACGAGTGTTTCCAACTGGATGGAGTGTTTTTCATCGAGCAAGTTTCGATTTTTCTGAAGTTGGTGGTGCATTCTTCTGGTAAGTTTTCTTTCATTTTTTCTTTCCTACATTGTGCCAGCTGATCGTTTGAGTTTCTTTGGGGGCTTTCAACTCCCAAGCTCAAGAGATCTCTGTCTTCACTAAACATTGTTTTTTTCCTGTCACCAGGCTCAACTCTAAATATCATTACTTTTCGGTAGTATCAGTGCAACATCAAGTCTCTGATTGAAGCTTCCTCGAGAAATAAATCTTTCCTCAGTAATTTTTACTGTAAGAATACCATTATGTTACAAACAAGGCCAGTCCCAATCAGCAAGGCCTCCTACAATAGACGCTGTACGTCCATATCACTTTAAAGTTCTGATTGTACAACAAGGTTGCCATCCAGTTAACTCCAGCTCCCTTTGTTAGCAAAATTCTCTTCATTCATGGAGACCAACACCTTTCCAATCCTCAGAACACCCTTGCAGAATCCATGTGGAGTTGATTGCTGGCACGTCCTGTAGATATTATAGTTTGGAGCATTATAAAATCGCCAATCTGGATCATGTTATAATTCCAAAATATATTCTTTGCTACAACAGGATCGTGTAATTCTCTTGAAACTTTCTTTTCAGCAACAGTTTAACTTAGTGTATCTTCCCGCTAGCATGAAATTTCTTTGCAGGCCAAGTTCTCTCCACAGAGGATGGCAACCCCATGGCTTTATAGTAAGATAGATACTAGGCAATCTTGTCAATCAACTTGAGGATTTCCTGGAACAAGAACTCTCGGACCACCGGTGTTATGGCGTTGGGGTGCTCACGAGTAAAGTCCGCGGCATTACAGAACTCGAGAGAACGAGCGCCAAAACTCTGGTGTGAATTGTTTGGTACATTTGGCGCAGAGGACTACGCAAAGTCAAGAATGTAACTTCTACAATGAAAACATTTCAAAATAGTGGGTCTGCATCGGGTCTGTCCTGTATAATCCTGTTTTGTTTTATGGGTGAAAAACTTTAATCCAAATATAAATAATAAATGGTAAATATACTTATCTGTAGTTTTAAGTTTACAAATAAGTTCATGTAATTATATCAAATTTATTTGGAGTTTGATTGTATCAAAAGGTATCAAATATCTTGATTAAAATTATTTTTAAAAAATCGCGACTACCAGAAATGCGATGAATCGATCTTCTTGCTGCAGCAAAAGCAAAAGCCCACCGTCGTAAACGGGACGCTGGAAATCCTCCTCCACCTCGGCGATCCCTCGGAGAAGTCACACACCCCCGCCAGCGCCGAGTCCTCGCAGTAGCCCACAACGTAGAGCAAATCCCCGGCCGTGGCACACGCCAGCTGAAAGAAGCCCAGCCGCGATCCAAAGCTCAGCGGGCACAGCTCGCTCGTCGCCGTCACCTCCACCCACGCATCCCTCTTCCTCTCCAAAAACTTGTAAACCCGGATGCACAGCCGGTCCGACTCGCACGACGCCGCCACCAAGTGAAGATAGCCGTGGAACTCCACGATCACCGCGTCCTCGGCCCGCTCAAACGGGAACATACTGTACTCCTCCCAGAACCCCTCCGCGGCGTCGAATCCCAGCAGCACGATCCGGTACTCGATCTGCTCAAACCCATACGGATCCACCCCCGCGTCGATCTCGTCCTCCACCAGCACGAAGAACTTCTCGTCCCGGACCGAGCACGCGTACTTGGAGTCCCTCGAGTCGCGCAGCTTTGGATGCCCCTCGCCAACCTCCTCCCAGTCGCAGTCGGTCGGGCAGTAGAGCCGCGTCCCCCAGCCGTCGCAGCTCGACGCCACCAGCAAGTGGTGGCACCGCGAGTGGGACGCATCGTCGCCCAGGAACGTCCACACCACCGGCGTCACCGGCTCGCGGGAGCGCGGGTATCCCGAGTAGGCCACCGTTCGCTTCCTCCTCGTGATCGGGCTAAACACGTCGATCAACAGGTCCCTGCACGGCTCCTGCATCACGTAAACCAGCCCGCCGGTGCTCGAGACCACCGTCCAGCGAGGTCCCGAGTGGTTCTTCACCAGGAAGTCGAGAGGGACGCTGTACCACCTATCCGTTTCCGGGTCGTAGGCATGGAGGTCGTCCTTCACTGTGTCGTCCAGTGTCGTGGAGACGAACAGCCACGGAGGTTGCGACGACACTGCCTGCTCGAAGTGAGGGGACTCGATCAGCTTCTGCCAGCGCTTGCACACTGTTCTAGCACGGACCACCCCTGCCCACGGTAGCCGCTCAAAAACACGTACCCAGACATCGTCGGGAACATATGATTGACAAGCCATTGACGACGAGCTAGCGACTTCTTCTTCTTTGAAGACTTCACCATACTCGAGCTCTCGGGCAGCACTTGTCCCTGTCCCTGTATCTCCTCCTTGTCCTGTTTTTTCCACTTCCACTCGAGCTATTTCCTCGAGACTGGGAGTAGTTCTCTCGGCCAAGTCTGCCATTGTTTCTCCTGTCCCTATGTACACTGGGAACTTCAGTCCACACTAGTATACAAGTGCGTCTCTTCGTAGCGGAGAGGCACCAGTCAACCAACGGTCCAGATCTATAGCTACAAATTAAAAAGAAACCTGGAAATTACAGTAAAAAATCAGCAGCCAGCAGAACTGTACCTGCCATGGCCGCTCCTGTGATGTTTAGAGCTATATGAAGCAGTAAGAAGCCTGCGAGCAAACTGATGTTTAGCATTCTACTATTAGAGGCTCAGAAGTACCTGAGAGTTTCTCTTTTCGGAAGCATCAGGAGTGCCGCAAATTCAAGCTGGACCTCTGAGCGCGAAGAAGATAGTTTACATTACACCAGTTCCGCGTAAAGCCTCTGGAGGAACCGCTGCTCCATGGCAGCAATGTGCGCCTGCCTTATTGAGGCTGGATTATGCACATTCAGAGCAGGCTGTTGGAGCAAGCTTATAAGAGTGTTAACGCGTGCTCGGTCACCTGCCTTTGCGTGCATGTGAACGAGCAGCTCCAGTATTGGTATCTAGAAGTAGAAAAACAACATGTCATTCATCTTGTGACTACATGCGAAGAGAAAAATAGAAACATACTCACCTCCCATACACAGTCGAAGTACAATGCAGCGTCCTGATCGACAATGAGCGGATTCGCCTGTAAAATCTGGAAGGCAGACTCATAGTCTGGATCAGGAAGACACTGACAAAGAATGGCAGCCTGTAACTGTGCACCAATTTCCTTGCACGCAGCAATCATTCTTGTTATCTGATCAAGCATTAGCATCAGAAAAAACTGTATAGCACGCACAACAGGCGGCAAAAATAATGCAAAAATGTCAACCAGAAATAGCACTTACCACCCAAGGAGTAAAGAATTCACGGGCCATGGATGCCACCCGATCGCAATAGAAGCTACTCCGAACAGCGCCGGCCTACAAAAGCGCACAGTCATCGTTTGGAAGCTCAGCAAACAACTGGAGCACTAGCAACACAAAAAGGAAAAATTAACATGCCTGCATTCACCACAGCCTTCCAGGAGACAATCCAGAGCCTTCAGAAGCGAGCAAGCTAATGACAAGAAAAAAGATTCCTGTGATGGAAACCACCATTGGAAAAAAGACCGTCAAAACTTTTTTCTCCCAAGCCGCCCTCTCGCTGCTTAAAAGATTTAGACAAATAAAGTATGGATGCATGCACACTGAACTCAAGCACAGCCACCCTACGTAAATGCAGAGAGAGTAGAATACGCACCTCTAGATAGAATTGTAGAGAGCTCAGGTACGCATGATCCACAAATGCGAGATCCGCAAGACCAAGTAGCCATCGAGAGCCCCGGGAGTCGTCCCTTGTGCCTTTCGAAAGTTCCAGCAGCCGTTGTAGCAACGAATGAAACATCTTTCCCCAGTCGCCAGATGTCCTGAGAGCTTGACTTTTGGAGTCCGCAGCAGCGCTAGCCATACGAGCCAAGGCGCCATATCTTGCCAATTCTACCGGCGGTGTTGCGTGCCATCTGTTTATCCAGCCTGCTAGGAGATTTTCCACAACCTCCAAAACTCGAACACTGGAAAGTTTGGAGACGACTGGCAGCACCTTCATCCCCGGAAGTAAACACCCATCTTTCGTGCTGAAAGACAAAGTCATTAACTCCTCGAACTTCCGAAGGATTTCGTCTTCCCGCGCATGCGTTTGGCCAAGGCACATAGGCATCAGAACGCCAAGGATTGCTGCTTCCCTGAACACTGAGGCAACGTCCTTGTGATCCATAAACTGCCTCCGTTGAGCCCAGCTACAAAGCTCCAGCACTAGAGACCATCGTTCCTCATCAGCAATCCGCACCACAATGTACACTACGGCGTCACTGCTGAGATATCCTTCGGCCCTTTCAGGTAAGGCCACTCCAAGACTATCACCGCCACCACCTGTCCTATCTACAAACCATAGGAAGAGCTCACTGTCGATTGCCTCGGGATAAATGCGCTTGGCCAGATCATACAGTTGCCTAGCCAGATTGTAATCCTTTCCTCTGTCCAGAGCATCGAAGGCCCTTAGCTGCACTGCTTTCGCTATACTTTCAGCTGACATTTCAAATATTGGCGAAGTAGCGTGCTCGACCGAAGCTAAATTACCACCCTGTAGAATGTCTAGAAGAATCAACCCACTTTTTACAGCTTCCCCTTTGTCAGGTGGAGAGACCGTTTCCCCCTCTTTGCTGTCTGACATGAATTCAGGGGAGACCAACTTTTTCTTGCAGACCAGCTTCCAGCACCAAGACTCCTCGAGGGTGCAACAAAAGTAGACGGTGAACTGCTGCAATCGTGGTAGCAATTGGAGGTCTTCATCTCCACCTGAATCCCTGACCTCCGAACTGACGTTGGACACAAGCTGCATCAAGAACTGTACAGCCTCCTTGTTATCCTGGAACTGTTCACTAAAGCGCTGCAACGAATCGAAAGAAGCTCCTTCAATCACCCTTCGCAGAATGTTGCACGCAGCAACTTTACAACGGACTGATGCAGGCAGTGTGAAGTCTTTTTCCAGAGAGAGGCAGTATTCCCAAGGCAAGCGATGGGCTAAGACATCATCAGCCAGAACTTTCACCAGACCTTTATCTTCAACAGCATCCTGTCCCAGCTTCGCTCTGTAACCATTCGAAACCTGTTTCGTATGATCCTGGCCGCTCTCAAAACTAATACCGTTCTGCTTGACTCTATGATCCACCTTCTTATGAGGACTTTCCTCGTTCACCCCATTGCAATGATCGGAAAGCACAGTTTGATTCTTTCTTTTACTCGAAACCCGGCTTCTTTCGCAAATGAGAACGGCTTCCACTTCGTCTCCTTCTGTCTGGTGCTGCACTGCTCCTGAACTAGCCACGGCTCTACAAGCAACTATAAACCCATGAAGCCGGTCTTCAGGGACAGGGGACGACTCGTAACCATCTGCTAGAGAGGCACACTTGCTAAACAGGTCGTGTGCTTTCTTTATCCTTCCCCGCATGAAGTGTGATTCTGCAACGTCGAACAAGATCTGGCACAGACCATCCTCCTGCAGCCCATCCATCACAACCCCGTTTGGCACCGCCTTCCCCACCTTTTTCTTTGTCCTGTCAACCTTATCAACCTTGTCCCCCACGGAAGCCAGAACATCCTCCAAGAACCTGACCGAGGGGCCTTCCTGTTCCGATTCTCCGCTTACCGGCAACAATCCATCTTGAAAAATCTCTGCAGGCTCACCTGTGGCTGCATCACGAGCACGAACTGCCGGGCTCGCCATGGAAAGCCTCAAAGCCTCGGGTGCTAGAGCTTTGTGGATCACCCAGCGATGGAAGTTACACTCGTGGAACAGGGACCTATCCTTGTCATACTTTACCGAAGCTCTAAGGAGCAGCGACTGGAGATGCCTCGGAACAAGTACCTCGATGTCCTCAAGGCTAAACCGTGCTGCCGATGCGACCCTGACCGCTCTCTCGCAGAGCAACGACGCTGTTTTAGCAGCCCTCGATGGTGCTGGTGCTGCCGCAGCACCGCCCTGAGGATCCTACGAAGATAAAAGAGAGAAGAAATCCAGTCAGCTCATAGCAATGCAGCAAATTTTCTAGATATCACAACAAAAATGCGATGCAATGCAGAGAAGAGCGTACCGGTTCTTTCCTCGACAGCTTGTGATTCGCCACAGCCTGCTCCAAAAACATATTGACAAGCTCGGCATGCCCGGGAGACAAAGCCCTGCCGCTCGCCAATCCATCCAAATGCTCCTCCAATCTCTGCGGAATCAGCACGAACTCAATCCATAATCCAGCCACGTCCGCCTTCCCGCCGCCGCCGTCTGGAGCCATCACTCCCTCCAACCCTAATTCCACGGCCAGGCCACCAGACTATCATTCCTACACCAATCCCGGCCGCATTGTCGACCAAATTCCAGCCGCCAGCGCCACTGCCTGGCATGAAATCGGTGACCTAGACGCCCGCTCGAGCAGCAGCAGCGCTTCGAGACGACGCCCCGGAAAAGAGAGAGAACAAGATTGGATCATCGGGACACCATAAACCCTAAGAGGAGGAGCCACAGACACGATACAGGTGCCTCGACTGCCCTGTGAAGAACAGAGCAAAATGCAAAGCCCTGCCCTAGTTATATAGGGTTAGAGCTGCGGTGCCGCGCGGGTGCCGCCCGCACTGGAGGTGTCGGGTTCGAATCTAGTGCTTGACATATTAAAAGGATACTTAGTATCTATTAGCATCTCCCAAGTTTCTTGGAAGCACACATTTAAATACCGACACGTGTCACATCTCTAAACCCTAAAACTGCGTAAAAGCGTAACACGTGTCAATCTGTGACTGTGCCAAGTGTCACGCCTTGACACGTGTTCCCTCCATTTAACGGCGATGATCGTTTTCTCTGCATTCTTTTCCAAGACCACCGGCCCTAGCTCTCTAGCGAGGAGTGATTCTTCTTCTTGATCGATCAACAAGCCGCTGCGATTCAATCGATTAATCTCACCAAGGTGGGTAATCGCGAGTAGCTAGCGCCTAGTAAAACTTACTCTAGGAATCCCTTGATGGGGAAAAATTCGAGCTCCACGCAACCGCCTCCACAAATGCTGGGGGAGATGGCCAAAGAAGGCGCTCTCTCCGATCCCGCCGTGGTGGATCTGGACGGGACGAAATCAGTCGGCGACGCCCTACAAAATGGTAAGCCTGGTGACCTTGACGACGTTTGGTCGATGATATCGGCAAATGGCCACTCCGAGAAGCCCGAAAATCGAAAGAAGCTTTGCATTCTTAGCCTGGATGGAGGGGGGATGCGCGGACTGATCGGCTCAAGAATTCTATGTCGACTGGAAGCATTTCTCCAGGTAAACTTCTTTCTTTCTTTTATAGCTAAAACTTTAGTTTTCTCTTTGTAACACTTGGAAGTGTTCCTCTTCCATAGCTATGGACTTATATAAGTTGAACTTCTCTTGTCTTTTCAGGAGAAAACGATGGCAAGAGTTAGACTCTGTGACTACTTTGATCTTCTCGCTGGAACCAGCACTGGAGCTCTGATAGCTCTCATGCTCGCGACACCGGACGAGGCTGGCGAGCCACTCTTCACGGCGCAGGAGTGCTGCCGGTTCTACGCCGTGAACGGCCGCCATATCTTCCAGCGGAGATGGTACGATCCTTTTCATTTCTCCGTGCGGCAGATGTATAGGCCGAAGTACTCTCCTCGGAGATTGGAAAAATTGCTCAAGGACTATCTCGTTCGAGACGGGAGGGAGCTTACGCTGAGAGACACTCTCAAACCGGTGCTTGTGACGGCGTTCGACATCTCTCAGGCGACTCCTTTCTTTTTTGTGCGCCAGGCAGCCATGAAGGACGAGAGCAAAAACTTCCGGTAAATCCCCACCTTGGTCTTTTGCCTTTAAACAATTTGTTTGTTCATTTTCATTCCAGGCTTTGGGAAGTCTGCCGTGCCACGGTTGCAGCACCGACATACTTTCGTCCGGCTCATGTTACTTCAGTGGATGGTAAAGTCTCAGCAACACTCATTGATGGAGCAGTAGTGCAAAACAATCCGGTACCGGGCACCTCTTAGTTTTGTTGCTCCACTGAATGGCTTCGCTGTTGGCCTTTCAGGCGCTTGTTGCAGTCACTCATGCGTGGAGCAACAACACGGATTTCCCTGAAGCGACTGGTCTCCAAGACGTGATGGTACTTGTTTAAAGAAAACTTTGCTTTTTCGTACGTAGAGATGGTGTGGTGGCTTTGTCACCGTGTACTTAATTAATCGCGGAGGGATCTTTTGCAGGTCTTGTCGCTTGGTGCTGGCCAGCTCGACGAAAGATACGAGCTTGACGCTGCCAAGAAATGGGGATTAGCAGGATGGATGCGTCCTCTACTCAACATTATGATGGACGGCACCGCAGGTAAGAGAATTATCGCTAGAAACTCTTAGAAACTCGCATCTCTCATGTGTCTTTGTTAAATCCAGATACTGTGGACTATCAATTGTCATCCGCGTTTGCTGGATACGATTGCTCTGACAATTACTTGCGAATCCAGGCACGTTTTTTGCATTTAGTCTACATGGCTTGTTTTCTTATTCTTGTCTTGTTCGTCTTGGCAGCTCTCCGGCCTGCCTAAGAGCATGGCGTACATGGACTGCGCGAGCCAGAAAAACATCGAAGACTTGACACGCCTCACGGACGAGCTCTTGATGCAAAAGGCCGTGGCACGAAATGCTTTCGGAGAGAAGATTGTCCTGGAAGAGACGTATGAGCAGCGCTTGTCGTGGTTTGCGGACCAGCTGATAGAGCAGAAGAAGCTCCATTCTACTTCGGCGTCTGGGGATAGAGCGCAGCCCAAGGGAGGAGACTCGACGCCGGGGCATTTAGGACGCCTCATCTCGCCGGTCTTAAGTCACTTGCTCCAGCATCAAAGGAGCCAAAGCGGTGATCTTTAGAATGGTTTGTTTTTATGCTTTTCTTATCCCCGGAAGCTGAATCTCTAGGTGGACGTGGAAGATTTGACGACCGACGCTGCTCGTTATAGAACACACAGATGTGAGTTTAAGTTTAAGCTGGATTCTTGCTTCCCGTCTCACTCCACTGCAGTTTACAGATATACAAGAGTTCAGACGAGACTTATTCTTTTCATACACTCAAGCGAAAGAAATAGTTACGGGACTTTTCGCCCCGGCTTGAAAGGATTTTGATTTGGTAACTTATTAAGTTCATACGTTTTTCTCACTCTTTTTGTTGCTGAATTTGCCAGGCAGAGCTCTGAAGCTCGCCAGAGTGTTGATGTTTAGAATGGTTCGTTTGTGAGAGTAAAATGCGGTGATTCTTCAGGTGGATTTTCAAGGATGTGGAAGAATAGAACCCAAAGATGTGAGTTTTAAGTTCAAGCTGGATTCTTACTCACTCCATTGCAGCATACAGATTTTCAGCAAGTGTTCGTTCTTGAAACAAACAATTAAATTTTGATTCGGTAACTTTCAAGTTCAGGCAAAGCATTGAAGCTACCGAGTTTTTCTTCTCCTCCTCAATATACATCTACATGCCACTGCTTATTCCTTTTCCAGCCAGAGAGTTTCTCATGCCAAGAATCCCCGCAAAGCTTCCTGAAAGTCTCTTGAATCCCCTCCATCATCTCCTCCCTCCCGCAAAAGTAAATATGTCCTCCACTCTCGAGCAGCTCCAACACCTCCTTGCCTCTCTCCTTGATCCTGTGCTGGACGTAGAACTTCCCTCCACTTCGATCCACCATCTCTCGACTCAGCGCAAGATCATACCGAAAGCTACTCGGGAAGTCCCTCGCGATCCTCTCGAACTCGTCGTGATACAAGAGACTCTTAGAGCTGGCGACGCCGAGGAACAGCCACGCCAGTCCATCAAACTTGAAAGGCACCTCCTCGACGAACATCCGGCGAAGAAATCCTCGAAACGGCGCCACTCCAGTTCCAGTTCCAACCATGATCTGAGCTCCTCGAGGATTTTCCTCGTTGAGCAGTAGCGAGCTTCCAAACGGGCCAACGATGCGAACTTGATCTCCAGGACGAGCGTCGCAGAGGAAGTTGCTACAAATCCCCGGTATGGTCGAGTTTGGATCGTTTGGATCATAGCTCACGATTCTCTTGACGCACAGGCTCGCGGTTCTCCCGGACAAATCATCGCCATACCTTGATGACGCGAGAGAGTACAAGCGATTTGGAGGAGGAGCTCCGGGTCTCTTTGGATTCGTCCCTGGCGGGAGAATTCCGTACGATTGTCCCTCCCAGAAAGGAACGTTGCCTCCATGGTCGATCACAATGTGGTACGTGTCTCCTCCATTTTCTCCAGTGGTGAGGCGATGGACGGACTCGATCGTGGCGATGTAGGGCGATTTGCGCGTGTAGAGATTGGTGGGCGCTTTCTTGAGAAGCTCCAAGCTTCGCGGAAGAACAAGCCGCCTCATTAGGAACCCTAAGAACAGAGGACTGCCCCACTTTAAAGGCCCTTCACCTTTGTCAGTACCTTTTATCCTTTCCTCATTTAAACTTAATTGATTTTCCTTTTGTCTAGGGTTGATCACCAAGTAGGATTTGCAGATGGGGAGTTTGTTTGTGATGACGACGATGGAGGCTAGCACAGTGAAAGGTTCTCCCAAAGATTCTAGAAGCAAATCTAGCAAGGATAAGGAACTGCCCCCACCAAAGGATCAACCAAAACCGAGATGGTTTCCTTCGGTGAAATCATGGATGGTTCAATTATAAATTATTATGTAAGGAAAATATCTATTAATACATATTTCTAGATGTCATAATACTTCTATAGTTTGCAAGATGTGTTGTTACCATTGGATCTGGATTCAATTAATACCCTTTTTTGCTGCACCATGTCAAGCCCCCATTCTTGAAAGCCTGGATTATGGTGGCATAAGCAAATCCATTACCAAAGAAACTAACTATCCTAGGAAGAAGAAGCAAAGTTGATATTAATCTGAAGTGAGGAACATCAAATGGTTTTCTCATGGAAACCTTAATTTCTAATATATTATTAGAAATTATAAAATATTAATTTATATATTTTAATTCCAAAAATAAAAAAACTTATATAAAGTGATAATTTTATTATTAAAAGATTTAGTGGCATTATATCAATTCAGTATGTTATAAGTGCGGATTATCAATCATGTTCACAAGAATTGATATAGCAAAAATAATTTTTATAAATTTCTTTTCACATAACTGTAAGGTTAACCTCTCATTTAGTGCTACGATTAGTATTTTATCAAAAAAAATCACAATAAAAAGGAATTAAACTGTTTTTTGAAAATTATATCATTTTCAAAAAAATATTTAATTTTTGATAATCATCTATGCCAAATGACATTATAAAGCCTAACATGAAATTATTATATTTTCATTTTTTACATTTATAATAGGATAAAGAAACAATAAGGGTTTTTCAGGCCATAAAATATTGCACTTGGTTTATTCTACTTGAGAAGTTAAAAGCTTATTATGAAAAATTTCAGCAGCTTATGTATATACTAATGTATACATAAAATAACATAAAATTTAATTTAATTTTAATATTTTTGTAATTTTATGCTAAATAAAAGTTATTTAAAAAATAAGAAATATAAATATTAAAAATTAAAAATTAATAAAGAAAGCTATACTTTCCTTAAACCCTAAATAATAATTAATAATAATATTTAAAATAATTTATTTGAATTAAGTTTCTGCCATAGATAAAAGTTAGATTAACTTTTCTAAATTAAAAAAAAATCAAGATAACAAATTATTTTATTTCATGTTATGAGGTCCTGATATATGGCTATGATGCCATCTACTAATATTAACGGCTATATAGTAATATTAGTGTAGTGGGATTTTGATAACTTTTAAATTGGTTTTAATTTAGACCACTTGTTCCTTTACATAAATTAGGGTTTTTAGGCTAATTGATATACATATTTCTGTATTCCCTTTCCATATTCCATGAACTCATATTAGTGGAGATGAGGGACAACTTTGATTGTCCTTAAAGATTGCTTGGATTTGGGATTTTGGTTTAGATCTAGTTTTTGCATTGTTTAGATTTCATTATCCTTGTAGCTTTTTCAATTTCTTCTTTTTTGCTTTTTCTATTTTTCATTCATTTTCCTGAGAAAGCAATGCCCTCTTACTCATTTAACTCTAGAACAATAATTGGTGCAATTGCTTAATGCTATATGGTTGCAGTTGAACAATCAAACTCAATTGATAGTAATATTTATAGTGTATGGTATAACTCCTTTTGATTTTACTACTAATCTTTGCATCTAGCCAAATTTTTTTTACAAGAATCCTAAAGATGATGTGTATTGTTAGTTTGATCACTTTACAGTGATTGCTATTTATCATTTTTAGGATGCATAAGCAACTAAATCTTCTACTCTAGTTTAGCCATTTAACCATAGCTTTGACCACTTGAAGAGTCTCATTCACAACCTCCATAAATCTTATTCTGGTCTTAGGGACTTTTTAACCTCATGAATAGCATCTATGCCACTCAACCTTTGCACTTGTCCAAATGCTCCATGTATCCAATCTCATGATCAACACTTCAAAGGTATTACTGACATATCAACATATTATGTTAAGGCCATAACTATTTACCTTTGTCTTATTAGTAGTCCTAGACCACCCATATTATAATCTCGTCTCTCAAAAACTAGGCCATTCGTTCATGAGTGGTCATTTTAGAACCACTTATTAGCATCCTTAGGATGTTTGAAGACATGGGGAACAACTTTCCCTAACATCCTTTTTTGGTCCCCACAAAATCCCCAATTGTATTTGCCAACATTGCCACTAGATTAGGGCTTGAAGGCCCAACCACTACATCTCATTAACCTTTAGGACTTCTTTGCTATATGATTACATCCTTGATCACTATATAAAAAGATTGTTTTTTTTCCTTTCCATAGTTTGGGACTTTGGGATAACATCTCAAAATACTGTGGCCCTATGTGAACCTTGTGGGTCCCTGCCTTTTGCCTTTGGGTGCCTAGTTATATGGCTAGAGTGAGGTTCAAATGAGCCACGCCAAGTATCTAAGTAGGTAGTCCCACCCACACTTAGATTAGGAGAATTGACCATTTGATCTACTACCGACTCTTGAACACTTCATTAAGCTACCCCACTTATCTGTCCATATTCACTCTAGCCTTGGACTACCTAATTGTTATATCATCACCCAATATATAGGTATAACCTTCCTTAGTCACAATGGCCTTTTCTAGCCAAATTAATTCCATTGGAGTTCAACCCTCACACTCTCCCTACTATACTTTTGGAACCCTTTACAGCCCCTTGGGGGACGATCACTTTGGGCTTTCACTCCATATGTTGTATTAGTATTTGGACTCAGTTTTAGACTCTGACTTGAACTTAATCTTGGTCTTGGTCTTGTTTTCCATCTCAGGCCTATCTTAGACTCCATCTTGAACTCCATCTCGGGTCCATTTTGAATTCCATCTTAGACTTGATCTCAAACTTCATCTCGGGTTCATTTTGGACTCTATTTTAGACTCCATCTTGGGTCCATTTTTAACTCCATCTCAGATCCATCTCAAACTCCATCTTGAACTCTTTCTTGAACTCTTTCATGTGTTATATGTTAGTTCTCTTGTGTCCCTTTTCTAGAGACTCACTTATTGCCTGTTTTATGCTCATTCCTTGATCATTTTATTAGGAGTTCCACTTTCACTCTTAACTTTTCAAGTTGGAACTTTTAGTTTAAACGTGTTATTCTCATTTGGCTTCTACTTTAGCCACTACCATGTGGCACCCTTTCAACTCCATTTTGGGGCTTAAGAGTTTGTGTCTCATAGGATGATGCTTGGCATTTGTATGAATTTCCCACATGCCTCTAGAGTCATACGAATAGTGAAGGGTTCTTGTGCAAATAAGTTAGTGACCCCTCCATCCTTCTTTTAGGAGGGGCTCACTTGGTACTAATTTATTTAGTGTTTACTTTATAAGCTTGTTTCTATAACAAAATGTCTTCTATTATTCTCTTCATGTTAGTTGATATAGGTTTAAGTTTATTTTTTATTGCTCAACCTGTTACTGTCTATATTTGCATTGTGCTGTAAAGCTAATTTTCATTCTTTATGGCAACAACCATACATATGTATATGTAGGTGGACCTAGTTGTGCGGGTGATCTCAAGCTTGGGTTTCAATCGTTGTGGGTGGTGTGAATTAAACTTTTGATTTCATCCTTGATATAAATTAGTTGCGGCATAATCATGTCAAATATAATTTTGAGGCTTCTCCTCTTTGTCTGATACTCTCTTCTATTTCTTCAATTCCTCTCAATTTTGTTCCTCTTTGTCTCTTTATTTCTACTTTTGCTTCTGTTACTTTTATCTTCTTATTATTTTCTCTTATGTTTTTGTTTTGCTCTTCTATTCCCTCTTTAAATCTATTAGTTGGTCTTTATGTTGCAATGGTTGACTGGCTCATGAAGGAGTATTGAATTTGATTTGTTATCTAGGGTTAAGATTGCAACACGACATTCTATTCTAATTGGGGATGCTCATCAAATCAAGGTTTATATTCATCATCGATTGTCAAAGGAGATTAAGATTTTACTTGCAAATGTCAAAGAAATGTTGGAAAAGGGTGTTATCCGAAAGTCGCAGAGTTCTTAAGTATGAACCTTATTTTGTCATGAAGCCTGATGAGAGTATTTACTTCTACATCAACTATCAGCCATTAAACAAAATGAGTATCTCGAATGTGTATCTTCTTCTTCACATTGCTAATCTTTTAAATCGTTTGGGGAAAAGTCATTAATTCACCAAGTTAAATCTTGATTATTGGTACTAGCTATTGTTAATAGTTGAGAATGATGTTCCCAATGTTACTTTTCATACATCATTTGGTTTGTACAAATGCTTTGTAATGTTGTTTGGTTTGAATAATATTTTAGCAACTTTTTAGCAAATGATGAATAAAGTTCTTTATAATATATCGGAGGTGACTATTGACTTCATCGATAATGTCTTGATCCACTTAAGGGGACGTAGGAGGAACATATCCATAATATTTGTAAAGTGTTGGATCGGTTGTAGAAGTTAATTTAAAGTTGAAGTGATCAAAGTGCGTGTTTGGGTCCAAGAACATCATTTATCTTAGATACCATATTTCTCATAAAAATTTACAAGTTGATTTTGACAAATTCATGGCCATTCTAAAATTTGCTTAAACAATATTTTAATAACTTTTTAGCTGATGATGGATAAAGTTCTTTAAAATATGCTAGAAATGGTTATTGACTTCATTGATAATGTCTTGATTCACTTGGAAAAGACATATAAAAAGCACAATTTCTAGCTATGTGGTCCAATTAGGACCATCCATTTCATATCCTACATGGGATATGTTGATGCTTATGTTTTACTATAATCCTCGAACAAGTTAGCAAGATCATCCTCCTGGACAAGTGGAATTGTTACCTTTTCAAGCTTTATTGATACAACGAGAACCATGCAGATCCCGTCCTTTTTTAAAGAGGAGTAAACCTCAGTTCACAATCATCCAGTCACCAAAGCCAGTGACATTGAAAGCGGGAATCGCCAACGCTCAGTGGACATGCTATTTTTTGCTATGTAAAATTTTACCGTTCGTCTCGTATCCATAGACGATTATTCTCATGGATTCTCCACAGCACAGAGAGTGCTGGCGTCATTCTATTGGAGCTCTGAACGCGTGCAAACTCCCGTTGTATGCGAAGCAGCTTGCTCATCCGTTTTCTGCCTTGTCGTATGCATTCGACTTGTGCTTTGGCGTGAACACAAAGCCAGCGGGAGGAGGACCAAGCACCTTTTGCTAATCCGCACCTACAGCAAACGAAAAATACCAGCATGATCATGACTTTGTTAGAAACAGTGACACTATGCTGGGGCCACTTCTATTGCGGAAGGCGGATCAAGAACAAACTGTGTCAGGCGTGATCATCTGCATAACCTAGGACTTCTAAATTTTTTTAACACTTTTCTTTGTCTCTCCTGCTGATGTGGAATCCAGCTTGAGATTCCTCCGATGGAACCCTGGGTTTTAGGGCATGAAGCGGAGTGCGGATTGGGAAGACGCTTCTGCGTTCCTTGCGCGGGCGAAGGTTGTCCTGAACGATCTTGAGGCGGTGTATGGCGATGTACCAGCAGCCGATGCCGATTTCTTGTGGGATACAAGCAAATTCCAGACGCTTGTACAACCTACGCAATATCACAACGTCGAGTCGGCAAGGGAATTCAGGTACATAGGCAGGCGCAGGGCCAAGGATCTGCTCGCAGTGATGCTAGGGCTTCAAGCCGGTGCTGAGTTGCAGATTCAGGGCGCCAAGGGCTCTGGGAAGAGCACTGCAGTGAGCGCCATAGCTGGCTACATGCTGGGGCGTCTGAAGCGGAAAGTGGTGTACCTATGCGCCGCTCGGTTCATCTCTTCGCCTGTGCACGTCCTTCGGCACGCATTACTGGTGGCAAGCGGCGGTGACGAGCGTTTGGCTGCCCTAGACAGCATGAAGGAGATTCAACGCTGCTGTGCGGCTCAATTGGATACTTTGCTGTTCGTGGTAGACGACTGGGACAAGTTTGAAAACTTTCCTGAAGAGCAGGCGGCTCTACTGGATGCAGTAATGTCGGGTATCCACATTCTCGTCAAGCTTTCGTCGACCAACAGCAGGGAACGCAGAATATTTGCTGCCAGTGATAAGCCTCCTCCAACATTCGACTTCGACGGTCCTTACACGGACGATGAGCTCCAAACATGGATTGGACTGTCAAGCCTTCCGGAATACAGGTTAGAAGCACTTGACTGTCTAACTGGTGGGATGCCCCGGCTGTTGCGGTTCTACGAAGAAGTGGAAGGGGACGCCCCGCGTTTCAAACAGAAGATCGAGCAACCGTATACAAGCAAGCTGTTTGACAAGTTCATTGGGTTGCAGACCACCAAGGAACAGCTGGCGTCTGCCTTAAAAATGGTGACTACAGGTGTCCGAGGTATACGTCTGAATCAGCCGGTGGACTTGACGTGCTTCTACAAGGACGGGTTTCGATACAAGATTCTGAGCCCATACTTGCGGACCAGAGCTGAGTACTATATCATGGAGAAAGAAAGGGAGCTGCAGAGTGGCCTCGAGTATGCTGCGATCCAGACTTGGGCATCAGCTGTTAGAATGACTGCCTTCGAGGCAGAAT